>NW_012102277.1:1471231-1574809 GCF_000951045.1 Mandrillus leucophaeus
CAGTACCTCAGTTGAAAATGCAGAAATCACTGGTCTTCTGTGTCGCTCGCACTGGGAGTTGGAGACTGGAGCTGTTCCTATTCGGCCATCTTGCTCCCAGCCCACTTATTTTTAAGGTTAATACTGTTATATATGAATTTGATCCTGTCACCATGATGCTAGCTGATTATTTTACAGACTTGTTGATGTAGTTGCTTCACAATGACACTGGTCTGTGTGCTTCAGTGTGTTTCTATAGTGGCTGGTAATGGTTTTTCCTTTCCATATTTAGTGCTTTCTTTGGGACTTCTTGCAAATCAGACCTGGTGGTGATGAATTCCCTCAGCATTTTCTTGTCTGGAAAGGATTTTATTTCTCCTTCACTTATGAAGCTTAGTTTGGCCAGATATGAAATTCTGGATTGGAAATTATTTTCTTTTCTTTTCATTTCTTTTCTTTTCTTTCTTTCTTCTTCTTCTTCTTCTTTTTTTTTTTTTTTTTTTTTTTTTTTTTTGACAGAGTCTCACTCTGTCGCCCAGGTGGAATACAGTGGTGCGATCTCAGCTCACTGCACCCTCTGCCTCCTGGGTTCAAGCGATTCTCCTGCCTCAGCCTCTCGAGTAACTGGGACTACAGGTGCATGCTACCACGCCCAGCTAATTTTTTGTATTTTTAGTACAGATAAGGTTTCACCGTGTTAGTCAGGATGGCCTCGATCTCCTGACCTCATGATCCACCTGCCTTGGCCTTCTAAAGTGCTGGGATTACAGGCGTGAGCCACCACGCACTGCCAGGAAATTATTTTCTTTAAGAATGTTGAATATTGGCCCCCAATCTCTTCTGGCTTGTAGGGTTTCTGCTGAGAGGTCCACTGTTAGTCTCATGGGCTTCACTTTATATGTAACCTGGCCTTTCTCTCTGGCTGCCTTTAACACTTTTTCCTTCATTTCAACCTCAGAGAATCTGACAATTATGTGTCTTGGGGTTGACCTTCTCATGTAGTATCTTAGTGGTGGTCTCTGTATTTCCTGAATTTGAATGTTGGCCTGTCTTGCTAGATTGGGAAAGTTCTCCTGGATGAAATCCTCAGGTACATTTTCCAACTTGGTTCCATTCTCCTCATCTCTTTCAGGTACCCCAGTCAGTTGTCGGTTTGATCTTTTTACATAATCGCATAGTTCTTGGAGGTTTTGTTCATTCCTTTTTTTTCTTTTTTCTCTATCTTGTCTGCCTGTCTTATTTCAGCAAGATAATCTTCAAGCTCTGAAATTCTCCCCTCTGCTTGGTCTATTCAGCTGTTGATACTTGTGGTTGCATTGTGAAGTTCTCGTGTTGTGTTTTTCAGCTCCATCGGGCCATTTATGTAATAGTTTTCTTTTATGTAAATTATCCTGTCAGGACTTAAATATTCTACATTATTCTAATTTTTAAAAATTATTTATTGCAACCACTATCCTAACAATGTATGCATATTGCATTTGGTTGATATGTCTATTGACAAATTTCCTGTGCAATTTATTTGTTGAAGAAACTGGTAATTTGTTCTGAAGAGATTTCCATATTCTGGATTTTGCTGACTATATCTCCATATCTCTTCTCTTGCATCTCTCATTTGTCTTCCTCCATTTGATAGTTATTTCAACAGATAAATGTGCTCAGTATTTCTCCACTCCACTCTCAACAAAAGAAATAGAAATTATATCCATGATAAAGCAGATAAACTATGATCTCATCCATATAAATGTAAATATGTGAATGTCTAGTGTGTATAAAGAAATGCAGAAAAAAATGGTCACAGAAGTGTTGATAGTGGTTGTTTCAGTAGAGGTTTTTAAGTGACTTGAATTTTCTTATACTTTCATGAGCTAACATTTGCTAAAATGAATATGTATTTATGTAATTCTAAAACATGGCTAGGTTTTGAAATGGGGAAATAGACAAAAATTGAACTATCTTACTTTCTCTCTGTTCTACACTTCTATTTTATAAATTCACTTTGGAATGAATGATTGAGATTTCTTTTACATTTTTTCATTAATTCAACAAATTTTTTGAGCATTTGCTAAATGGCAGACACAGTGATTTAAAGATATGGGCTTCTCTATGCACCTGTATTAAACTGCAAAGCTGAACACATTAAGCAAGTTCTTTACTACATAGCTCTGGTTGCTACTGGTGGATTTTAAGATAAAGTCAAAATGCTACATGGGAACACAAAAGGACCCTCCTGGCCTGGACCCTGCACAGCTCACCAGGACTCATCTGCCCCTCCAACCTTTCTAAACTACTCTGGCTCCTTGAAATCTCACCATGATTTATCTTGGCTCTAAGACTGTCCTCATGCTTATGCTTCTGCCTAGAAAATTGTCTCCTTTTCCATTAACCCTCATCCTCCATTCACATGGCTGACTCCTATTCATCCTTCATTCTTTAGCTTCATCCATTCAGCTCAGAAGTCACCTTTTCCAGGAATCCTTTCCTGATATAACCCCATCATACGCTGTGCATGCTTTTATCATAGAAACAATGAGTTGTCACATTACAGGCTATTGATTCACAGATATAAGCACTAGACTGTGAGCTCCTGGAGGGCAAAGAACCCTGTTTAGTTTATTTCCTCAAATCCTTGCACTGGACCATAACCAAGTATGTACTCAATAAATAGCTGTGAGTGAATAAATGAGAGGCCCCTCACTCTAGTGAATTTACTTTCTTAAGGCTTCCCCACTGCACTATTTATAGTCAAATCCAGTGACTCTCCTACATAGCCTCTAATACCATTGTCCACACTTTCCTTCTCAGAAATCCTCTTTTCCTTGGTTTCCATGACAACATATTCCTTTTTGTATTCTTCTGGCTCCTGAAATCTCTCCTTGTTTTTTTTTTAATATATATTTTTTCCTTACCCCCTCAAATATTGATAATTTCCAAGGCTTGATCTTCAGACTTTGTCTCTTCACTCTGAATTCTCCCTTGAAGACACTGCCCACCCCTACAGCTCCAACGACTCACCCCTAACCCAAGTAGATGTTACCTAAGCCTTTGAGACTAGCTCTGACTTTAATTCTGAATTTGCAAGCTAACTTGCTCACAGCCAAATGGCCACAAAGATGTACTGCAAGAAACTGAGCTTAGCATATCTCAAGCATTACTCACTTTTCTTGGCAATCCCTCCCCCCAACAGCATGTGCACACGTGTTCACACCCACACACACTCACAGTGTTTTCTACTTTCTACAGTTCTTACCCTGATTATCAGTTGTATATTCCTACTGTATTAGGCCAAAAACACTAGCATATAATTTTTACCCTTCTTTTCTAACTCTCTACATTCAGCAAATTGAAAATGTTTGCCAGTCCTACCCTGCTCAAGTTTAATCTCACAACTCCTTTCTTTATATTAAAAAGTAAAAATAATACGAAAACTTCAAACACATAAGAAAATTCTGAAAATATTACGACAAACATTTCTGCTATATTGGATTCAAAGGCATTTTGTTCTCCAAGAAATAAAATGTTACAATCACTGTTAAAACAACCCTATGCCTTCCTTTTCCCTTACTCCTCCCTAAAGTAACTGCCAATCTGAAGTTAATTTATATTTTTCCTGTGTCATGCAATTAAACAAATGTAAAAGCAAGAAATGTATTAAGCTTGAAAAATAAAGATCTATAGGTGAAAAAATATTGTATTCATAATATGCTTCTTGATTCAGAAATAGGTGATATTTATATAATTACAAGTAATGTATTTGTAGGAATAGGAGGTGATTTGTGATAGAGAAGTTGTATAAGAACTAAATTCTTATTCAACACTTCCTTTTAACTTCCTCTTTTGATGCCTTAATTCTGAAATTCACTTAGCTAATTGTAATTGCAGTGACTTCCTAACTGGCTCCTGCCTATGTCTCCTGGGTTATCACTCTAAAGCATAGCATGGAACATATCACTTCTCCCGTTCAAAAACTTTTGATTATTCTACTTGGGCTTGTCCTCTGTAACCTGGCATCAGTCTGTCTTTCCAGACTATCTCCCTCTTCACTAGGGTTTCTCAAGCTCAGCACTATTGACATTTTGGGCCAGAAGATTATTTGTTGTGGGGCTGTCCTGTGCATTGCAGGATGTTGAGCATCATCCTTGCCCTCTACCCCTAGATGCCAGTAGTAAAGCCTTTTCACCCCAAGTTGTGACAATCAAAAATATCTCCAGACATTGCCAAATGTACCCGAGGGAGCAAAAACTCTCTCTTTGTGTGTGTGTGTGTGTGTCTCTCTCTCATGTACACATACACACACTCACTATCCCTAGCAAACCATTACTCTAAGCCATAACCCTTACCTACATTGTTTCATCCCACAAACCATACATCTCTTAGATTCAGATTACAAGAAAATACTTGCTGTTCTTTTGAATCCCAACCATGTGATTAGTACCAGGGCTGAAATTGAATCTTAGGAGGCTGAGTTTTGCCTTGGCTAAAAGCTACATTTGAGGGGAAGCTAGAATTAAAGTTCAGAAAAATAAAGCCTTTGACTTCAACTGGAGGGAATATACACACTGATAAAAAGAGAACAGCCTAAATATTTCCCAGAAACTCCCATGGAAGTGGGTGGTAAAACTCCGTGAGAAGCAAGAATGGAGAATGTGAGGCTGTGAGAAAGACGAGGCTATGAGAGTTTGCAGCATTGATAATAATAGCTAACATTTGAGTATTTACTATGTGTCAGACACTTACAGTGCTTAATCTCAAAACAAATTTCTAAAGTCTGTATTATTACAATTGCCATTTTACAGATGAAAAAAAAACTACAGTACTAAGAAATAAAGAAATTTTTCCAAAAGTCCCAAAGTTAGTAATGAGCAGAGCTGGGATTCAAACAGAGATTTTGGCTCTGGAGTCTGACATCTTAACCCATAACATCACACTTTCTTTTATAAAGAAGTGCTTTCCTGAGCCCAGTTTTCTTAACCCAAAGTAAATGAGGTCTTGTCCTGCATAGGCCTCCCTGCTACAGATTACAGGGCATTCAGAACCATTTCTCCACCTCTTCCCAAGCTGCATGGGTTAAGTGTGATACCAATCCATTGCGGTCCTGAGCTCTGGAAGGTTTTGGTTAGCAGCTGTAAAGGATGCCATCAAGTAGCTTTGAATGTCTCCTCCCTCCACTGCCCTCATGCCCTGAGTGAAAATTCTCTTTTAGTTTCTAAAACTTCCTCTTTGACCCTTCACATTGTCTTCCTATGCTGACCTTGGATCTGCCTGTCCCATCACTGGGATGTATCTCCTAGGAGCTGATGCTGGAGAAGCATCTCCACATCCTCCCTAAAGTCCTTGTTTTATTTTTATCATAGAAAATACAAGATAGAAACTGCTTTTCCTGTTCCAAGTATCCAATTCAGCACTGACCCAAATAAGGTGCCAATAAATTGTAGCTAACCATGAACACGTATTGAATGTCAACTGTTGACAAGGCATTGTGCCAAGCACTATACGTGTAGTTTTTCTTTTAATGCTCACAATAGCCCCTGAGGTATTATTATCCCCATTTTATGGAGTGGGAAAAGGAAGTTCAGGGAGCTAAAATACTCTGCTTGAGGTCACATGGCAAATAAGCCTTGGAGCTAGTCTGCAAACTCAAGCACTCTGACTCCAGAGTCCACACTCTATATATTAGTTGGGTAAAAAGTTAAAAATTTTGAGGGTTACTTTTTGGCAAGCTTGGCTTTGTCAATAGGCTAACATCTGGACCACCTGTATAGTGGTCAAGGAGTCCTTGAGGAATGGTGCCTCACTCTAGAAGCCCTAGCAGAAGTCGCAAGGCATCCTCCCCACTCTTCCCTGCAGCCTCTCTTAGTTTCTTATGTCAAAGGTCTCGCTCCAGTTGGACCCAATCTTTCCAGTTCTGGCTTCCTGTCCGGGGACTGCCTCCAGTTCCACACTCTAGAGCATGTATGATTGGCAAGTCCTGCTGCCAATTAAAACTCTCACTCAGTTCTCAGCCCCACCCCTCCCCCCAGATTCCTTTGTCTTTTCTCGGAATGGTCCTCAGAGGGTCCTTCCAGGGTTCCAACACTACAGTTTTCAGTAAGGAACTGAATTTGCACCTAAAGGAAGCAGGTACCTGCTATGCAGGGTGGTTTTCATACAGAGAAGACACATGGAGAGGATGG
Source organism: Mandrillus leucophaeus (assembly GCF_000951045.1). Classification (NCBI taxonomy): domain Eukaryota; kingdom Metazoa; phylum Chordata; class Mammalia; order Primates; family Cercopithecidae; genus Mandrillus; species Mandrillus leucophaeus. The sequence continues at coordinate 1,477,381 of NW_012102277.1, forward strand.
CCAGTCCGAAGAGAATGCAGAAGTTGGACTTTGGAGAAGAGGCCAGCAAATGCTAGAATTGTGTCCACTAAGGGTGGAAGTCAGGAAGAGTAAAGGTTAGCCCATTTCTCTGGACCATTGCCCATCCCACCCACCCCCCACTTCCCCTTATCCTGAAGGCTGGAAGTGCATGAGGAGGGGGAGCTGCCATCGTGGTCTCCTCACACCTGACAGACATTCTGAAGGTCTGTGTTCAGGCTGTGGCTTTGGATTCTGCCCACCGCTTCCACCTCCCCAACCCCTTGGAGGACATCCAAGTGTTGTATGTGTGAACTGGAGCTAGAGTGGCCTACTACCTATACCTGAGCTCTCCTGGTGGCATTTTGAAGAGGAAGTAGTTCAGGTCTGATACTCTGGCTCTATCCAGTAAGCCCAGGTATGGAGACCCCCCTTGAAAAGCCTACTTGCCTTAGTCCCTCTATTGCCATTGTCTTTGAAGTCAGGTTGGAAGAAACTTTTCTCTCTTGCTCTGTGGCTCCTCAGTGAAGAGAATCCTATAGTGGCCGAGAAATAGTGTCTTGACTTCCTGGTCAGTCCCTTGAGGCCTTCATTTTCCAGGACACTCCTCTCAAGCCAAGTCATTCTGTCTCCTCTGGTGAGATCACAACCCCTAGGAACAGGCCAGCTACTGGTAGGACTTCCCCTGGGAGAAGTGGCTTCAGTGCTTTGAAAGGCTGAAGCCATTTCTCCCAGGGAAGGTGAGTCAGAGAAGGAGGCCCTTGAGATGGCAAAGCAGGAGGGGGTGGTCAGCTTTAGAGGGGACAAGAGGCTCTTTCTGTTGGAGGTTAGGAGCTGAGAACCCACAGGAGGAGAGAGATCTCCATGGCAAAAGGACTACTTTAGAGTGAAAGAGTCCATGCAGAAAGACACCTGGTGTTCTCAGTCCTTCCCCAACTCAACTCTTCCCCCAAAGCTTTACAGCAGTGGATCACTGTGCCCTGCTTGACCATCACAGACAGATACTCACAGCTCTACAAGTGCATGGGAGAGATATCCCAGTTGTGGTAAACGTGCAGGACCAGCTGAGCTACATAGTGGAGAATGTTGAGGCAATGACCTGGGTGTCTGACATCCAGGAAGACCTATGACCCAGGCCATAGATCTTAACTGCCTTTGCTTCTCAAGATGTCTGTCCTGCCAAAAGCTGTGTAGGAACCCAGTGCACCTGATGTACTTCTATATCAGAGGGAGTATAGAATACTCTAGGGCTGCCCTTCAGACTCTGCCTCTGTTTTAGTTTCTCCCTTCTGCCCTTTGTTAGGGCTTCCTGATACCCTAGGAATTTACCTATTCCAGGGCTGCCATATGATGATGACAGGCAGTGACAGAACCCACTCATTTTGGGGAATGCCCACGGGATCCTGTCCTGACTGAGCCACCTAACTGGTGCTGCTAGCAGAGGGTACAGGCAGTCATGCTGTGTCTTGGTCTGGCTCTGAAGAGTTGGGGCTGGAGAGGTACGTCCTCACATTTAACTTCCAGAGCAAAGTCAGGCACCTGTACCAGATGCCAGTTTGCCCTGCTGAAGTACTTCCTTGCCTATTCCATCCCTCTGGAGTCAAAGGCTGATGCCACATTGCTCTCACCAGCTGTTGTACCTTCTGGTGAGGAAGATTCTGGAGACCCCACCTTCCCCCAATGAAAGAAGTCTTATGCCTTAAATAGTTTATCAATGATTTGAAGTCTCACTCTTGTTTTGAGTTCAGGGAGTATATTTTCTTATATTTAGCTAGAAAATGCCATAAACCAATAGTGGTTGGGTTTTTAGCAACATGTGTTGTAAACAAATAGTGGCTAGTTTTCTAGGTAATTCTATCCCAGCCAGGTTGACATTACTATAATTGAAATGGTATACTTTCGCTAAAAAATAATAAAAGACAATATTGTAGAATCAGATTTTCTTTATTTCAAAAACCATATCATTTTCAATATGAGATACTATCAATGAAGTTCTTGAGATTATTGCCCTGCCTGAGAGCTTCATCTCAAGAGTTAGAGGTAGAAAGCATTGCCTACTGGGTGATTGCAAGGGTCAGGGAAAGGTGAAGTGGGAAGAGTACTGACCCCTCAAAAAGTGAGGGTCATGATGGGATGCAGAAACTGGCAGTGTCACGTGGGAGGAAATGACGTGTCTCAAGACCTAGTTCTGCCATTTACTGGTTGTGTGGCCTTAGGTTAGTGCTTTAGTCTCCTGAGTTAGTCTCATCATTGGTTAAATAAAGAAGAGTTAAATAATACTATTTCTACAGGTTTGATAAGGGAATAGCATGACACATAAGGCTTCCAGAAGATTTCTGTGGCATATGGAGCTGAGTGGTGAATGGCTTTGAAGGCTAAAAGACCAAGATGTGCCTCACCTGTAAAATGGGAGTAGTCTAATGTGTATAAAGTACTTAGCCTGGTGCCCAGCATATGATGGCAAGTGGTAGCTGCTGCAAGTGACATTATTACATTACCATCCTTGACTTCCCCAAGGAGGCTGATTCCCTTTTGCCATGCCTACACACTGTTCCATTCTACAAGAACCAAGATGCTATTTGTGCTTGACTCAGAGAATGGAAATGGGATGGTGGAGCATGGTGGCCACCTCAGAGAAAGCAGGTATTGAATCAGGTCCTAAAGATGTGAAGCCACCTCACCAGTCATTGGGATAGAAGAAGGGTGGGAATGGGGAATGAGGAGTTCAGGAAGTACTTTATCCAAAGGGTCCACAAAAGATGAAAAGAGCGAGGAAAGCAGGAATGCAAGGTGATGCATAGAGGAGGGGAGAGGTAAGCTTTATTTAGAAGTCTATCTTAAGGACACTACAAACTCTTGCCTGTGTGTATTCCTACATAAGAGTTATTCCCCAGTCAAACTGTCAAGTCTGTGTAGCCTAATCATTTGGCCTTCCCTGTCTGTTATGCTGAAATATTATGTCAGAAGTCTTTTGTGGAAAACTTACTGCATGAGCTATGGAATGGTGGACAGATCACATTCTCCAGGGACTCCATCTGCCTCTTCTAAAAGATCTGTTGAACTTAGGCCCCTTCTCTTGTTAAAAGATCTAACTTAGGCCTCTTCCCTTGTGTTTCTGTAAGCTGTAGGTTTTTGTAGCTATTACTCTGACCCCTTTAAATGAGCCTCGCATCAGGTCTCACTGTGACAGAACACGAACAATACCACTCACACAGCCGAGCCTGGGCTTCAAGTCTCTGATCTGCTGCTACCTGGCTGGGTAGTCCAGGGCAAATGACTTAACCTGAGATCCTACTTCATTTTTAAATTGAAGGTGCTGGACTCCAGGATCTCAAAATGTCTTCCCACTTTGTCATTCTACCTGCTTCTCTTTCATGTAAGAAATGTCCGATTTCTAGCCTTTCTATTTTTCTTCTGCATGATTTTGTCTCCCTTAGAGTAATAAAGGAGAGGCCAGAGGTTAGGCAAGCAGCAAAATTTAATACTAGAAATATGACAGTCAATTAGAATCATTTATGTTCCAAGTCTCCTGAAAACTGAATAAAATCTTCCTTTGGCCACGAGGGTGGGTGGAGACTACAAGAAGCACCACAATTACTGTTTGGCCTCTATCAAAGAAGGCTACAGGATGTGGGGAGATGAACATTGGTTCTTCTTCTCTTTCAAGGCATATTCATTTTTTGAAATACATTCATCTTTTGAGTCTTATGCATGCTTTCTGAATGGCTTCTCAGAGCTCCTTCCTGAGAATAGTGAGCCACTACAGGGTGGGGTTTTAAACATGAGAACTCTTGGTGCTAGGCCATGTGTCCCCAGGCAAGGCCCTTTACCTTTCTGGAAGTGTTGTACACATTGCAAGGGCCTGTGCAGTGCAAATTTACCAAACTGATTTTACCAAATTTACCATGTCCCTTGGGACAATATAGAAAAGTGGTTAGGAGAACCAGCCTTGCAAGCCAGGCAGATCTAGGTTGAAATTCCAGCCCTACCTCTAAATAGCTCTGTCAGCTTGAGCAAGTAGCATAACATCCCTAACCCTTTATTCTCCACTTGTAGATGGAATAATAAGTGTTCACACTTCAGAGAGTTGTTGTGAACATCACACAAAATGAGGCAGTTATGTAGCCTGGCACTGTGCCTGACACATGTAAGTGCTCAAAAAAAAATTAGCTCACATTATAATCATAATTCCTGACCCCAAAGGGGCTGAAAATCAAGTGGAAAGAGTCAAGTTAAATGTCAATTAAAATCAGTAAGTAATACAGATACTCCGAGAGGCCAAAATCAGTATGGGAGGGCATTGTAGGGAAGATGGGAATTGAATTGGATCTTAAAAAATGAAAATGTGATCAAGAGAAATAAAGGTACTTCAGGGAATAATAAGGACCATCCATTTATCCTTTTAACATGTATTTATTGAGAAGTCACTGTGTGTAGATGCTGTCCTAAGTGCTGGAGTGGATAAGATGCATTCTAGTAATGGATCAAATGATAAACTATGTACCATAAGTAGTGACAAATGCTGCAAAGTGAAAAGCAGGGTAAGGGACATAAAAACCATGGCAGTAGGTGGGCTGGATATAGTAAGAGACTTCCAACCAGATCCTGAAGTGAGAGCAAAAGCAATGCAGATTTCTACAGAAGGTGCTTTCTAGGCAGAAAGATGAGCAAGTGCAATGGTCTTGGGACAAGATGGTGATTAGTGTGTCCAATGGGCAGCAGGCAGGCCAGTGTGACTGCAGCAGAGGATGCCAGGGAGGGGGGGTACAGGATACCAGTGAAAGAGGCAGCCAGCTGCCAGATTTCAGACTTTACTCTAAATATGATATGAAGTTCTGGGATATTTTAGAGCCAGAGAGTAAAAATGTCTGACTTTTCTTTTTAAAAATTTCACTCTGGCGGCTATACAGAGAGCAAATTATGTTGCTGGGGAGGGGGCACGAAAGGAGTAGAAATAAGGAGTTGATAAAGATTGAGAGATATGGGTAGAATGAGTGACCTGGAGTAGAGCGACGGTGGAAAGTGGTTGGGTTCTATATTGTTAAAGTACAGCCCATAGAGTTTGCTGATGGGTGTGAGGTGGAGTTCTTAGCTTAGCTTGACAACCGGGTGAGTGAAGGTGTCTTGTAGGGAGATTGGAGGGATGAGGGAAGGAGCAGCAGCAGCAGAAGTTTGTGTATTCCTGATGGGCAGATATTTTGAGGGTGGGGGAAGTGACATAGGCTTAATAGAAGACTGGCACACTGAGCTATAGGAGAAGCTTTCTGAAATGGATTGTAACCACATGGAAGGACTCTAATGCCAGGATGACTCTGGACTCAAAACAAAAATAATGACATTTCACTCTGTACAGGAACGGCTGGCAGAGTCCTTTCCGAGTGTTTGGAGATTCACCAGGTCCTTCACATGGAGCATGTCATTAATGCCCTCTCTAGCCCCACAAGGTATACCCTCTCATTATCTCCACTTCCCAGATGAAGACACCAAGACAAAGGGGTTAAATAGCTCATCCAGAACCACCCATCTGGGGAGGATGGCAGTGAAGGTCTAGCTCTCTTGTCTCCTAGACCAGGGCCAGATGAGCTGCAGGACCTCTCGTGAGAGAGAGAGCTGGTGCCAATACTGCATGGTGGCCGCCCGCCCGTGCGAGTGTGGCCCCAGGTGGCCTCTCTGAAGGCATTGCTGATTTAGAGGAATAGTCAGTGCCTCCAATTTCTACCAGTAACAATGGTGCTGCGTAGGCGCTTCCCCGTGGAATAGACCTTTTTTTTTTTTTTCAGGCATTGATCCTGCCCCAGGGTGTTTTCCAGAATTTGCACGGCTCCCTAATTACCTAGTAATGCTGAGGGCTTATGAAAATGCTGTCATTTGTGTGAGAAGGGGAGGGAAGACTGAAAGAAGAAGAAAAAAAAAGCAGATAGAAAATGCTGTTAAACCTGGCAGAACTCCAGGGTGGGTAATTACATTCTCTGGGGTGTGTTCTTGCCACACACACAGTCTGTGGATTATTTTGGGAGCCTTCTGTATGAATTGTGCTAGAAAACATGAAAAATATTGTTATTATTATTATTATTTTAAACATCTTTAAAAATAAGGCCTTCCTAAAGCCACAGAGGCACCCTCTCTCAGATCGTGTTTTTGCCAATTGTTTAGCTGTCAGCAGTCTGTTCTCAGATCATAAATTTGATGGTCCCCCCCTTGTATTGCTTTACACTAGAAACCTAAAATGTTAAAGCCAGAAGAAACCTTGGTGAAACACCCATATTTTGCAGATGGAGACACTAGTCCAAGAAGGGAAGGAACTTGCCAATACCACTGTCACAGGTAATGGGAGGTAGAGGAGAAAAAGGGCCTCTCCAGACCTGACACCTGTCCTTTCTCTTCTTTACCCCAGCCCCTGCTGTCAAATGGAGTTACAGAGTGTCAGAACCAGAAGGGCCTGTAGCCATCACCACATCTAATCTTGTCATTTAATAGATGAGGAAACAGCCTTGTAGAGGAAATGGACTTGGCCTCTAGATTGACACTGGGCATGAGAAGTAGTTGGACTTTTATCTCCGGGCTTCTGCTGGTACTCTGTGGCCTGTCAGTCAGATCAAGCTCAGAGGCACTAGTCTTACCCTACCCCTTTTTTCCCTAAGCTTGCAATAAGGTACACCTAATATATATATGTATTTTTCCATATTTCAGGGATGTCACTATATTCCATATTCCATATGGAATTCTACTTTTCCTTGAAAAAAGAATCCTAGAATCTAGCCACCCTAGGCCTACAATTCCTCATGGTAATAATATGCTGCTATTGAGTCCCTGTGGCCACCTTTAACAGGGAGCAGTCTCTCTAGTTCTGTTTATCTTCCCCGTTCTCCTCAACTTGGCTCATTTCATTCATTTCCCTGCCTGGCTCAAGGAAGCATTTGCATTTGTAATCTCTGTCCAACACCATTCTCCTTGATTTGCAGTGTCAAAACAAAGCCAAAATAAGTAAATCTTAGACTGTTTTGGCTACATGGTAAGAGGACTTAAAGTATGCCAAAAATATGAGCTGGGATGGGTCATAATTAATTTGAGGAGTAGGTGCCATGCTGTCTCTAGAGCACAATTTGAGCAGCATTTAGAGGGCTTTTCCAATGGGATGTCAGCCGCCTGGAGTTCCTCCGTTAGATGCTTAACTGCTGGACTTTAATGAGCACCCATCTTCAGATACTCCACTTTAAATGTGAAAAGTCTTAAAAGATGATCAACTTAATTTTTCTTCAGTGTAATATAATGGGAGGGAGGCTGCAGGGTCCTGGTGCCTAGTCCCTGGCATACCAATCACTAGTCCCCTTAAGGAAGGTTTGTTAGCCTCAATGCTATTTATATTTGGAACCAGATAATTCTTTTTTGTGGGGCGGATGCTCTGTGAATTGTAGATGTTTAGTGACATCCCTGGCCTTCAGCCATGAGATTCCAGGGGTACACTTCCATAGTTGTGAGAACCAAAAACATCTCTGGACGTTTTTGCCAAATATCCCCTGGGGGAGAAAATTGCTGCCAGTTGAGAACCACTGTCTTAAGCTAATCATCTAGCCACTCTTAAAACTGATACTGGGAATGGCAAATAGGATTGGGGACTCTAAGGAGAGACAGCATGATGAGCTAATAAAGGATGATGTCAAAGGGAAACAAAGCTGTTCGGTAGGTACTTCTAACCTTTGAGGATGAGGAAATGAGAAAATCACCTTCTACCAGTGGTCAATCTTTTCTTTCTCATGCACATGCCTGCTATTCGAACTAGCATACTAAAAATACCCCATAGCTCACCATGGGCTGCCAGGAATTCAGTGGGTTCCAAATCCTGATGCTGACCTCTTCTAAGTTCCATGTTTCCCAGTATACTCTTCCCAGTTATGCACTGCCGGCTCCAGGCTTACAGAACACGTGGTGTTCTTTCCTGCCTCCAGCCCTTGCTGGGGCTCTTTCCTTGGTTTGCATGTCCTTCCCAGTCCTCAGTTACTGCCTATAATTTCCTCATCCTTCACAGCTCAGCTCTTTTGAAGCCTGGCTGGATCCCCACAGACAGACACACTGGTTGCATCCTTCTTTGTTCTCCCACTGTTGTGTTTACATCTTTTAGAGCACTGGTCATGGTCTTTCTGGATTAAAGTTGTCCAGGTTCATCTGTCTTCTTCTTCTGCCTCATTCACCTGCCTTGACGCAGAGACTGTGTCTGATTCCTCTTCATATCACCCAGCACCTGGCACCCTGTGAGATACAGAATAGGTTCCCCACCAACATTTGAAATGAAGAAAATTATAAAGAAACATGGCATAAACAGTTGAACCTAATGTAGTTTGACCTAGATGCCTACACTTGAAATATGTAACTTCTGTATTTAATCAGTGAACAACTATGTATTTAATAGACTGAGGGGAGCTATTGACCATACTTGAGCAGGGCAGTGATGTAGACCTCTGTTTTAGGAAGATCTGCTTGACTACATGAGTTATAATGACCATGGAAAATTTATCTTTTTAACTACATTAAAAGTCCCCTCCTACAAAGTATGCAAAACAATTCTTACCTAATACGGGACGGGGCGGGGGGAGGGGGCCTTGAGGCTTCGCTTGTGAAGGGCCTAAAGAGCTTCCTCTAAAAGGTGACTGCGAGGTGTAAAGCCTTTAGTGACAGCCTGATAATTATTATTACCAGGCACAAAGCTTAAGGAACCTAAAAGATCCCCAGGTACTATTCAAAATAGTAAGATACAAAAAATGCAAATGGAGAAATTAAAAGATGGAATCATTAAATCACTGACTCTTAATGTTGGCTGAGACCTTAGAAGTGATCTTTCCTGATTCTGTTCTCTCATCTTCCTATGCTGATGCTGATTCTACCTTTAGAAGGTTCCCACCCAGTGCTTGCTGCTGTTAAAGCCTAAGAATTAAGAGCTGGGGCCTGATGGTGATGTTTACTGTGTTTAAATGACCAATCTATTTCATTAGCGGTGAAAACTTCGGGTGAATTTTTAGACCTCTGTTTCTTTATCTATAAAATGGGCATGAGGCTACTTACACAGGTATTGTACGAATAAATGATGCAGATGCATTGCTTAGCATGTTACCTGGCACATTCAAAATAGTGAATAAACCTTAGCCTTAAAAATTATTTTAGCTAATTAATTAATATATCTGAAAGTGCATAGGTAATCACAAAGCATTTGACCTCCAGGTTGTTCCTATTTTGGGGCTTCATTGTATGTGGTCAGATATTTTTTTACAAATTCCAGTCCTTGTAGCTGTCACTCAAGTCCACATGATACACAGTCTTGGTGAGGGAAGTGAAGAGTCTCTGGATAAAATGGCCTATTCATATGGCAAAGCAAAATGGAGACCAAAGTCTATTATTTCTTTCTTACTAAAGACAAGGTTGACTTTCCTTTTCCCGGATCATCTCCTGTTGAACAGGAGACCTGGCCAGGGCGGTAAGTCAACTGGTAATGGCCATAGCACTCAAGTGTGTAGGCTGTACTATACATCTTAGTAGGTCTGTGTCTTTATGACTTAATCCCAGAAGCTTTATCTTTTTCATCTGTAAAACAGGGCTCATGGCCACTTTGCAGGATTGGAGTGAAGATAGATGGATAAAAAACTGTAAAGTTCCTTCAAAAACTGTATTCTGTGGCTGCTAGTGGCTGCTGCTTTGCATTTAACACTGTTCTCCCAAACACAGTTGATCTCTCTACAGGTTATTTCAGCAGAAACCCTGGTCCAGGAGAGTCTATGAAGTTCCAGCTTACACCAGACACGACCAGCATCCAGAGAGAACTGAAAGAAGCTTGAATCCTCTCACCAGAATCCCTGCAAAATGACTCATGTAATTGCTCTGTGTAAGTATCCTTAGTCTTTATTGTACACCCACACGATTCTGATGCTATAGACTCCTGTGGAATGCAGGGAAAGGGAGAAAGGGGCCCATTTTAAATGCCTAGGATTGAAAAGAGACCACCATTTCACTTGTAAAGGTAGACAGGGACTATCAAATATCTGGTCAAAATACCTGCCAATCACTCCAGATCCTCCCTTGTTTCTCTATCTGTCATTCCTTCCATTAGGAGAGAGAAAGCCTTTTTTTTTTCCTTTAAATTTCCTAGGAGGGATTTCTAGGGTCTTTCCCTCAGGAATTAGTTGTAGGAATAATTGGGCCAGTGGAGTGCAGGAGATATATCCAGCGCAGCCCGTGGACTCCTAGAAAAAGTGACCTAGATCAAGCAGCTGGTGGATTGAGGACTATTGTGGGGACCCCCTGCCACCTACTGACTTACAGCTGAACCCACATTCCCAGCAGCTTCAGCCTGGGGGCTGGGGGAGGGGGCAGAGAGAGCTCAGAAAGGCGGGGGAGGGTAAAGAGGACTGCGAGGTTGCCCCTTCCAGGACCAAGCGCCACGTGTCACCTCCCCGCCCCCCCAACCTTTCTTCACACACAGAAAGGAGGATAAGGTGAGGACGGAAGGCAGGGGGAATAAGTAGGAAGGTCGGCTGTGGAACTCCAAGCTGGCTCGGTGGGTATTAGCATAGAGCTTACTGCCTGTGTGAGTGTGAGGGGGAGAGCGAGAGAGAGCAAGGGAGGGAGAGAGAGGCAGGCTGCGAGGGGAGAGGAGAAGGAGAGGGGGAGCCAGCGCTCCAGCTAGCATGAGGACGGGCTTCTCTTCCCGTGCTCAGTTAATCTGGCTGTCAGTTGGTGTTAACGCTGCAGTTTAAGTGCTCCGATTCCAAGGGAAACAGACAAACCTCACTGAAGGAAGGAAGGAAGCAAGCAAGGAAGGAACAGCAGGAGGAAAAGAACAGGCAGAACAGCGAGAAGAATAAAGGGAAAGGGGGGAGAAACACCAAATCTATGATTGGACCTGGGCTTCTTTTTCGCCAATGCAAAAAGGAATATGCAGCACATTTTTGCCTTCTTCTGCACCGGTTTCCTAGGCGCGGTAGTAGGTGCCAATTTCCCCAACAATATCCAGATCGGTGAGTGAGGGGGCAGCCTGGGGAGGGACTTTCTGGGTCTGGCCAGGGATTTTCTGGGGCGTAGGGGTTGTGTACCCCCTCCCCGATACTGACTGTTGTGCTTGGCTCCCTAAGGCTGTGCTGCAGTAACAGAAGGGAGACTTGGGCTGCCAGCCAGAGGAGGGGGCTTCTCCTGATCGGATGAGGGCAGAGGGGAAGTGTTCGCACACATACACACATCCCACTCGCACTCCAGGCAAGAGCATGTGAAATGGAGGAACTATCGCTTTGGAGGAAAAAAAAATCAGGCTGAAAGGGGTGGTGGGTGTTTAAGGAGTTAACTGTATTGCTTGGTAGATGGTGCTTGATTCCATTTTTAATGTAAGTATGTATGGTGTGTGTGTTTTCACGTGTGTGATTATATATTACATATGCACATATATATGTAATTGAAGGAGGCAGTGCTTTCTTTGCTGGGAGACAGAAAAGAGACCCTCTAGAAGAAGGAGTGAGGGGTGCTGGGTATATTGCAGCCACTGAAATAATGCCAGAAGGCCCCCACTCCAAGGCGGGTAGGCTCCATCTCCTGCTCTGGACTCCTCCAGCTGCCTTCCCTTTGCTGTCTGCCATGCTGCGCTGGTGGTCTCCACTCCCCGATCCTGGAACTTCCTAGCCTGCCTTTTCTCCGTTCCTTCCTTGCCCCCTCCTCTTAGATTTCCTGTCCACAGAGGTCTACCTTTTACACACACAAGCACACACGCGTACGTACACATGCTCCTTTCTCCTCCTGTTGGCTGTCCGTTATCCTTGTTACTGGGCTCCATCCTCTCAACTTAGAGGCAGGTTGCAACATGCTGCATGCTTTTCTTGTTCCCCATTTCCCCTTCTTAGTTGTTGCACTTCTGAAAGGCCCCGCCACCCTCCCTGTATTTCTGAGGGAACTGACAGATATTGCTACTCCTGATAATCATGAGGGAAAGCAAAACAAACAGGAGCAATAACGCCAACCACAAAGCATGTCCACGAGGGCTTGGGGCTTCCGTGTAACCAGGATTTCAGTGTCGTTTGTGTCCCAGAATGAAGCAAGCTGCTGTGTTTGGAAGCATCTTTGTTGGTTTGGTTTCTAGTCTCTCTTCCCTGGTAGGGAGATAGCTCCACTAGGGAAAGTTCGCATTACTGGGAGTTTGTGCCCTTTTGTGAGTGTGTGTTTGAGGGGGGACATGGTGCAATTGATATTTTGTCAGGCATATGTGTGCTGCAGTACCCATCTCTTTCGGCCTCTCCAACTAGCTGGCGGCTTGGAGTGGTCATGGAGTAACTTGCTTTGTTTCCTGACACCTGTTAAGCTACATCCTGAAGTGTGTATGTATCTGTGTGCTAGTGCCTTACACACAAAACTTCCTGCCTTCAGGGGAGACACTTCCCTTGTAGCCCAGCCTGTAGCCTTCTACTCCCCAACCTCCCACCCCTTCTCTTTCATTCATTGCAGAGGAGGAGAAAGGGGACAGGACAGTGTTTGGGGTGTGGTCATCTGGGGGGAAGGGGGAGCATCAGAATCAATAATTTTTTTGTTGTTTTTATTCTTTAAAATGGGGGCACTTGTACATGTGGAAATCACTGGCTCTTACATGTGGCATTGTTTACATTTGTGCTTATATACTACCTATCCTTTGTGGATGGGATGTGTTTGTCTAGTGTATTTGTATATATAGCAACTGGTATAAATGCATGAGAATGTTTTGTGTATGTGCTGTTTTCTCATGTATCTCTGCAGATTTTTAAAATTATATTTAGCCCTACCTTGGTTGTTTAACTGATAAAGCCATTGCTACTGTTTTCAAAAACAGAGATTGAAGCATTAAATTGTAGAACAGAATGCTGAAAATATCATCACCATCAGGTAGTACTTGATTCTATTCGTGTGATCTGTAACAAAAGGCTTGCAATCCATTTATTGGTTCTTAAAAATAAACACCCACTCTACAAGAAGTTAGAAGTGCATTGTGTTTGGACTATGATTACTGTCAGATCTGAGATAAACTTCTATGTAAACATCACTGTAGTTCAGTCTCTAGAAATGGCTGATTTTAATTCACCGAAATGTAATTGATTTACATGTTGACAGTAAATACAAAGGTAAGCCATGAACTCTTGTTTCTCGGAACAGACACCCTATCAGGCACTTTGCTATACCTTTTACTAGAATAGAACGCTTGTATCCTCTTGAGATTCCTAAGATCCCACATCTTTGAGGCACAAGGTTCCACCATGCAAACACACAATGGCAATCCCTTATGTAACAAGTCATTCCTAGGTAACTGGGATCATGAGTGGTGAAAGAAGCAGCAAAACATTGTTTGCAGAAAAACAAGTGTTTTTAGAGAAAATGAATAATAAACCTTAGGGGCAATAGAATAGTTAGATTGCATGCAGGTCTTGCTAGGCCAAAGACTAAGAAGTGTCCAAGCAAACAGTTATAGTAGTGGAGAAGCCCACAGGGTCCCAGAGCTATATTTCAATCACCCTGCAGCATTGATTAGTACCTAATTCCCATAAAGCTCTCTGGTGAGAGATGGGGTTGATATAAGAAAAAGTAGACATGACAAGAGGGTGAGGGGGCTTATGTATATGTTTATATAAGAGAATAGCAGTTCCTAGGTGGTTTGCACAAGGGAGGAGGAAGAGAAACAGCACAAGTCTCCTGTTTTCTCTGACTTTAGCTGAGTTGAGGGGTACACAATCAAATGTCTGAGCAAAGTAATAGATATTAGAGGCCCTTGTCACAAAAAAGCTCATCTGTAGGAGCTTAAGTGTCAGCATCCAGTTAAGTCTATTTGAACTCTCATCTCTACCGCTCAAGGCTACAGCTAGTGAGTTTGGCATGGGGAGAAGAAGAGGACTCATCTGGGGTGAGTTGTGAGGAACTAAAACCTATCTCTAGCCCATATACCATGTTGCATTTTCTTTTCTCCTAGGGGGATTATTTCCAAACCAGCAGTCACAGGAACATGCTGCTTTTAGATTTGCTTTGTCGCAACTCACAGAGCCCCCGAAGCTGCTCCCCCAGATTGATATTGTGAACATCAGTGACAGCTTTGAGATGACCTATAGATGTAAGTAATTGTTTCTATTTCTGAGATGTCTTTCTGCGCTAGACCAATGAAAGGAGGGCCTGTGGGTAGCTGGTGGTGTTGCAAAAATGACTTCAGTTGCCATTCGTCTTCATAAGATAAAGCCCTCCAAGAAAAATGTCTAGAGGCTTCTGAGTGATTCCAGCAGTTGGCATTTTAGCCCCTGCAATGCTTCATGGAATGGATTTGCTTTTTCACTGTCAGCTAACTTTAAATGCCAGCACGATGAGTGCTTGGGTTGACTGCATCTTCCCTACCTTGCAGAGGTTTTCTGGTCCAGCTGAGAGTTTTGCACATACGAAACTTCTGAGAGACATAGAATTAAGGGTCCTGAGTTTATGAAAATGTGGTCTAAAATGCTTAAGGCATTTCCTATCCACAAGTTAAATGGACAGAATGTAGCTTGATAAGAAAAAATAGTTGAGAAGTTGTATACGTCTGGTTCTTCATTTTCGGAAGTGACCAATAATTATTAAAACTTGGCACCTTGGTCATTTTTAAAATGGCTTGAGAAGATTGGTTGTTTAAGACACAGTTTGTAGGATGGTCATTGAGCATCAAACAGAACAAAGGTGGCCTCAAGAAGCAGAAGGGATAGATAGATCTCTGACATCTGAATTGAATGCATTGTAAAATGTGGGCAACGAACACCATTCTGAGTTTTCCTGGCAACTAGGAATGAAAAGGAAGCCTGTGCTCACATGATTGGCATTTTATGACAGATGAAAGCATAAAAATTAATCAGGAAACACATTTTCCCTTCAGGGATTAAGCTCAAGTAAAAATTTATGGCAGGGAAGTGTGAGCTGAATTCACAAGAACAATATGAGACCCCAAACTGGATTGAATTGGCACAATAGTCTTGCTGTGTCACTGTTGACTTGGTGACTTCTGCTGAGCTGTCTGTGATGGAAGGCATGGACCATATTTCCTTTGTGTCTTTCTCATAGTCCCACTGGTGAGTTCCCAGTGATTCGAATAGGCTATGTTTTGAAGTTTCAAAATGAGAAGTCAGAATTCTTTCTATCCCTAAGACCACTCCTAAAATAATGTTGATACAAATTTCAAGAACTATAATTATAGCAGATTTCATTTATTGAGAACTTACTGTACATCAGAACCATGATAAATACTTTATAGTCATTTATAGTCACATTCATTACCATGTGTTAAGCATTGACTACAGCCCATGTAATACACTAATTGCTTTTCATGTGTTAGCTCATTTAATCCTCACAGGAGCTTTGCAGAGTACTAGACATTATCTTCCTTTTATAGATGAGAAAACTGAGGCTACAACAGGTTATATAACTTGCCTGAGGTTACTCAGGAAGCAAATGGTGGTTTTGAGACCCAAAGGCCCATGTTCCTGGATACTGTGATAGATACACTGATTCTTATGGTAACCTAATCAACTAGTGGGATTACCCAAGAAATGAAAGGGAATTTTCAGGGTCTTGTAAGGCAGAGGTCTAATAAAGCACCTAAGGAGAAAAACTTACAGTATTTCAAACTGTAGCTGTGATTTGCACAGGACTGGTCCATTGAATAAATAAAATAGCAATTCTTCATTTTGGTGATGCTGAGGTCGAAAATCTTGTCTACTGCGTTACTCACTACCCTTAAAAAAAGAGCTGAAGTTTAAATGTTGAATTGTAGTTTTATGAAACCATCTTTCTGGGAATCTAGAATAATACTGAGTAGCTATTTTGCTATCAGATAACCTTTCTTTTTTTTTTTAATATGGCTTTGATCAGGGTCTTTGGAAGGGGCATTTGGGTGTGGGCATCAGTGTATCTGTAAACGTTTGCATGCATATACATGTGCTAATTTATTTCCTGGAGCAGGGCTCCATAGCTTTTGTCATACTTTACAGCTTTTGTATTACTTGCTTAGAGGATCAAGAATAAATAGCTGGTGTGTGTATTCACACATGCTACTGAGAAATGTCTACAGCAGGTCTTGGTTGAAAGAGATGTGAACCACTCTCCTAGTGTCAAGATGTTGACTGGTACAGTAAGGTAATAAAAGACAAAAGTAGGAGAAAAGGTTCTAAGGCAAAAGGTGGTGCTTCTGTCTTTTTATCTCAGCAACCTAAGATTTGCTCTCTAATAGGGTTAATGACTGTTTATTAGGGAGGCGGAAATATGATACAGACAATGTTGTTCATTTTGGTCAATTAACCTGGAGTGGATGAATCTGACTTCTTGAACTTGATGCTGCCATCCATATACTAGTGTACAGGTTTCCATGAATTCCTGTCTTGTTCATTTAGTTAATTCTTTAAATGTTTCTTCAAAGGTATAAACTGAAAAAGATATTGGAAATACAGAGATGATAAAATGCCCTTGCTCTCAGGTAGCTTACAGTCTAGTGGGAAACATTGTTATGGGGATTATCTGAGAAGCAATAATGTTATTTTCTGCTTAGACCTTGTGTTTCTTTTCTTTAGCTCCCAGATCCCAAAGGGGGTACTGGGCAATTTAGGTGGAGATGGTAGGCTGGCTGGAGGAACCTCTGTTAATTTTCATGTGAGGCTAAGAACCCTTTAGGGCTATGTTCGCTGTAGCCCACTGGTTTGGGAAAACTTTACATCTGTCCCAGTTTGAATTGAGTAGAAAATGTCAGTGGGAGCACAGCGGTTTTAGGAAGAATACACTCATTACTGATACATGGAAAACAAGAAAAGCATCTTATTCAGACTTAATTTTCTGTGCTGTGCTTTTTTCAAATCTGAATTAGTAGTTGCCTTAAATTAACTGCCCCATCAGTCTTAGATCTAGAAAATGACTAATATTATTGGTTTTTTTCATAATTTTTGCTGTCATTTGATTTTTTCCTTTGCATTTTGCTATTCATTATCCCTCCACCAGAGGGTGGAGAAGGGAAGGGAGAGGAAGTGTAATGGGAACTGTTCATGCTAGACATGTTAGCAGCCACGGGACTGAAAATGAGAAGAGGCGGTTGTATGGTAGGGAAGGTGGGGAAGATAGAAGAGGACTATGGCTACTGCTACTGGCCAAGGTGAGAGTTTGGTGCCTTCTTTGTGTTCAATCTGTCTTGCTTCCCTTGTCTGCCATTATTAAAGAGTAAAGCCATTGAATCAGCAACCCAACGCCTTGGGATCTCCTCTAAGCACTCTTCCAAGCTTTCAGGGGTAGGGTTTGGGGAGATTGTGCATAGAGAAGATATTTACTGATCAGCTACCCAGATTATCTTGGTGCCTTTGTGGTAAGTGTAAATAAAGGAATAAATGAAATGCTGATTGAGATTATTACCATTAGAGGTCTGAGTAGCATAGTTGCAGCTTAATTCTTACCTTTTAATTTATTCATCTATTTATTTATTCATTTGTTCAGCAAATACATACTGAATGCCTACTTCATGCCAAACACTGGGACAGATGCTAGGAATATAAGGGCCAGGAAAGAAGGCACAGCCTCTTTCCTTGTAGAGCTAACAGTTTAGCCCAGAGGTTCACAAACTTTAGTGCACATAAAATTCACTCAGGGAGCTTGTTTAAAGCAAGACTCATGATGAACTTTCTACTTCCTGAATCAAGATATTCAAGAGTAGGCCCTGGAGGAATTCTATAGCAGTTATTATGGGATCACACTTTAAGAAACTCTTTAATCTAAAAAGTCTTCCATCCCTTTAGTAAGCGTTTTTGAGCCCTCAACCAAACCTAGGCATGATATAAAGTGCTACAAATGCAGACAACAGTAAGTTGCATTCCCTGCCCTGGAGTACTTTATCCATAGTAAGACTTTTTTTGTTCTGAACAGAGAAAATTAAAATGTGATGTTGCAAGTGCTATAGCAGCAATTTGTATGGAGTATTAAAGATGCCTTGAAGAGTGAAGTTGGTCTCTAGGAGGTGGTGATTTAATTGAGCCTCAAGGATAAATAGGGTTGTCTATCTGCAGAAGGGGTCACTAAATATAGCCATCCACAAGCCAGTTCCAGCACAGAGACTGAGTTCTGGGCCCACACACTGTGTACAAACCATGGAATTTCACATTAAAACTTGGACATCTTGTCTTGACTACTATTTTAAAATATTAAAATATCTGGCAACACTAGGGCCCAGGTCTATGTAGCCTCAATTTGCTGAGCTGGAACAGAGTAAACCTCATCTAGATGGCCTCTTTGCCAACAAGCCCATTCTTCTCATTTTCTTTACCTGCTGGCTCTGGCAAGCATTGAGTTTGCAAGCCCTGATTGATAGCACTGCAATGTTGTCTGTTTTGTGTCTTTATAGGTTAGCTTCACCACCAGAATATAAACTGCTGCCAGAAAGACCACGTATATCTATAGTTTAGTGTTGAGAACACTTGGAAATGCCCCTAATACAAATGAATAAATGTCTATAGGAGGCAGGGAATTACAAAGCATAAAAATGTTCAGAGCCTCAATTACAATAGGTGAAATGTAGCAACCCTAACTACAGTGGGATGCCCTCTGTTATGGACCTACTGGGGAAGCCCAGGGTCTTCTCAACAAGACATTAGGGACTGGCAACAGACAGATGGCCTTAGCTCTTGCCTGAGAATGGCTCATCAACTTCCGAGTTGCAACACAGATTCGTTTTTCTTGACCTACACAATGCTTTTTCATATTTGACATAAAAATCCAGATTTCTGGCATCTTTAAAAAAAAACTTAGGGCATTAAGCAACCCTGGACCTACATCCCTGTTCAACTTCTATTGTCTAGAGCTGAGAAGTGCTGCCCTTTTTAAATACATAAACTCTCAAGTTAACCAAAGTTTCCATTACTTCCTGTCTGATTGCTAGAGTAACCGAATTATGTTGTTTGGGCAGGCCCGTTAGTAGGCCAATCTGCTCACAACTGATTTATATCGTCAGCATTCATCATTTTATTATTTTGTTCTAATAATATCTATTATTTACCCTGTCAAAAATAATAATAAAAGACACCAAAGATGTATAACTCCTACCCTCAAAAAATTAGTCTGTATATAGTAATGAAGAGAATGGTGGCTGATGGTGGGATAAACAAGGATTATTTTGAAGACCTACTATGTGCCAAATACTTTACATATGTTGTCTTAAGTTTTGGTAACAATCTTGAAAGGTTATTATCACCATTTTGTTGATGATGGCACTGAGACTGAGAGAGATTGTGTCTTTATATTATGCAAAAATTAAAAACCTAAGCTAGTATTTAAAGCCAGTTTGTGGGGCTCCAAAACTCAATGAGCTTTCTCCCTTTAAAGATCTATGACTATGGCCAGGGGCAGTGGCTCATGCTTGTAATCCCAGCACTTTGGGAGGCCAAGGCGGGCAGATCATGAGGTCAGGAGATGGAGACCTTCCTGGCTAATACAGTGAAACCCCGTCTCTACTGAAAATACAAAAACTTAGCCGGGCACGGTGGCACACACCTGTAGTCCCAGCTGCTCGGGAGGCTGAGGCAGGAGAATTGCTTGAACTCAGGAGGCAGAGGTTGCAGTGAGCCAAGATCGCACCACTGCACTCCAGCCTGGCAACAGAATGAGACTCTGTCTCAAAAAAAAGAAAAATCTATGAATAGATGGACAGAGTAAAGTACCATAGCAGTGAAATTGCCCAACAGTAGAAGTGTCACAGTGGAATTTATGATTCAACTTGAGAGCTAAGTCTTCCAAGGCGGAAGATATGACTGTGGATGATGAAAACTTCTTGGGGAAGGTGGAACTTTAGCAGGCATTAAAGGGTGGAGCAGATTTTGGTTGTGGAGTGGGAGGAGGGTATTTTGAGTGGGTAAAGTCACAATATTCCTCCTCGCCTCCCCTCACCACTGCTGCATATGCTTGTTACCATGTGGTGGAGAGTTGGGAGTTTGCCTCCTGCACCACACTATGTTCTCAGCTCCATGGCAGATGTCTACAGTTCTCTGGTTAATGTTACAGTCTGATGTTGGCTCCTCCATCTTCACCCGTGTCCTTACATTAAGGCACACAAGTGTTGACATTTGTCTATGATTGACTCTTGGCTCTTATTATAATATTGATAATCAGCAGCTTTTATGGAGAGAAAAATCCTTGTAAACATTTCTTTCCCTGACTAGTGTGAAGATCCTGCTGGGATGAGTGAGCTTACTGCTCTCCTCTCAGACACTCAGGATAAAGTGATCATATAGCACATTTGGAAAACTGGTAAGATTCATGAATTTGTTCATTCATTCATCCAAAACCCTTTTATTTTCACCTTCTATGGGGATATGCACTGTCACTGCCCCATTCCATACCTTTGCAGACAGCATTAGTTGATTACAGATTTCTTCCCACTGAATCTCAACATGGCCTCAACTTGGTGACAGCTGATGCAAGAGATGAAATCCATTTTTCATTACAAGGCATTGCACTAGAAATTGAGAAAAATAAAATGCATTAGGCATTGATTTTCCTCTTAAGGGGCTCAGGTTCTTATAAAGGAAGTAGGCATAAACCAAATCTGCCTCTCTTTCTCTCTCTCTCTCTCTTTCTCTCTGTCTCTGTCTCCCTCTTACATACACACACACACATACACATACACACACATTCAGAAGAAGGAAGGAAAACCTTTAGTTGGAGGGATTTAGGTTTCATAAAGCAAGGACATTTGAGTTGAATTTGGAAAGATAGGTACGATGTAGATGGGAAAATATGTATGTATATATTTGTACACACACACATGCACATACACACACACACACACCTGCCTGTAATGGCAGGTTTGATGTAGTAAATAGTACACTGAGTTGAGATTTGAAGATATGGATTCAAATGCTGGACTACCTTCTTGAATCATTTAGGTGTAACCTTGGAGAAACATCCCCTCCCCCGAACTTATTTATAAAGTGAAGTTCATGGTCTCTGAGAGTCCTTCTGGGGCTGCATTTCTATGCTGGCAGCATATGGAAAACACCAGGGATATATGATTAATTGAAATTCTCTACCTTTGGCTAGTGAGAGGGTCCCTAAACAAGCTAAGAGTCTAAAAGCTCTAGACTTCCCTTCCAACAAGTTGCACATCCAGGGTGCATTCTGTATGCAAATGCTGAAGCATTAAGCCTACTTTGGGGCCTCAGATGAATTCATTCAATATTTAACAAATATTTATGGAGTGCTTACTATTGTGAACAAAACTGGAAAGCAGCCCTGTGCTCATGCAGCTCACCAGCTAATAAAGGAGGCTGCCATTAGATGGTCACACGAATGAGTGTATCATTATAGGTTGTAATAAACAATCTGAAAGAAAGGGCCATGATTCCATGAAAGCATATTCAAAGGAACCAGCTCTGTGCAGGAGGATGAATAGGTGCTTGAGCTGAGGACTGAAGGCTTTGGTGATGCAGTGATGGGAACAAGAGGAGTGTTTGAGAAGCTTCCTGGGCAGAGGCCTGGCCAGGCCTTGTAGACTCTGTTATGGATTTTGATCTTTAGCTCTAAGACTAAAGAGCCCATGGAAGAGTTTTAAGCAGAGACATGCCATGGTTAGATTTCTGTTTTCTCATCAAAAATCAGATGCTTGATAGTACTTTGCCAAATTCACGTTTCCTGAAGATGTTTGGCTTGTGTTTCAATGGCCTTGTTTCTTTACTCCCATCTCCAGTTTGGAATGGAGTCTGGCAGATGGGCAGGAGGACCGGGACAGAGGCCAGGGAAAGGGAAGCTGATGACTTGGTTTAGGGGTGCATTGTCATCGTATGTGGCTCTGTGTGCCCATGGGCATTCCTGGAGATTGGAGGCTGATCCAGTGCAGTGCCTGGAGAAGTGGTGAGGCTGTGTGGAGGCAGGGATTCATTCAGAGTCCTCATTTATTTTAACAAGGAAGACATACATAGCACTGAAGCTCAGCCTCTGTTCCAACCAGACAACTCAGTGGTCTTCAAATTCACACTGCCATTTCCTTCACTTGCACTTACAAACTGCTCCTTCCATACTGCTCTGTTGAAATTCTGTCCTGGTCAGCTCTAGCTCTTATTTTACCTTCTTTATTAAGCCTTTTTTCTGTTTCATATTCACATGGTCTTCTGCCCCTCAGCCCTTTTTACCATCCCCCTAGCAATGGTCACGCTTATCCCCAGGTTTTACTCAGCTGAACACTTGTCTTACCTGCGCAACTGGACTAAGCAATGTGAGGTCAATGACCTTGTTTACTTTAGCTTCCCATCACAGTCACCACCACAGAATAGTGTTCAGTGATGCTAGATGCATGAATGAATGAATGGCAGTGACAAGAATAAGCCTGAATCATTGCTGCTTGGAGTAATGCTTTTGAAATTATGAGTTTTGAGAGTTCCAATAGGCTGTGCTGTAAATACCTATGGATGGCTGTTGTTGTGTTTCTGCAAAGTTATGGGGGTGAAAACCAGGTGTAAGTCAAATTGAAAGCTCATTTTAGCTCCCACTTGACTATTGTCATGAAGGGTCCTAAATAAGGTATAACGTTCCATTTTCTAAATAAAGAATTTCTGATTCAAGCCCTGGGTTTGCCATTGATGTATGAGCCTTGTATGCATCTTGTGACTTTGGTGTGTCCCAGCCTACTGTCCAGAGAGCACAGGGGAGCCCAGGGCCATGGGAGGTCCAGGTTGAGGAGGCAGGCAAAATTGGGGCTAATGAGGCAGTTGGAGGATAATGAAATTGATACCCAATGTTTAGGCATGTTTCCATGTGTTCATTGTGTGGAACCTCTAGGATGAAAATAAAGTTTTGAGAATAGCCTTTAGTTTGTCTACAAAAGTAATATATGTATTAAAGAAAGCTACAGGAATAGAGACAGCAAGCAAAATAAAACGTGTTTAATTATAGTACTAAGGATACATTTTCCATCCTTTTTTTGAACTTAACAATTTAAACATTAATAGATTTATATTACTATCTTATAACATGATTTTTTGCATATTATAACCTTTAGGCTACTTTCATTATTGTACATTCATTTTTTATGGTTTCATAAAAGCCCACTGTACATATGTACCCTAATTTATTTAAGCTGTCTCCTTTTATGGGATATCTAGTTTATTTCCCTTTTTTCTTGAAAACAGTGCTGTGATGATTCTCTCAATAAAATTTTAATCATTTGTACATATTTTGTTATGATTTTAAGGGTACTATAAACCCAGTAGAACAATTTCCTATGAAATTGAATAGAATTTCTAGTATGTGCAGAACTTGAGATAACTTGTATAATGTGAGTTCTGACATTGACTTACTGTATAACCTTGAAAAGCTTTTATATCCGATTTAGTTTCCAGATGTATAATATGGGGTGCTAATACCTGATTCTCAAAGTTATTAGAACAGGCAAGTGCCATTATTTGTATGAAAGAGTTTTAAAAGTCAAACATGCTAGGCAAATGCAGGGTAATATAATTAACCAGGCTTCTTGTCTATTAGCATCAAGTAAAATGTAACTAATTAATTTTTAGTGTTTTCCTAGGAAGGTGGTCATTACCCATAAATGAATCTATGTTATGGATAGGGAAAATTGAAATCTTAAGGCTAAGTTTATCCAAGATCTAAATTTATAGCAACACTAAGTCTGAAAGCATTTCTTTTCACTTATGATTCAGTCCATGAAAATGGACTAAATATGTGGATCATAGACTTTCTTTGGCTTAAGAAATTACTGTTTACAGAAATAAGGGGGAAAGCCCATTTGAGCAGTAAGCAGCTGGGACCCTTTTGGTGGCAAGTGACAGAAACCCAACTAACTGGATAGTTTTAACTTCAGGTATAGCCAAATTAAGGGACTGATTGATGTCATCAGGACTGAGACATGCCCTCTAGATTTTTTGGCTTAGCTTTTCTCTAAACTGGCTTTGCTCTCAGGCATAGGTGTGTCACATATCAGATCCTACTGCTTGCAGCCTTCACCTGCCCGGCTAAAAGTCCAGTGGAAAGGAAACTTCTCTTTTCTCATCAGTTCCACAAAAATTCTGGACCTGACGTCACTGGATAAAACTTAGGACACATGCTCATTTCTGGATATAACACAGTGGCCAGGATATTGTATTCTTTTGCTTGACATAGGCCTAGTGAAAGCATCATTTTTAGAGCTTGGGGTAGTGAGAAGGACCAAAGGATTGTGGATTTAAGCCAGCGCACCAAAACTATATGAACATGGGGGAGGAATAATTCCCTCAAAGAGAATCAGGATGCTATTACCAAAAGAATGGAGATTGAATGTTTAATAGGCAAAACAGATACATATATATATTTTTGCCTATTAAGCATATATATATACACTATCTATATATAGATGCAAATGTATTTATTGTCTATTTTATGTATTTATTGTAAATAAATACATTTACAATACATATATATGTATATATATTATATATATATATTATATCTATCTATCTATCTAATCTATCTCTCTATCTATCTATCTATATATATGTCCCCCATTGCACATCTTTTCAAAAAAGAAAATTCAGACAGGCTGGGGCTGAACCAATGTAGACAAAGGATCAGCATGCTAAAGCCAGAAGAGCCACCAAAGAGACAAGGACTTACAAGGGATTCTGGTGGGTAAGGCAAGATCAGAAGCCAGGACAAGCAAAAGGTCTGAAATTCAGGCTTCTGAGTTAATCAAAGCTGCAGGAGTCTTTGGTAATCCCTGTCCAGCCAGGAGCAAACCTGTGTTCACAGAACAGTTAGAAAGTGCTAGCCTGGTCTCTCCAGGCCACTCTGACAATATGTTGGGGCTGTCAGCTGTAAACTGTCTGGTGATCCTGAGGCACCTATACTCTGTCCCAGTGACCAGGACATTTCCTGCTCTACTCAAACACTCAAGCTATTGTGCACAAACTCTTTAACAGTCCCAGTTGGAATCTTGGCTGCAAATCTGATGAGCCCACACCACCAGATGGTAGGTTCTCCTAATTGGATCCATCCCCTCTAGTTTTTGGCAGGAACGAAACCTTCCCTATACCTGAAGAGGGGACAGGGAGAGCCAGGATCAAATGAAAGAGGCTTTAACTTCTGTTAAACAAGCAGAGATCTCAAGTTGGCTCCTGTCCAAGGCAAACGGGGCAGTGTGGTTCTTTTACATAGGTCATGCATTTACAGGGGACTGATATCCTGACTAACACTGATGAGACACAGGACTGCAATGGTTGAAAAGCGGTTTAGCTACAAAGGTCAACTGATTTGGGGGAAGGTCCATTTGTTTATTCAGTCATTGATATTTGTGGAGCACTGTGGTAGATGGGATTATTGTTTGGCAATTATTTATCTCTCCCTCAAACTCCTTGGGAAAAATATACCTTCCTGCTTTATTAATGTCACATTTGGTCATGTGACATGCTCTGGCAACTTAGATATTAGCAGACGTGTTTCAAGCAGAGATTATGAGAAGAACATTCCCCAGAGAGCCTGCTGGTCTCATAAGAAAGATAAATACAGTAAGTAGAAGTGCCCCAGTCAACCCACAGCCCACAGACTAAAGTTTGAAGCAGAGCTCTCCCAGCTGACCTGAAGATCTGTGAGTACTATAGGAAATGCTCGATATTATATACTACTGAAATCGGAGATGGGTTTTTTGCAGCAATAGCTGGCCAATAGAAGCAACTAGTGTGTGTTCCGCACTTTGCTAGGCATTGAGGGAACACTGGAAATAACAGACATGGTCCTGGTCTCCATGAAGCACTATTATAGCTAAGAAGATAGACAATAAATACATTTACAAATAAAGTATATAGAGAGAGATCATTACTAGGGTCATAAAGAAAATAGGATGTAGTGACATCACCACTATGGTAGAGAAGAACACCTTCTTTGAAGTAGGTGGTCAAAGAAGGCATTTCAAAGGAGGTGACTTTTGAGCTCAGACACAAAAGTTGGAAAAGAGCCAAATGAGAGTAAATTCCCCTGTGGAATGTCAAAACCCAGCCCCATGGGCAACTTGGATTGAGAATCTTGGTCTAGGCAGAGAAGAATGAGGTGCCCTGGAATAACCCCTGTAAACTAGGTCACTCACTTGTCTTAGGGCAGGTGCTAGCTTCTCTCTACCACATCATATGTGCAAGTCAAGGGCTGGCAGATACACTCATTGCCAAGACTAGATGGCCTCAGGCATTGGAAGCCACTGAGCATAGCAAGACAGAGAGGAGGAGGTATGCTAGGGCATTCCTAACAGTGAGGTGATGGAATTGGCTATACTTCTTGGCCTGGCTCCAGAATAGTCAAGAGTTGTTGCTTATTAGGATGGCAAGAAGGGTGTGTGTGTGTGTGTGTGTGTGTGTGTGTGTGTGTGTTCATGCATATATTCATTCTTTCACAGAGGAGGAAAATGAACTAGATGGCTTCTAGATCCCTTTCCAAGTGTGTGATTATAAAAAGGATTCTGAGATTTAAATTATGTGTGAAGGAAATGTTAAATTGAAGAACTTCATCTTAGCTCTGTGCCAAGCTCCATTTGTTAATTGAGGTGGTTAATTAGAAAGGAGTCTCCCGTGAGCGAGCAGGATAAGCTCCAGCATCCCTAACCTATCTGGTAAAGGCTATAGAAGTGTCACACCTACAAGGGAGAGCAAAGAACATCTAATGCAAGCCCTCTGTTTAATCTTCACTCCAGACACTGAAAAGCAAGAGTGTTGGGGGACAGGAAGCTCACAGCATCCATATGGAATTTAGACTCCAAGTAGTTTATTAGCTTTGGGAAAATTATTTAACTTACACTACACTTACTAGCTCCTCTTCCTTACTCCAAGATCACTCTGAATACTTTAAAATATGGTTGGACCTGGTGGCTCACACCTGTAATCCCAGCACTTTGGGAGGCCAAGGCAGGCAGATAACTTGAGGCCAGGAGTTCGAGATCAGTCTGGCCACCATGGCAAAACCCTACCTCTACTAAAAAATATAAAAAATAGCTGGCGTGGTGGCATACACCTGGAATCCCAGCTACTTGGGAGGCTGAGGCACGAGAATTGCTAGAACATGGGAGGTGGAGGTTGCAGTGAGCCAAGAGCGAGCCACTGCACTCCAGCCTGGGAGACAGAGTGAGACTCCATCTCAAAAAATAAAATAAATAAACAAATAAATAAAAGATGGTTTCTACTCTGATGTAATGAACCAAGTATTCTAGGGTTATGGAAGAATTTCTGATCAGCAAATCCATCTACTTATGTCTCTGTTTCTTGCAGCCTAGGGCTGATGGAAGTCTTCACACCCCTTCCAAGAACCACCCCCACAACCCTCCACCACCCCCACATACCCCTACAAGAACGAAGCTTTGTGGGGCTATGTTCTCCTTAACACCACCACAGGGGCCCTCTCACACTCTTTCTGCTCCTTTTTTCTCAGCAATGTCTACCCTTTCCCCAGGATCCCAGCCTATACATTCTGAGTTCAACATATCAACACCAGAGCTTGGCATCTTTCCTGCCAAACCCGTTGCTCTTTTCTCACTTTATGTCTGTTCAATCATTCAGCCTTAAAATATGAGTGTCTGGTTTCAACTTTTCCATATAATCAATATTTTGTGTTGATTTCGCCACCGCTATGACTCTTGAGTCTATCCCCATTTTATTATTTTCCCACAGGATTGTAGCTTTTGCCTTCTGACTGTTATCTTCATGATATAATCCACTTATAGGTGGCAGATCAATTTATTGAAGACTATTTCTGATCATCAAGCTTCTTGTCTCAAAAAAATATATATCAGTAGCTTCCCGTCTTATTTTAAATTCAAACTCAGACTAAAATATGTGTGTTTCAATAATGGGTCTCAGCCTGCCTTCCTTTTGAGACTTATCTAAACCCTACACTCTATGTTCCAGCCAAATTAGGCTACCTAGTGTTGCCACAAACATGCCTCTCAGTCTTTCACAGCTTTGGTCATGCCACTGATTCCATCTGGAATAGTCCCCATACATTGAGCACCCACTCTCTACTAGACTCTGAAGATACCACAGAAAACAAAACCAGCAAACTCCTTGTACCCTTGGGGTTTACGTCCTGGGAAACGAATACATATAATGATTTCAAATACCAGTTAAATAATACAAACATAACCAAATAGAGTCATGGGACAGAGAGTGAGCTGTAGTGTTACATTAGATGGGTGGTCAGGGAGGATAGGCATCGCCTGAAGAGATGATATTTTACCTGAGCTTTGTTACAATCCATAGAACTTTCTGTGGTGTTGGGAGACATTCTATATCTGTGCTGTCTAATATGTAGGTACTAGCAACATCTGCCCCTATTACGTATTAGAAATGTGGTGAGTATAACTGAGGAACAAAATCTTTCATGTGATTTAATTTTTATTAATTGTAATTAATTAAAGAGTCACATGTGGCTAGTACTGTCATATTAGACAGCGCTAATCTAGATTCTAGAATATTTCAGACAGAAAAAAAAAACAGTAAGTACAAAGGCTTTAAAGTGAGAGTGAACTTGTATATTCAAAGAACAGAAAGAAGGCCAGTGGAGCTAAAGCATGCTGAGGAAAGAGACAGGGCATTTTGTAAGTCATGATAAGGAATTGATATGAAGTTTAAATGCAATAAAATCACTAATGGATTTTAAGCTTGGGAGTGCAGTGATCTGATTTAATTTTCAAAAGATTACTGTGTCTCCTCTGTGGAGGAAGGAGAAGTGATAAATTGACATGAAAACAGTATGTGTCAGTCAGTTTTTGCTGCATAACAAATAACATCAAAATCTCAGTGGTTTATAACAAAAGCTGTTTTAAAAAACAATCACAGTCTGCAGGTTGCAGGCTGCAGTCTGCAGGTCAACCATGATTCTGGTTACACGGTAGGCTAGGGTACGCTAAACTCCAGGAGGGTTCAGATCTGCCCCGTGCATCTTCGTTTGGGTATTGAGGGTCAAAGGGCAGCAGCTACAAAAAGACCTGCTCTCCTCATGGAGGGGCACAGGAGCACGAGAGGCTAAGCTTTATCGAGCAAGTATATTTAAAACTTCTGCTGTGTCATGTTCTCTAATGTTCCATTGGTTCCAGCAAGGTATGCAGCTAAACCTAATGCTCATGGGGCAGAAAATACACTCTGTCTTCTAAAAGGAATTACAAAGTCATATGACAAAAGGCATAGATGTATAATTTTATAACAATATCCAATGTACCACAGAGGGGACTCAGGAGGTTCCTACAATAGTCTGGATGACAGATAGTGGTGGCTTGGAAAAAGTGGTAGTAGAAGAGATGAAAGAGGTAAGATTCATAAAGCATTCTGAAGAAAGTATGTACAGTATTTAGTGAGAGAATGAAAGTATAGCGTAAAGAAAACAGACCATTTTCCAAGGTGCTTCTCTGATGCTACCACAGCCCTGTGAAGCTGCTTCTCCCTCCCTCAATTGTAGCTGATTTCCTTTTCTCTTATCTCACTGGCTCTCTTTTTTGTGCTGCTTTTATTGGCCCATTTCGACTTTCTACCTTCTGTGCTTGACAGGTTTTATCTATTGTTAAGATGCTGAGGTTTTGAGGGCAAGAGAATAAAATTATTTGTATTTGCAACCCAACTGCCTAGGGAATAGACTCAATGAATATTTCCAGGGCAATATAATGGTTAAGAGCAAGGACTTTGGAGACATCCTCATTTTGGATCTTGTGTGATCTTCATAATTGACTTAACCTCTCAAAGCCTTGGTTTCTTATTTTATAAAGTGTCAGTAATCATACATTCCTTTTACAATTGTGCAGATTGAAGGACATCAACTTGGAAAGTGCTTAGCATAAGGCCTGGCATAGAGTAAGTGCCCGATAAATGAGAGCTATTATTGTTTGTTCAATTTAATTGTTTGTGATGACAAGCTTCTTTGGAAATGCCCCCCAGAGTCTTCATTAGAAAATTCAGTGTTCTTGTTGAAATGAGGGGCATAGAGAATAAAAACACTCTGGATGGGATTTTGCAGTTTAGTAAGGAGATCTCTAGATCTAAAGTCTCTTTGATCTGAAAATGACAGCAACAACAAAACCCCAAAATAGAGCCACTTTGCTACTTGTTTCATTTTACCATCTGCCAAGACGGTTCTTTTTAGTTCTCGAGGTCTTGCTTGGAGTCAGTTGCCTTAAAATAATAAAATAAAATTTAAATCTGGTCCGACACTTATTTGGGAGCGAGAAGACAAACTGCTTTAACTAAATATGTAGCTAGTTGCTGCTGGAGTGAAATATAGGGCAATGTTGACTAAAGTGTTTTAGGAATGAACTGCTCTTGGAAAGTGAATTTCAGGATAAAACTGAGGATTAATCAGAACTTGCCTTTTTTTTTTTAAACGTTTGTAATTGAGACAGTTTCTGAAATGTACTTTTCAAGCTTTCTTGGCTTAGTGAGATGACTTTGTTGATCCTAGTTTAAAGTTGCCTTGATCATAAGTATCCTGTAAATCCAGCAGGCATTGTGAGCAGAGATTGTCTGAGATTGCAGATGAGAATGGAAAGGTTGGGGGTGAAATAGCTGAAAAACAGTGCATGAAAGAGGTGAAAAGTTAACATGGTGAGTCTGGACATCTGCATGAGGGTTTCTCCAGAGCTCTGCAAGATACATTTGGAAAAGTAGGTTGGGTTCAGACTAGAGAAGGCTTTGAAGGTCAGGAATAAGTATTTGAGAGACAAAATAATATGTTTAAGTTGCATCATTGATATCCCAAAGGTCTTGTTTATAAGCAAATAAAGGATGATTTTATTTAGCAAGTACTAAAATAATCCTCAGCAAAAATAAAGTTACCTGACATCAAATGATGCAGAATATCCACATTTCTACATAATAAACTCTACAGGGTTCATTTTCAAAGTGTTTTAGGAACTCATCTAGTCAATGCTTCCCATTAGAACTCTGATGTTCTGAGGATATTAATAGGTTATTTGGGGAGCATTGGGGGTGATGAGGGAAGGCTGTGTGGTCATAAATTTAGTCATGCTGATTAAGCAAAGTATGAGGGGTGCTGTTTTAGGATTTTGAGGACCCTTTAAAATGCTAATGTGTCTTGTTAATTTCTAAAAAGAGGATACAGTATGTATTTTCCAAACTTAGTCCCTCTGTAGCCCCCAAAACAGGTGGGTCCAATTGCTTGGTGGGTGACAGATCAGTGACCACAACCAAGGAGTATTTTAAAAAGGGATTTTATTACTTGCAACAAGTAAGGATGACTGACACTGAAGATAGTTCCCAAAGCAGTGCCTGCCCAAACAAAGGTGAACACAGGACTTTTATTGACCTGGTTGGCTGAGTCATTGTATGTAGAGGTGAAGTAAAGGCAGTTCAGATGCAGGCGCAGTCACAGATCATGCTTTTACATACATGGCAGGTATAGGAAATGTTGAATAAGCTCATCTCTGGATGGGGATTTTAGTACGTTAATAAAGGGAGTTCACTAAAGTTCATCTCCAACTCAGACATCTCAACCAGTTTTTGTTTTTCCTGGGCTGGGTTTCTTCCTGGAATCTTTTTTGAAACAACAAGAACTCAAGATGCAGTAATTTCTGTGTGTACCCAACAATCTGGGGACCCTGAGTTATAATTCTTTTTGCTGAATTTGTGAATAATGTCTTGTGACGTTTAATCCTGTTTTACATATGGTGAAACTAAGGCCAAGAGAGTACACAGGGATTTATCTGCAGTCAGTTACCAGCCAGGTCACGATGCTAACGGAGAACTTTTGACCGCCACGCAAGACCTCCTTCCACTCTTCCAGGCACCCCGTCAATTTTTGGAGCCAGTCCTCTAAACAGTTTTACCCAGAACAAGGAATTGCTGGTGATTTCAGAAAGAACTGGCAGACTCGGGGGAGGCACTTGCCAAATTGGCTCAGGCCGGCCTTGCTGCCGTGCTTCCTTTCCTTGTTCCTGCAGAGCCAGTTCTAGGTAACCTACCTGCAGATGTCTACCCTGAAATAACACCCAGCCTCTGTTACATTGCTGTTACACACAAACAAACAAAGCAAATCTGCTGCAAAAAGAGGCAGGTTGAAATAAATTATTTTTAGTGCAACATATAATGTCAATATCAAAAATATGAAAGAGGTAGTTTGCATAGGTAGGCTGAGGAGGGATGCTGAGATTCAGTAGGGAGGGTGACAAGATAAGATGAGGAAAGTTTGCCCTGGCCTGAGGCAGCAACATTAATTTTGCCCTAGGCCTTTAACTGAGGGAACCAAATCTATTTATTACAGAAATTATAAAGAAATTAGGTGACTGACTCCACTTTACCTTGAGTGATTGGACTTTACACTCAGGTAATAGGAATAGTGTCATATTTATAGAGCATGTTCAGGTGGTTGAGGATATGGAAAGCATTTCCAGTAAGGAATGGCTGGAGGCTCTGAGAAGGAAAGTCTTAGACTTGGATCTCATCACCAAACTTCTAAACAGACATATTTGGAAAGGTATTGCATTTTCTATGGCTCAAGAGATCAAAACACAGACAAGTGAGTAGAACATTTGGTTTGGCAGATTTTGACTCAACACGACAGAGCCCATTCTAAGTGTGTGGACAGGCTAGCAGTGGCGAGGTTTCCCTTTCTCTAGTCTGCAAACCTCCCAATCAACATGGCTATTAGAAACCTGGTCCTTTTGCAAAATTGCTTTACCACTTCTACCTTGATGACCCAGTGCTTGTGATACCACTGTTAGAAAGTCATCCATTGCGTTTAAACTTGTTCTCTCCAGCGTCCCTTGAACAACAAAGACAAATCCTTCTGGCCATAGTTCTTATTCTGTGGGTCGGCACTATGGATTTAACTGTGCCCTCCCAAAATCCATTTGTTAAAGCCCCAATCTTCAGTGTGATGGTAGTGGGTTTAGCTGTGGTCATGAGGATGTCATCCTCATGATGAGATTAATACTCTATAAGAGACACTACAGTACTTGCTCTTTCTCTTTTTCCGTGCGTATGCACCAAAGCAAGGTCATGAGAGCACACAGCAAGATGGCGGCCATTTGCAAGTCAGGAAGAGAACCTCACTATAGTGGCAACATGATCTCACACTTCCAGTTTCCAGAACTGTGAAAAAAGAAATTTTTGTTGCTTAAGTCACCATTCCATAGTATTTGATTATGGCACCCTGAGCTGACTTATACCACTGGGTAATTAAGGTGTTTCTTCCATGAAAAATGAAATGATGGTGGATAGGAAGCAAACAGAAGCTTAAGCAAAAGGGCAGAAAGGAGTGCATTTGGGAACCAGCAGGGGTCCTATAGAGACTAGACCTGGGATTTTGACAGTTCTGCTGAGGGCTGGCCCTGTGCCCAGCCTCCTCCCACTTCTCTTCATCTCACTAGACCAAGAAAATATGCACATCTGTTATCCACAAATACTCTGAATTCCCCCGCCAACGCAGATCCCCGGGAAAACCTAACACAAGCAGAACAGTGGAGGAGATGCACAGGGTATTTGGTGTTTCTCAGGAGGAAGGCTTGATTTTTTGACACCCTCTATCTTGGTCTCTTAATTTGTCCTGAGTCAGTGAGCCACAGTGCAGTCCAGAGGAAAAAAATGGAAATAGGACAATTGGGCTTAAGCCTCAGTTTTGTCGCTAATTAACCTGTGATCTTGGGCAACCCACTGATCCTCTGTTTCAGTTTCCCTCTCTGACCCTGAGTACTTTAATAGCCTCCATTCTCTCAGGTATCTCTGTTGAACAGATCATAAAGAGTAGTGATTATGAATCCAGACTTTACTGTCAAATATCACATTAATTCTACATCAGCCGCTTTACACCTGTGCAACCTGAGGCAAAATTATGTAATATCTCCATGTTTCAGTTTTTATAGCTGTCAAATGGGGTTAATAACAGTCCCTATTACAAGCAGTCTTTACAGGCATGGAATGAAAAATTGCTTGTGAAATGCTGAGCATAAGGCTTGTTATATTCAGTAAGTATTACCTCTATTTTGGTTCAACACCATTTTGCAGTCTTCCCCAAACATCCTGCTGCAACACACCTCTAAGCCTTGGCTATGCTGGCCTAAAAAACTTCTAGACACCCTTGATGACCCAAATGAAAATCTTCTGAACCCAAGGAATGCTTTCCTGGCTGTGTAGGTGGTAAGCATCACACTCTCAAGGGAGCAATACTGTGCCTTTCTGCAATCACTATTGCCCATAACCCATCACATTGTGATGAGTTTTTTACAAGATTGTCTTTCATTGTCTATGCTTTTGGGGTTATATGCAAGAAATCATTATCCAGACCAATGTCATGTGGTTTTTTCCCCTATGCTTTTCTCTAGTAGTTTTACAATTTCAGGCCTTGCATTTAAGTGTTTAATTCATTTTGAGTTGATTCTTGTGTAAGTGGTGAGAAAAGGGTCCAATTCAATTCTTCTGCATGTGAATAGCCAGCTTTTCCAGCACCATTTATTGAAGAGATTATCATTTCCCCCTTGTGTGTTCTTGGCACCTTTGTAGAAAATCAGTTGATCATAGACGTGTAGGTTTATTTCTCAGCTGTCTATCCTATTCCATTGGTCTATGTGTCTGCTTTTATGCTAGTACCATGCTGTTTTGATTACTGTAGCTTTGCAGTATATTTTGAAACCAGATCACGTGATGCCTTCAGCTTTGTTTTTGCTTAGAATTGCTTTGGCTGTTTGGGAATTTTTTTTTTTTTTTTTTTTTTTTTTTTTGTGGTTCCATACAAATTTTAGGATTTTTTTCTATTTCTGTGAAGAATGATGTTGGAATTTTGATAGAGATTGCATTTAACAAGAAAATAAATAACCCTATTAAAAATGGGCAAAGGACTTGAATAGACATTTCTCAAAAGAAAGCATGCAATAATGGCCAACAGATATATGAAAAAATGTTCCACATCATTAATCATCAGGGAAATGCAAATTAAAACCACAGAGTGATATCACCTCAGACCTCTTAGAATGGTATTATCAAAAAGATGAAAAACAACAAATGCTGGTAAGGGTGTGAAAAGAAAAGGAAACCCTGTACACTGTTGGAAATAATGTAAATTATTGCCCTTAGTTTACAAAACAGTATGAAGGTTTCTCAAAAAATTGAAACAAGAATTATCATGATTCAACCAATTGAATCATGGTATACATCTAAAGTTCTGGGTATATATCTAAAGAAATTGAAATAAATATGTCAAAGAAATATCTGTCCTTTCATGTTCATTGCAGCATTATTTACAATAGTTAAGATATGGAAACAACCTAAATGCCCATCAACAGATGCTAGGATAAAAAAAAATGTGGTATTGCTGCATAATGAAATACTACTGAGACTTTAAAAAAAAAGAAAATTCTGTCATATGTGACAACATGAATATAACTAGAGGACATCATGCTAAGTTAAATAATCCAACCACAGAAAGACAAATATTGCATGATCTCACTCACATGTGAAATCTAAAAGCATCAAACTTATAGAAGTAGAGAATAGAATGGTGGTTGCAGAGGCTGGGGAAATGGGTCATCTGTTGGTCAAAGGGCACAAGGTTTCAGTTAGACAGAAGGAATAAGTTCTGGTGAGCTATTGCACAAGAAATTGCCTATAGTTAATAATATATTGTGTATTTCAAACTTTCTGAAAGAGTGGATTTTAAATGTTCTCATCACAAAGAAATGACAAGTATGTGAGGTTATTAATATGTTAATGAGCCTGATTTGTTCATGCCACAATGTATGCATCTATCAAAAGAGCACACTGTAACCCATAAATAGATATTATTTGTCAATAAAAATAAATTTTTAAAAAGGCTATTTTTCTTGCTGAATCCCACATGTCTCCAGGGCTAGGGTAAATGTCTTTTTTGACCAGGTTGTGTCCAGCTTAGTCTGGTGTTCAATAAGCATTAAGTGTCTGAAGGGTGGTCAATGGACAAACACATGAAGGGTTGCGCAGATGAATAGAAATCTACCATATCTAGGCCAGGAGCAGTGGCTCACACTTGTAATCCCAGCACTTTGGGAGGCTGAGGTGGACGGATCATGAGGTCAGGAGATTGAGACCATCCTGGCTAACAGAGTGAAACTCCGTCTCTACTAAAAATACAAACATTAGCCAGGCGTGGTGGTGGGTGCCTGTAATTGCAGCTGCTCGGGAGGCTGAGGCAGGAGAA
The DNA here is from genome assembly GCF_000951045.1 of Mandrillus leucophaeus. Classification (NCBI taxonomy): domain Eukaryota; kingdom Metazoa; phylum Chordata; class Mammalia; order Primates; family Cercopithecidae; genus Mandrillus; species Mandrillus leucophaeus. Next base: position 1,513,534 of record NW_012102277.1, read on the forward strand.
TCACTTGAACCCAGGAGGCAGAGGTTTCAGTGAGCCAAGATTACACCACTGCACTCCAGCCTGGGCAACCGATTGAGACTCTGTCTCAAAAAAATAAAAATAAGAATTCTACCGTATCTACTTCTCAGGCATAAATATGATAACTATTTCCTTTAATTTCCCATTGGATAAATAACTGTTCATGAACATCTAGTTGCCAGACCCTTGCTTGAAGTCTCAGGGCTAAAAGAAATGCTCCCCATTTGCTCTATGTGCTAGTCACATCAGTCCCACTTGATCCCCACAGCACCCTTTGGGGGAAAGAGAGTAGCTGATAATCTGATCTTACCAATGAACAAAGGCTCGGAAAAGACTAGATGATCCTAAAACACCACACAGCATTCTAATGTTGTAAAAATACCTGGATTTGAGTCCCCTGTACACTGATGCCTTGTAGAGTGGCCTTGACTCAGACGCTTCCCTCCTCTGGGATGTGGACTGGCCTCTGAGGTCTCTTTAACCTCTGGAATCATGTGAACTGGAGCAGCTATTGGCTGGGGAAACAAAAGGCTGCTGCATCCAGATTTCCCTTCAAGAGGAAGAAACGTGTCTGCACTTTTCCTATCAAAGCACTTGGGCAGCATGGGGGCGTATTGTGATGAGGCTGATGGATCCTCCCTGAACTGGTGCCTCAGCGTTCCCATGCCAACTGAGGGAAGGAAAAGAAAAAATGGAAAAACAAAAATCAAACACAAAAACTGAGCTTGATCTAGAGCTAAAGAAAAATGTTCTACTGATGGCAACATTCATGACCATATTATGAAGAAAAAGAAATTCATAAAATCCTCAGCTTGGCCCTAATGGTTGGATCTAAAGAGGAGTGACAAATGACGAAATATTGGGTACGAGAGATAGGCAGGAGGTGGGAGGAAAGCAGGCCCTGCGATCAGAATTGCTTATTTGTAACATCCATTCAAGAATATATCGTCCTCAGCCACCCAGGAAGCCCACACAGGCCTAGAAGATGTCCTCTGCTTTTTTCATGGTCCTGCCATTCCCACCAGTACCCAGAAGCCCCAACCAGTGAGGAAACATCATTCATTCTTTCTCTGAATATTCCACTGAACTTGTTTTCAGTTTCCTGACAGCATCTCAGATCTCCAGAGTGCCTGCATGGCTTTATGTTTTCATCCACTGCCTGCTGACTGGTCCCTCTCTTAATACCCCTCCTCCCCCGAGGCTTGCTTCTTCCTATTTTGTGGGGAGCAGAACATTTGAGCTTCTAGGGTAGTAACCACTAGTGCTGGTAAGCACAGCTTTGGAAATCAGGGCAGGGACCCTCAAAGAACCATGGAAAGTGCCCTGGGCCCTAAGAAAGGGAGGGATCAAATTAAGTAATGGAAACAGACATGAGATATGGGCAGATGGGAAGCTAAGTAGCTGTGGTAGCTCCGTATAAAGAGATTACAGCTGGAGATGCGTTCACGAATCCCGCAGAATAATCATCTGTTTCTCTTTCCTGAACCCTCACATCTAGTTCATCAGCAAGTCTGTCAGTGCTAGTTACAAAATATATTTTGAATCCACACACTTAAAAAAAAAAAAAAATCTCTACCATACCCCCATATTCCACACACTGTGATCTTTTCCCCATATCGCTACATTAACCTCCTAACCTGTCTTCTTGCCTCCTTCCAGGCAATGTTCCACCTGGAGACTAAAGTGACTTTTTGAATGTTTTGAGCTGAACATTCCATTCCTCTGCTTAAGTAAATGTAGACAACCTTCCTTGGCCTACAAGGCCCTCCATGAACCTGTCCCTCTCTAACCTTACCTCTTGCCCCTCTCTCATGTAACTGGACTTCACCTACTTCCAGGCCTTCCTTCAGTTCCTTAAACAGGCCAACCTGCCCGGGCCTTTGCACTGGCTGTTCCCTTTGCCTGGAATGCCCTTAAATCTCATCATGGTTGGCTCTAGTTCACTATTCAGGTCCCAATTCCCATGTTACTTTCTCAGAGAATGTTCCCTGAACACTTAATCTAAAGTAAATTTCTAATTGCCCTCTCTTCTAGCACTTCAACATCCTTCAAAGCATTTTTTTTTAAATAGCCCACAGGTGCTACTAAACTTTGAAACTTTTTTTTTTTATAATTAGTAACCATTTTGCCTATTTACTTGTATTATCTGATGTCTTTTTTTACCTACTTGGTGTAAGTGCCATGAGAAAAGGATCTGCTTCTTCTTGTTCCTTGTATCCTGTGTCTAGTCTGGGGTTAGCACAAACTAAATGTTTAGTAGACATTTATCAATTAGATGAATAAGTAACCATGTAAATGAATGAATTTCTAAAGTGGCTATATCTTTCTACCTGGATTTGAGCTTAGCCCTGGGGATACAGACATGAAAAATACACGGTCACTACTCTGAAGCTGCTCGTGGCCTAATGAGGGAAGCTGAGATGCCAGTAGTTTCAGGATTAAAAGTTTAATAATGTATATTATTAATCATGTGTATACATGCATAACAATAATAATAGTGGCTAATCTTGAGCCATTATGTGCTCAGCACTGCACAAATATTATGCAAGTATTTTTTTCATATCATTGCCACAATAAACTTATGAGTTAGCATTATCACATTTAAACTACATAAAAATGCATTTGGCAGATGCAGAAATGGAGATACTGATAGGTTCAAATAACTGGGCCACGGGGACGGTTAGTAAGTGGCTGAGTGAATTCAGCCTGGCATCATGCTCCATGTCAGAGCCAGTGCTCTGAAGCACCAGATCAGTGATTCCCAAAGGATGACCCTCCCAGACTGGTAGAGTCAGCAGCACATGGCAGCTTGTTAGAAATGCCAATTCAAGGCCGGGCACAGTGGCTCACACCAGCACTTTGGGAGGCCTAGGTGGGTGGATCACAAGGTCAGGAGACGGAGACCATCCTGGCTAACACGGTGAAACCCTGTCTCTACCAAAAATACAAAAAGCTGGGCATTGTGGCATGTGCCTGTAGCCCAATTACTCAGGAGGCTGAGGCAGGAGAATCGCTTGAACCAGGAGATGGCAGCTGCAATGAGCCGAGATCACGCCACTGCACTCCAGCCTGGGCGACACAGCGAGACTTCATCTCAAAAAAAAAAAAAAAAAAAAGAAAGAAATGCCAATTCGAGGGTCTCAGGCCAGACCTCCTGAATCAGAAACTTTGGGGCTGGGGCTCTGCACTCTGTTTTAACAGGCTGTGCAGATGATTCTGAAGATGCTCACCAAAGTTTGGAAACCAATACCTGTTGAATGACTTAATTTTATGGGATACTGAACTAGATCAGAGTCTGAAGTTTTTCTTTAACTCAGATCTCAGCTCAACGCTGTGAGTGTAGATTGCTCTCAATCCACAGCTGAAGAAGTCAGATTGTAACTGAATAAAGCCAGTTATCCTGTCTGACCCTGGCCCCAGGACCTGCAGCATGTAAAACATCACCCAGGAGTGCAGCCCCTGTGAAGACAGCTGACCTGAGGGGCATGGAGTCTGTGACCCCATCCACCTTGAGAAGCATGCTTCAGCCAGCAAAGGAAAGAGAGTCCTAGACAAGGAAAAATCATCAAGTCTCTCTTTTCAAACTGCAATCAACTGGTTGTGTAGGAATACTTCATATCAGACCGTATTGCCATGTGTTAAAGATTATTATATAACGATAATAATTAGTAAAATAATAATGCCATACATTTTGGTTACATTTTTGACATTTTCAAGGCATGTTTATATCCTAATAATCTATTTTCCCTCTCAATAATTTTATTTTCTCTCTTAAAAATCTCTCCAGTTACACAAAGTGGAGTAGGACTGAAAGGATTATTAATCTGTTAATCTGCCTGTCCAGGGGAGAGGCAAAGTAAAGAGATGTATCTGTGATTTCATGGCCTGTTAAGTTCATAGTAACAATAGCTAATATGTGTTAGGGAGCTTAAGTGGGCCAGGCTCTTTGCTAGATATGTCAATGCTTATTAATTTAGTAAAACCTCTAGATCCAAGGCTTCCAGACTCCCAACTGGTCTCCTTCAGCAAGCAGGGTTTCTTTTCTTTCACCTCACTCTGAATTCTTCAGACTCTCTAGTCATTCATTTGTTTTATTCATTCAACTTTTATTTAGCTTATACGTCCTACAGAGAAGGTAAAGGGCACAGAGGTGAATGTGCTGGCCCGCAAATCGCTAGCTCTCTCAGGGGAATCCAGAGCAATGCAGTGCCACCCACAGTGGAGCCTTGAAGGACAAAGGCAAATTATTTACCAACTCAAAAGTTGCCAGATTCAAGATTCTCTGCAGTTCTTTGAGGTTTGAGCTTGGTGCATAAGAAGAAAGGGGGATTTGGTTCTAATGAAAGACAGGACACATGGGGCTAGCTATAAAAATTGCTGCAATAAATGAGTACATCATTAAAATTGTCTTTGTGGGGGTCCATGAAAATGGAAGTGGTAGGGAAGATGTATACAGGTAATGGAAGGAACAAAAGACAGAAGACTTTCTAGATCTAGTGCTAGAGGCTCCATAGTGCTGTTCCTTACAAACGCTGTAACTTTGGGTAAGCCTCCCAACCTATTCAACATTCTGCTTCCTTCTCCGTGAAATAAGAACCTGGATTTCGTACTCACCTGCTTCACAGAGAACCTCTGAAAATCAAATGTAAGAATTAGTAATAGTAATAATAATACAAATAATTAACATCTATTGAACAATTGTATGTCTTACTTCCACTGGCTTATTTCATTTAATCATGAAAGTATTTCTATGAAGCAGGTAATATTTTAGGCCCCAGTTTGTAGATGATAAAAACAGAGGTTTAGTAACTTACTAAGGTCATCCACCTTAACAAGCAGTGGAACAAGGATTTGAATTCAGATCTGTCTGATATTTGAACCTATTACTAGTAAATCGCTACCCCAGAATTCAAAAACAAATGAGGAAAACTCTGTGAGTCACGCTGATGAAATGAGTGGAATGAAAAGAGGGAACAAAAGTGAGGGCCTTGGGTCAGAGGCTGTTAGCTTGGCATGTAGGATGGAAAGTGTTTCCAGATACCGTGTCCTCAGTGAGCTCAGTGCTTAGGCTGTGCAGCAGACCCTGGACAGTGGACCAAGGTTTAAGAGTCAGTGTCAACTTTCAGGAAGAAGGGTTTATGCGGAGTAACACATGCCATAAACAGAAGAAAGCATCAGGAACCAGAGAAACAAAGTAGGAGGCAAAGCTGGAGTCAGGCAGCTGCAGATTCCAATGGCCTCTGACTTCCTGCTGTAGCTGCAAAGGTACATTTTATTTAACTCCCTGCCCAGCCCTGTGGCAGTCTGGGAGCCCTTTGACAGAACTGCAGCTTCCACGTCTGGCTCAGTGGGGAAGGAGAACTAGATCTTCCCGGGCAAAAAGAAGCAGCTCAGTCTTGCTGCTCTCCCTTGAGTCTGGACAGAACCAACCTCAGCGGTGAGCTGCCCAGAGCCTTTTGGGAGTGGCTCAGGGGACCAGTTTGCTTCCTTGAAGAATTTTGAATAGCTTCAGAGGTAGCTCTGGTGGTTGAAGCTAAGGCCAATAATGAAAATAATACGATAGCTGACATTCATTGAACTGTAATCAGGGACTTATTTTAAGGTATATTTTAGGCTCTATGCACTGTTATGTGTCCCGTTGCTCTCATTACACCAAAGATGCTATAGCACACCCACATCTCACATTGAATCTAATTTATGTGTGAGTTGAGTGGCATTGCTGCACATTAGTTGGTACAATGATATGTTTTATAGATGTTTAAATATTTATTAATTTGGTTTTACAGTTTGTTTTTAATATTTCAAAGTCAATGTACTTATTTTTCTGGTCAGACCTACTTTTTAGGCCCACCCTTCAAAAGACTGTAGGACCCAGACAGAGTTTTCTCATGCCAACTGGAGAAAGAGATCCTGTAATTACGTGTGTGTTGGGAGCTGAGTGCTCCCACGCATTGCCTGTGGATAAGTGTAAGACTCTGGAATTAAACTGCCTTAGGTTTGAATCCTGAACCCACTACTTTCTAGCTGTGAAATCTTTGGCAAGTGCCATATCCTGTTTGTGCCTCAGTTTCCTCATTTGCAAAATGGTTATTGTGAGGAATGAATCAGAGAACACATGAACAGTTTTAGAATACTACCTGTAACGTGTACCATGGCGTGTAAAGTTGTTATTATTGATATTTACAATGTCCCAGTGAGGTAGCCACTATAGTTATTCCCATTTTGAAAATGAAGTAAATAATGTTTAGAGAGGTTATAATTTACCAAATTTGGTGAATGTTGAGAGGGACACTGAACTCAGGTGATCTGACGGTAGAGCTCATATTCATAATGAGTAAGAGTTTGTATCAGTTAAGTTAGGCCAGGTTATACCACAGTAATAAATGACCCCCAAACTTCCATGGGCTAATGTAACATGAGTTTATTTATTGGTCATGCTGCAAGTCCAACACAAGATGGTGTGGGAGTGGGGAGAGGCATTGCTCCTCATGCTTCCTTAGGGACCCAAACTGAAAGAGGGAGCATCCTAACAAATGCTTCCATGATCACAGTGTCAAAGAAACTTGTGTGATAAGCCACACCCTGGTTCTAAAGCCTTATCCCCAAGGTCATGGACATCATTTCCACTCATAGTTCATTGGACCAAGCAAGTTGCATGGCCAGGCTTAACTTCAAAGGGGGTAGAAAAGTGAAATCTTACCATGTAACTGCAAAATTGGGAACAGCCAAATGTTATCTCAGAGGAAGGTTTTGAGGATCAAATGAATTAATCTATGAAATTATCAAAAATAGGGGCTAGAACATAGAAAAATCTTCTTTAACATTAGGTATGAGTTCTTATTAATTAATGAATTGCCTCTTGTAGCAGCTCTCCCGAATAAATATCTTCCACCTGATTCTCCTGTTTCTGATTTCTCTCTCTCTCTCTCTCTCTCTCCCTCTCCTCTCTCTCTCTCTCTCGATGATCCATCTTGCAGACCTGATCCATTTTGTTATCCAAACCTCTCTCTTATCATGTCATCTCTCTTGTTCTCCCTTGTCTGATTGAGTAAGTTCAGAGTCCCAAGCAGGGTATCTGAGGGCACTCCGTAATTCACTTCTAACCTACTCTGGAACTTTTTTTCTCACTTTTCTCTAAGGCTGTGTTCTAACTGGAAGGACTCATTCACTGTTCCCAAATTAGACTGGCACATTCCTACCCCATCGCTTGATATTCTTCATTCTTATTGTATAATCTCCCTTCCCAAATGCCTCTTCCCTTTCTGCAATTTTATATCCCTCATTATGCAGTTTACCACTTCCTCCAAGAAGCCTCCTTTTTCACCACAGCCTGAAATGATTTCATTCAGGGATGAAGTTCCACAGTACTACTCATTTGACTGAACTATACTACTCATTTGACCCTAAACTCAGACTGCTTTGAACAATTTTTTCTTTTTTCTTTTAATTTATGCTTATGTTGTTACTGTTGTGGAAAGAACACAGAGCACAGCATCAGACTTATATTGGTCTAAATTTCAGGTCTGTCATTGACTGGCCTTGACACCCTGTGCAGGTCAGCCGTGTTTTCGAGCTCCTTGCCCCTTTCCTGTGACATGAAAGTGATTATACCTACCTCATAAGAATGCTGCGAGGATAGAAGTGAAAACAAGTTATAGTGACCTACATATAGGAGATGACTGTCTTCATCATAGCTGCGTCCCTAGTATCAAGAACAGTACCTGGCAAATAATAGGCAGCTCAATGACTATTTGTTGAGTGAATGAATTATTAGTAATCAGCAGCCACTCCTGCTGCATACTAGTTTTTTCCAAAAGCTGTAAGTTCCTTGAAGACAGCTTTGAAAAGTAAAGCTCTTTGGAGTCTTAAGCAATGGTTCTCAAGTTTAATTATGCAGGAGAAGCAAAGAAGGTTATTAAAATGCTAATAGTTGGAATCTAGATGTACTGAATCAGAATTCCTGGCACAGGGCTGGGCGCAGTGGCTCATGCCTGTAATCCCAGCACTTTGGGAGGCCGAGTCAGGCAGATCACAAGGTCAAGAGATCGAGATCAGCCTGACCAACATGGTGAAACCCCGTCTCTACTAAAAATACAAAAACTGGCTGGGCCTGGTGGCGCACACCTGTAGTCCCAGCTACTCAGGAGGCTGAGGCAGGAGAATCGCTTGAACCTTGGAGGCAGAGGTTGCAGTGAGCTGAGATCGTGCTGCTGCACTCCAGTCCAGTGACAGAGTGAGCCTCAGTTTCAAAAAAAAAAAAAGAATTCTTGGCACAGGGTCTAAACATCTGTATGACAACAAACTTCCCAAATGATAGTGATACTAGAGTTTGAAGACTATGCTTTCAGAAACCTTATTTTGGGAAGAGCTCCTCTTGACTGGATACAAATCTTCCAGGTAGGGTTCTATAAGACAACTCATCTATAAGGATGAATAAACTTTCTATCCTTCTGGACTAGCTTCCCTGCATAGCTAACTCATTTAATTATAGGCTAGATCACTTCTAAAAAATCCATGCTTTTGAATTGAATTAATTTGTGTTCACTTAATTGGTATAGTGTGTGCTTTTCTAAATGGCACTAGGTTTGAAAGTGTAGCTCATCACACTTCTTTGCAGTACGCTTCTCTAATAATACTTGATTCTGTCTTTGTACCCAGTGCCTTCTGTATAGTATTAGCTCAGGGATTTGTACATGGTTGGCCAACAAACTTTGTTGATGCATTGAAAAATACAGTTTCCTAACTCCAGTGGACCTGTAATATAGTAAGATCCTACAAGTCTCTGGAGGGAAATATTGCTCTGAAAGTTAAAGATCACCCATTAAGTCCATCTCATAGTTGATAGTAGCCCAGTGGAAATATTTGCAATATTTGGCAGAACTGTCTTTGGATAAATAGTGAACAGACACTTTCCATCTTAGCACTGTCAGCTTAGGATCTCTTAAGGATTCAACTATTTACTTACCTGAGGTACAGCCCACGGGACACACATCACCTATTGAATTCCAGGTCTTAGCAGTTTATTAGAAGTGTACACAATGCTTCCACTCAAAACAGTCAACTCATCCGATTGTCGAGACGATTTATCTTTGTTCTTTCCTTTCAGTCTAGTCTCAGCTGGGAGTGATTTTGCCCCTTTCCCTTCCTGGGGAACATGTGGCAATGTCTGGAGACATTTTAACTGTCGCAACTCAGGATTGGAGAACTACTATTGGTATCTAGGTAAAAGCAATGGATGTGCTAACTATCCTGTAATACACAGAACAAACCCCTACAACAAATACTATCTAGGCAAAAATGTCAATAATGCTGAGGTTAAGAAACCTCATTCTATTTTTGGCACCCATTAACTATCCCCCTCAAAACATCTCATGTACCCCATAAATATATATACCTACTGTGTACCCACAAAATTAAAAATTAAAAAAGGGTATAAAATTAAAATTAAAAATACCCAGTCTAGTTCTTTTTTTGGCCAAGTGCTGGGCACTGGTTCCCTCTGCTATTTCATTGTGTGGAACCTGGATGCGCTGTTCAAAGTGTTCCTTGTTCAGAATCAACTTCAGCTGGCTTACCCATAGTGGGAAGGCAAAACTTGGGAGATAAGGGTCATCTCAATTTCTCCTTTGTTTAAGCACTAGTGGTTAGCCCTGTAGCTGGAATCCAAACCACAACCCTCTCTCCTGGCTCACTATAGGAACCTGGGTTGAACTTCTCAAGACAGTTTTCCCTCCTCGTTTCCCTGGCTTGGTTGGAACACACTCCACTCAGTAAGTTGGAGAGTCTCTGTGGGTATACAACCGGCACTTTAATTGTTGAAACTGTTATCTGTGATCATGGTATAGAATAATCAGGATGAAAGTCAATGTTCCTATTAGTAATTTAGCAACAGTCACTTAACACTATAAAAGAAAACTAGTCCTGTGGAAATTAAAAAGAGTCATTTTCTTGTGGTGAAAAGGTTCTGGGTTTGCCTCAGTGGGTCTAGGTTTGAGCCTTGGCTGCTAAACTTGCTCATGGGCCTCTGTTTCTTTATCTGTATCATGGGAACAACAATTTCTGCCCTGATTACATTAGTGATGGAGAGGATCTATAAGATGGCTCCTAAGTTCTGTAAAATGTACTGCAGTTGCTCCCCGAAAGTGGAACTTGGGATTGGGAAAACTTCTACAAAGTCCTAGTCTATGAATTCATGCTTAGGAATCATTGCATTATTATTTGAAGAAATATATTTGTAACCACAGCATATTAGCAAAATGAGGCCAATGTAGTAAAGCAAAATGTATATTTTATAGGACTTGTATTCTAAGCTTATATTCTTTTTTTGTTCAAATGCCTTTTCTATTATGCAATGTTATGGTGATAGATTGCAGAATGTTTGGTTTTGTTTTAAAATGCCTTACATGAAAATATCAAACATTAACAACCTGTATCAGTCCCCAAAATGTCTTTAAGTATTTTCCTGGTCTTTGAAACTGAATGCAAAGGAAGTCTGCAAAGTCACCTCAGCAGGAATATTTATCATGGATGATACCTTGTGTGTAAAGTTGTGTGCATGTAAACTGGATGCATTTGGTATGTTAAAAATGCTGTTTATATGCTTTATTAATTCATGCACAGTCATCTGCTGGAGGCAGATCCTATTTGCCCCGGATCACACTGAGACACAAAGAGGGTGAATATGTACACAGGGGAGCAAAGCGAAAAGATCAGCAGCTTTGAACTCAGACAAAGCTGACGGCCCTGCTGAGCTCAGCCACTTATCAGCTTCATGACTCTATGCTAAATTTTAAGAGCCTCAGTTTCTTCATCTACAAAAATGGAAATAGTAATACTGCCCCACAGGGATGTTTGCATGACTAAGTGAGCCAATATAGGGAGGAGGCTAGATAGAGAGACTAGCACTTGGTGGGTGCTCAGGGTTGTTTGTTTCATTCATTTAAATTATTTCTGGTACCTCCTAGTGTGTAAATAGTGAATCTGTGACATGGAGGCTCTTCCAAATTTAATCCAGTGCCATATGCCTTCGTGATGCTGATCATAATCTTGAGAACACAATCCTGAACTCCGCAATCTTGAATATTGAAATCCCCAAAATTCAAAATCCCTAAAGTCTAAAATTTCCAATATCTAAATTCCTGCAAATCACAATTTTGAAAGATTAAAATCACAATCTTGAAATCTTGCAAACCAAATCCTGGGGAAGGGATTGGTGCATTTTTGGTTGTACACAGGATAGGTGTATCATGTTAGTTGCATCATATTAGGCAGAATTCTTATGCTGTTATTGTCTTCATTTGGAAATTAAGTATGGTTTAAGGAGATGCACATTGGAGATGACAAGGGGCAGACTGGTGGGCTTAATTTTAGGTGTACACTTGACTGGACTAAGGAATATCTAAAACGTGGTAAAACGTTATTTTTGGTGTGTCTGTGATGATGTTTCCAGAGGAGTGTGTGACCTAAGTGGATTAGGTGGGGAAGATCTGCCCTCAATGGTGGCAGGCACCCTCCAATCAGCAGAGGGCCCAGGAAGAACAAATACAGAAGTCAAATTGGTCTCTCTCTCTGACAGCTGGGGCAGGCTTTTCTTCTGCTGCACTGGACATCAGAAATGCTCCAAAAAGTGCAGTATCACAATGTTGACTTTCTGCATAAGCATCATGTGTGTACATAAAAACATTGAAACTTCCTTAATAAATGTAGAGATGTCTTTTTGTACATCTTCGTGTGTGAAACAGAACATTTCTTGAGATCTCAGTTCTTTGAGCAATTGCAAGTGTGGTGATGACCCACTGCAGTTTTTGATCAATTTCGTCAAAAGATTTAGGTTGTCCATCATGTATTTCAGATGATTGCAGTAGTAAAGCTTGGTGCACACAACTACCAACCATAGTTATATACATTTGTAAATTTTACTTTTTGACCTATTTCTTTATGAGTATAGTTCATTTGCACATCTTTGTTGTAACCATGAAACTGCCATCAGTACACCTGACTGTTTATGCTTGCAAAAATGTGTATGTTTTTATTGAACATTTTATTGTGTACAGTGGATTATGGTGTGTTCTTTGCATTTTTATGTTTCTCAAATAAAACATATAGACATTATTTTATATGTTTCTCAAATAAAAGAAACATTGCCCTTTTAAAATGTGAATAAATGGCTTTTAAATTTTCTTTTATTATTTTTTCCAGAATATGTTTTTGGGATTTTGATCTTTGGGGATTTCAACATTTGGGATTATGGTGTTTTGGATTGTGTCTTTCAGAATTATAGCCAAACACATTTCTTCTCTGCCTCTGAACGTCTGCAAACCCACTATTGAGTCCTCATTTTTAAGGGTACAGGCTCAGAGGATGAAACTGAGGTTCTCAAGCTTTCATGCACATCAGACTCACCTGGAGAACCTGTTAAAACATAGCTTGCAAGGCCAACTCCAGAATTTCTGATTTGGGAGGTCTGGTGTGAGGACAAAAATTTGCATTTCTACCAAGTTCCAAGTGATGATGATGATGCTGGTCCAGGGACCACCTTTTGAGAACCACTGGGCTAAATGTTTCTTTCTCTTTTCAGCAACATTTCACTCCTGTGGCTCCTGGCTGTTTTGGGCAGTTTTTCCACAATTTTCCATAACTGGTCTTTATCCAATGTCTCCTCTCACAGTAGACATCACATCCATCTAGAAAATAAGGCATTCTCCTATATGCCTTCTTCTCTCTCCCTCCACATTCCTTCTGTCTTCAGGCATTGTCTCACTGGTCCCTGGCCCAGTCTGTCAATCAGCTGACATCACTGCCCCCAATTGCTTTGAATCATGCCTCCTCCCTTAATGTTTACGTGTTCTTGCGTAGGTTGGTTACCAGAATAGATGTACAAATAATGAATGAGTCTCCCCATCTTTCCCACCTCAAGAACTTGATTAGTGGTATCTTGACTGGAACAATGGAGTATGGCCTTTTGTCTACAAACAGAAACATTATAGCAGGTTTTCTCATTAGAGTCATGTTTGCCTATTTTGTGTTAATAAGAGCTGTTGTCTTGACTTAGCTGTCTTTACTCTAGTCACTTCTGCTTCAAAATAAGAGGCTATCTGTGCTTGCATTCCAGGGGGCGAGTTACTGTCTTATATTGTTTGACAGGACTGTCCCTTGAGGAATATCTTTCCCCAAAGGCCAGTTCTCCTAGAGGGGCCAGGAGGTCAGGACTTAAGCTAACAAATGATTATCTTTCTCAGCAGAACTACCAGAGAACCTCAGGCTCCTGGGTTCCTCCTTAAGGGACTCAGGTTCAGATCTTTGGCCCAGAACACACTGTAATCTCTGAGGTCAAGCTTTAGATGAGGCAGCAGTCAATTCCTATGGGACCTCAACCCAGTCTCAAATACTTGGTCAAAAGGTGAGTTGAAACTTAAAACAGTACCAGCCCCTAGAGAGTGTAAGTTGGTCTCATCATATCGAAGTATTAATGATGAGCATCATCAAATCTTCTGAGAGTTGGTTTTGCTGAACAGATAAGGAAGAATACCAACACCCTAAAAGTTGGGGGCAATACAAGTCTAGCTGAGAAGAAACGTGCAGGATGGCAGACTTGGGATCCCAAAGAGGCACTTAGTAATGGTTATAAATTCTGAGGGTTATTTGTAACTGGCGCCTGGCCTTGGGGTAAATGGACATCCTGAGGCTTTGGGCAGAACACTTGCAAACTCCCCAACCTTCTGCTTTTCTTGGAGGCGATGTTTGTATGAAAAGAGCAGTTTTCTGGAATTCACACAATAAAATGAGCGTTCTCATTTCAGGCCCTCTGCTGAGTAATCTTGGGCAATATGCTTCCCCTCTCTGAGCCTCATTACCCTGTTCCCTCATTTTTGAAACAGATTCTAACCTCTCATCTGCTTATGTGGATGGCCTCACTGGGATATTCTGAAGCTCAAGTGCTGCTGCTGCTAATAATAATAATACCAATTACTATAGCAACAGCAACAACTCTAACTGTGAACACTTGTGCTGTACCCAGCTCTGTGGATGGTCTTATGTGTTCCATCAGCCCATTCTTACAGAAGTTCTGGGAGGTAGTTACTACATTATACCCATCCCTTAGGTGAAAAAACTCAGCCACAGAAAGGTTAAATAGCTTGTCTCAGGTCACACAGCTAATAGTGGTAGAGTCTGTACTGGAACCCAGCACTGTCCTGCATTTAACTGCTATGGTACACTGCTCTGTAGATGTTAAAATTACTTTTGGTGAACTTTAAATCACTATCAATGGAAGATGATTTCTTTGCCATGCGACAGTTAGCTCTCCAAGCTTTAAGCGGATCACCAAGGAGTCTAACTCCTCTGGCCCTGACTGCCTCCATCTTGGTTTCTTGCCCTGCATGGGTTCATCTTTTCTTTGTTTCCCCTCTCTGGCATTATGAAAATGAGAAGCAGCTGTGAGCCCTGCAGATTGCAAATGGGATTGTGAGTGTTGCTACCTCTCTAACAACTCATTCATTACCCAGCAGCAGATAGTTTCCGCTGTGCTGTTACAATCTATTTGACTTCCAGGTGCCACATGGAATAAAAAACAATTTGTTCAACAGTTGGGCCTGGGTGTTTGCATTCAGACAGGCATGCTTTACCTCCCTATGTCCTGGAGGGTTGCCCTCTCTAGTAAGGAGCTTTCTTTCTGGGCAGGAAAAGCTCAGTGCACAGGTGATAGACACTGAAGGATATGTCCAGGTTTGGAAGTAACTTGGTCTAACCACCCATACCTTTCAGAAAATATTCCAAAAATAGTTACTGAACACCCATGATGTGCCAGTTACTGTGCCAGGAGCTGGCTATGCAGTGACAGTAAGATAGACGCAAGCTTTGCTCTTACAATAAGCACATCTACAGATAACTAATAACAGTAACTTTGGATAATAATAAAGGGCAGGGGGGAAATAAGACAGGGTGATGTGACAGAGAGCTGTTGGTCTGGGCAGGGACAGAGAGGGATGATGGAAGAGGAAATACATGAGCTAAGATGAGAATGGTAAGTGAGAGTTGGCTGTGGGATAATATTGGGGAAAAATATTCTAGGCAGAGGGAACTTCAAGTACAAAAGTGTTTAGGTGGGTACAAGTTGAGATGGTTCAAGTAATAGAAAGGAAGCCCAAATGGGGGTTGGGAGGTGGTGAGCCCTAGAGGTAGAGTGCTAGGAGAGGTGGTTGGTTGTAGGGTCAGTCAGGGACAAATGACGCAGGGCCTTCTAGACCATGACCTTCCTGGGTGTCTTCTCTTTGAGCCCTGTAGGGGCCCAGCCAACCAAGGCAGGAACTGCTTTCTGTGTATTCATCATATCTCTGAAGTCCAACCCCAAACCTCTCCAAGGCCAAGACTGTGTCTTTTTCTTTCTGAATATCTTCATCCAAATCTTACACAGTTCTTGACACATAACAGATTCTCAGGATAGCCTGATGACTTGAAGATATAAGTTAAGGAAGATGTTGCAGACCACAGATATACTTTATTTATAACCAAGGAAGAGTTTATATTTAGCAAAAGTCTGCAGTGCCTCAGAAGGTACTAAGCTCCCTGTTACTAGAGGTACATAAGCAGAAGATGGAAGATCAGTTGGTAGGAATGTATTGGAGAGAGGTAGTAGTCATGGTATTTTGCAATAGAGATAGCAGTAGTGGTTACAATGATAAAAATAGTGATATTCCTGTGTATTGAAGAGTCAATATATGCTAGACCCTGGACATATATTATCTCATTTAATCTTCATAAAACAGCCTCATAAGGAAGTACTATTATTATTTCCACTTCCAGTCTCAGAGACTGAAACCTCTCGTATTTTAAGAACTGTGTACCTGGAGTCAGGTAGTGAGTAAGTGGTAGGGTCCACTTGAAAACCCATACTTCAAGCCCATACTTGAAAACCCTCTCTAGGGGAGCTGGATGATTAGAGTCCATATTTTGACATCATATAGCTTGGTTTTTTATTTCTATCCAGAGCTTTATTGTGGGGTACAGGGAGTGCCACTCTTTCACAGCCCTTACAGCCCTCTTACATGTATTAGGTAATAATACAGAATTGAATTTAATAGTGTGGTAGGAAAAATAGCTGAAAGTTTGTTTTTCCTCTAGCAAAATCATTCCCCAATGATCCTCCCCAAACTGATGAGTATCTTGTTCCTTTGAGCATTACTGAACTGCTCTTTCTCCCATCATGTAGTACTTCGTTATTTGAGTCATTTCAGCTCTTCAAGGCACTCAAGGGTAGGTGTTGCTGCCTTACACTGTTTATGCATTACCATCGACCTCTGAATTTCTCCAATCCTCACATTCATTACACCTTATTGTGATATAATATCTGTCTTCCCAACAGGGACTCGAGCTATATCCCCAGTACCTAGCAAATGGCAAATGGCAGACACCCAATGGACATAGGTTGAATGAATGAATGCAAAGTTCTGTCTATCGTCTTTATACCATGGCTGCTCCCATTTAGTTGGGACACGTGCTCTTCAGTTCCCACAAACCCCACAGCAGTGTCTTGGTCTCCTCAACATTGAGGCTGTCATGTATGTGTCATTTATTATTAACCTTGCTTTTGTGACACCCACCAGGCTCACTGGGTCACATTGTCACCCTAGCCCCTGTGGGCGTCTGGATTTGGGAACCTTAACCTGAGGATCTTGGTACAACCTCCTGGTGTTTCCGGTTTGGGAAGTGGGCTATAGAGTCAATGCCTGCCGTGAAACATCAGCTCTACATCCTCACTAATTGTGTGACCTTGACCAAGCTCCTTTACCTCATCTAGCTAATGAAAAAACAAAACAAAACAAAACAGTCACCTCTGCATAGGTATATGGCAAGGACTGAGTCAAGCAATTTTTAAGAACACTTAGCCCAGGACCTAGAAGATTCTAGTAAGGGTTTAGTAAATGTTAATTATGGTTGTTAGTAACATCATCAAGTTTTTAAAACATTATGACACTGACTTTTTGTGAATCTAGACTTGCTAGCTCCGGTGTGTATCTAATGATACAAACCCTCCTATTCAATATTCCTCTTTGAAAGATTTCACAGAACATTGTCTGAGCTGACCTTAAAGATACCTTGCAGCTCCAAAGTTCTGTGACTTTCACCAGGAGTCTCAAGGCAAATACACAGAAGGATCAGACTAGTATCATGAATGGACGGGGTAGGTTGGACCAGGGAGCCCAAGCATTCTTCTAAAGGCATTTCAATTAAGTCTTGTTAAAGCACTCGGTTGAGCAAAAGAAACGTCACTGTTGGCCAGCCTTGGTTCTTGGGCTAGCTCCTTCAACCCAAGTGTATCATCTAAGACAGAGGAGGCTTCTGGGGGACTGAGGGAGGACAAGTATTAGAAAAAGAGGTACAAGGAAGAGATGGGATTTGGATAAAGCAAGGAAGAGCCAGGAGGTTCTGGATGAACTGAACTCTAGACACATTCATTTTTATACTAAAAGCCATTTTCCACTCTTTAAACCCCTTCGCCTCTTCTCAAGAAACTTGTGTCTCAGCTTCAGAGAGCCATGGCCTCATTTAAAATGTTGTGAAAGAAGGTGATGGAAGCATCAGGTTCCTAGGCTGATGAATTTTTATTTTTATTTCTCTATTGACACAGTTTAACCTTTGATTTTGGCAGCTAGCATATTGCTCAAATAAAGTGAAGAGAAGGGGGTCGGGGAGAAGCCAAGAGATATTTGGCTAGAAGGTTGTGACAATCACAATAGCTGTCATATGAGTGCCGAGCATTCTTCTAAGCACATCTCATGCATAATCTCATTTAATGCTCACAACGGTCCTCTGAAGTCTAATGTCTAATTAGAAATGGGAAGCTTATCTGAGGTTTAGCATAGAATAACTCACCCATGGTCACCCATGGGTGAAAAAAGTGCAGAGCTAAGAATGGAATTGAGATCTGTCAAACTCCAGAGTGTAGAGACCCACCAAATAGACCCCCCATTTCCAGGCCAACGCACGTCAGTACTTGATTTGTGACAAGGAGTCCTCTCAGGGCTTGGGGGCTATGCTAGTGCTTGCTCATGCTGCCTCGGAAACGTCACCTAACCTAGAAATAGTGTTTATTCTGTTACAAAGCAAGTTGGGAGAAAAGAATCACTCCTTTTTTCTTTTTCTGTGCCTCCTCTCCTTACTTTCCTCTGAAGCTTAAGTTCCAAGGGGTGTAATTAGCAGGTCAGCTTGTCTTGCTGAACAGTCAGGTTACTTTCCCTCAGTATTTGATGCCAAGTGAATGTTGAGCTGAAAGGCTGGCTGATAAATGCCCCTCTGGGGACACGGAACTGTGAAATAGCCTGGATCTATTGGCAGATACTAGGGCCAAAAAGTCCTTAGAAATTCAAGCTGAAAAAAATGTCTAGGGAAAGTAAAACGGCCAACTAAGGTAGTAAACACTTCAGAAAACCTTGATAATAACAATTTGAAAAATCTTGCCTGTACAGTTTCATGTCATAAACCCCTTCAGTAATGGAATGAATACAGATTTCTTGCCTGAAAATGTAACTGGTAAATTTACAGATAGTAAAGTATTGTTAGTTGCTCATAGAAAGACAGTATCACGTTGTGGAGTAAGTGCTTGACTGAGATTAAAAAGTCTTGGTATTAGCCTCAGGGTCATCATTACCAGCTGTGTGACTCTGAAGAAGTCAGGCATTTTCTTTGCCATCTACAAAGTTGGATTTTAACTCCCCAACTCTATTCCACCAGCCATTCTTAAACCAGGAGTCAGATAAATGTCTGGCCCCTATGGGATTCATATCACTATCTTCAGGGAAAAAGGCATATTTGAAATACTGTACTCTACATGGTAACCTTCTAGAGAGGCACAGGCCTTTTTTTGTCTTGTTTTGTTTTTGAGGTGGAGTCTCACTCTGTTGCCCAGACTGGAGTATAGTGGCGTGATCTCAGCTCACTATAACCTTTACCTCCTGGGTTCAAGCAATTCTGTTGTTGCAGCCTTCTGAGTAGCTCGGATTACAGGCATGCATCATCATGTCCGGCAAAGTTTTGTATTTTTAGTAGAGACAGGGTTTCCCCATGTTGGCCAGGCTGGTCTTGAACTCCTGACCTCAAGTGATCTGCCCGCCTCAGCCTCCCAAAATGCTGGGATTACAGGCATAAGCCACCGCACCCAGCCTAACACAGGCCATTTTTAATGGGTCGTTAGGATAAGGTGAGTAAATAGATGTGAACGTGCCCTGTAAATTTAGAATGTCAAATGTGTACAGAGTAATGCTATTTACCCACCATCCACCAACATTGTTTATCCAGTTGTTTATTCAATTGCAAATGGCTTCTTAGCCTGTTGGAGAAATGATCTGAGGTGGTCAGAGGTGTGGCCCATGTCTGTCATAGAAAAACCTCCTAGCACATATGATGGGCCAAAACCCATGACTTGGGATTTGTGGACATCATTCTCCAGCCAGCTGAACAAACAGGTGCTAGACAAGAGTGTAAATAATTCAACTTGTTTTGGGACATGTGTTTAGGTGAGTAATGTGATTGTGAACAGTTTCCATCTTTTATTTCTTGGTCTCAAGTTGTCACTATTTATCAGGCATCCATTCCTAACATAAAATAAGTATCTATGAATGGCAGCTGGTCATTAGATGTACATATCCAAATCCAAGATCACTATAATTTTCACCTCCACCTTCTCTGACCTCTTTCATTCCCTAACTCAGTGGCAGTGCTACAATCCACATAATCACCCAGAAAGAGACCAAGAGACTTTTGATTCTTTTTCCCTTATCCATGTCTTTGATCTGTCACCAAGTTCTGGAGCTGTTATCTCTGTCTCCCTCTAATCTGTCAGACTGTCAATGGTGGCAGGAAATACCGACAGCAGCTCCTAACTGGCCTCTGCCACCGCTGCTTACCCACTGCCAAATCCATCCCCATTCTTGCTGTCAGAATCGTCCTTTTAAAACAAATCATCTACTGTGGTACTCCTCGTTCCACACCTGGAGAAATTCAGGTTCCATAGTGTGATATTCAAGGCTCAGCAGACTCTGACCCTGACCCATCTCAAATGTCCTTCCACACCCCTCCCCTGAATTATGCCACAAATTCTTACCTGTGTTCTAAACAGTAGTCAGATTTCCCTCCGTTGCTCTCTTGTTTCTGCCCTCTGACCAAACTCAATTTGCCAGCAATGCTTTCTGTATTTTTCTTTATTTTTCCTCGTCTTTTAATCATCCCTCAGGGCCAAGTTTAGATCTAATCCCTACCAATAAGCTTTCCTGAATCTCGCACCCCTACCTCCACAAGAATTAGCCTTCCACCATTATATCCTTATCATTCTGCCCTATGTTAGCAAGATTTGTATGCGTGACTGTCTCCCCTGTTAGACTGACAGCTTCTTTGGGGGAAAGGGCTTTATTGTGCTCATCTATCCATCTCCTTTCTCTCTTCTTCCTCTTGCTTCCTCCTTCCTAACCCCCTCCCCTAGCCCAGGCATCTAAGTGCAGTACATTTCACTTAAGAGACACCCTAGCAAATTGTGTTGAATAGAATCCATTAATTTGCATTCCATTTCTTTGGAAATAGCTTTTGGAATCCTCTGGACAGATAGTGAAAATTTCAACTAACATGATGTTGGAGAAAAACCTTAACTTTTGTGCTTATGTTAATTTTAGAAACATTTTGTTTCATTCCATCACCTCTGCTAACCTCTTAACTAACTTGAGGTTATGGAGAAAGGGCAGAAGACTTATTTTTCTACCTCTTTAATCCTTCTGGTCAATTCTCTCTTCTCCATCAGTATTGCCAGTGCCTTCGTTGAAACAGGTCATCTTTGTGGTTAAAGTTTGAAGTTCCTGAGATAAGACTATCTGGGTTTTAATACTAGTTATGCTAACAGACCTTGGGTGAGTTAGTTACTCTTTCTGGGCCTCAGTTTCCTCAACCATAAAGTGAAACTATTAATGCTACCTATTTTGGAGAGAGAGATTCCACAGGCCTAGTTGGTGGCCAGGGAACCCTGGGATAATAAAAGCAATAGGACATCTTGGGAACCAGATGTTAATCTCCTAACATTCCAAAGATACCTGCTGTCCCCTCTCAACCCCACACAGTGTGTGCCAGTAGATTATAAACTGCATGAGGAAAGAGATGATGTCTGCTCTCCTCCATATCCCTGGCTCCTGACACATAAAAGGATCGTAAATGCACTTTGCAAAGCAAATGCCAGCTCTGGAATTCTGCGGCAGACTGGAGACCAGACCCTGCACATCAAGGCCCAGTGAAAAACTAATGATTTCTCCCCCGCAGACCTGCCTACCAAAGGGCCCCGTGGAGCTTGGCTGGCGAGAGCATTCTTCATTCTCCGCATGTCCGTGGCTCTCCCTCTCCCTCCCCACCTCCGCAGCCTCCCAGTCAAGCTATTGTGCATCTCCTGCTCCCTGTGTCTCACTGCCTGGGTCCCTTTCTGTGCTGCTGCCGAGGCATTGTATGTGATGTCTTTAGTGGGAAAGGTGATTCACAGAAATAAATTGCATTGTGTTTTAGGTCCATAGCAGTCTATCTCTGTAATCATGTCTGTAAGAGACTTCATAATAGCATGAGGGCCTTGGTGTCAGAACCAGGGACTCCAGTGGCTTCAAGATAGATGAGTGCTACAACCAAATGCACATTCAGCCAGTGAAGTTGCAAGGTGAAGATGGAGATGCTGGTGCTATGAAGCAACCATACTCCCAGCCCTTTTATCTGCAGGTTGATAAAAATCAATCAAAACATGAGATGTGGTTTTTTATTTGTGTTTAATAACCACTGGAAAACTATGACTTGTTTAATAGAGCCTCAACCAACAGCTTATGTTCTTACCAGCCCTGTGATTAGATAAAAGGGAAAGTTCAAAGTGTCACCTAGAAGAGGGAGGCACAAAAGAAGAGGCAGGGAGGTGATACAGTGAAAGGCAAGGAGGAGCTGGGCTGGAATCTGAGAAGCCTGAGACTGATTTGTTTTAATCATTATCCTATGTGATGGTGAAAGACAAGAACCACGGATTCTGGAGGGAAACTGATGGCACAGACTCAACAATAGTGGGATCAATATTTATACAAAAGTAAAAGGGGGGCAAGTTGGGTCTCCCAAAATATTTAGAAATGATGGAGAATTGTGCTCCCTTGATTACATTATTCAGAAGTGACTGCATTCTTATGGCATTTTTAACAGTTTATTGAGATATAATTTATATGCCATAGAGTCTACTTATTTAAAGTGTATATCTCATGACATTTTAAGGTGATATATTGTTAAGTATATGACAAAAAGATTTAAAGCAGTGGGAAACAAAGACTACAAGATGAGTAGAGAGGCTGTCAACTGGTGGGTTTTTTTTTTTTTTTTAAGTGTCTGCTTCCCCAGCAACCGGTAGCTCTGCCCTCATCCCACCTCCCACCACCCGAGGTCTGGCTATGCATGCAGGTTCACCACATGAAGTAAGAATAGGTGACTTTTAGTCAGCTCACAGGTCACTCACACAGCTAAATGCTAGGAATGCCTCTGGGAGGTCTCCTGCAATCTTGGAGGTTTAGAATTTGTTCCACTTGAACTTTCAGATTATGAGTCCCACTACACAGCCACCCACCCACCCTTTTTGTGTGGTACTTGCGTTAGCACAACATGTCCCTATTTCTCCCTGTAATTAGGTCTTTACCAATTGATTTAAAGCCCATGTTCAGTTTCCGTCAGCAATCAGGAGCCACATCCTACAGGTGCATGCGTATGGTATCATTTGTCCTGATTCCCCTGGATGGTTATGATCGTGATCTTCTCCTAAACCTCAAAACTACCTTACCTGTAACCTATACTAAAATATCTTAATCCTAGCATGTGTAATCCCAATGAAGTCCTTCTTCTTGAAACCTACTCTTGGTGCTGTTCTCGAATTATTTTCTGTCAATATCTTCCTTGGAGTAACAGTGCCTGGGTTTGTGAACTAATCAAACCTCATGAAGGGGTAACCAGCTGGCCAGGTCCCCTGAGACAACAATTAAATTAGGTCACTGTTTCCTAAACACCATCCTTCTCCTGTCTTCATGTATTTATCATATCTGTGCATTTACTTATATTTTCCTTTAAAAATTATATTTTAATTAAAGTAATTTAAAAGGAAACATATCAACTATTATAAATAGAAAAATCAATATCATTTAGTATTAATAGGTGGAAGCTATAAAAATATAATAAAACATTGTCATTTATTCTAGCCATATGCGATTGCATTCATATGGTTCTGAGCCTGATTCTTGCCTCTTTTTGTTTAAAATAAAAAGGAAATGGTGAGGTATGGAGATTAATAATTTACCAAACAAATTTTCTTTTTCACTTAATAGCAGGAATAAAATGAAACTAAAAATGGATGTGCATACACATTGTGAGTCTGTTGTTTAGTGCCACTCTCACTTTGTGAAATTGCACTCACCATACCTGGGTTCCAGTATTTACTGTATAATTAAATTGCTATATGGCTAGCTCACCTTCTTAACCCTCAATTTGTACATATGTAGAATAAGATTAGTGAGTTGAAATACAGAATTCCTTTAAATCCAAGTTTCTCAATGTTGTTCACGGGCAAACTGCACCTTAATTTTCCATGTAGGCACACTTGTTGAAAAATGTTAATTTCTAAGCTCCATCCAAGATATTCTGAAAACAAATTTCTGGCAATTTTTCCTGTTTTTATCACATGTCCAGTTGACCATGGAATATTATAAGATTCAAAACCATCACCTTAAAGCCTGTATGATAACCTGAAAAGTAGAACTGAACTGTCAATAGGAATCAAGAGGTCTCGGTTTCAGCACTAACTTACAGTGTAAGCTTGCGCTCAGCCGATCACTCTCATTCCTCCATTTGAACAGTAAGGATACGTTGGGAAAGCCCCAAGTCCCTTCCAATTCTACAAATATAATGTTGGGTTGCTTTGTTCAAAGTTTGCTCTGAAAATCTGTGCTGAGCCCAGGTGCTTGGTAAGGTTGAAGGTAGAGGTGGCCAAATGACAGCTGTGGTCTGTGGGGTGCATTGTCCCCTCTCGAAAGCCAGCCAGTGCACATGGGGATGGGTCAGCACTGCCTCTGCCTGCCTTGCCTTAACAGCATATATCCTCCAGCAGGGCCAGCCTGCTCGGGCAAGCATCTGCAGAAAGGCTTAGTGAGATCTCTTGGAAAGTCAGCTTAGGCCCTGCTGGAAAGACAAGAAGAAGGAAGCCTTCTGTGAATGCTAAGTGGGTAGAAAGGAAACTACAGCAGGGTCTGGTTTTGGATTAACTCTCCGTATCCTGGATGCCTTGGATTGAGATCTGAGTCTATGGCATGTGTGTCTTTTTCAAACTGTCCTCCTAATGAAGCACATATATCCATCATCCAGAGACTAAAAACTAAGTCTCAACCTGACCTTCATGGCCCCCCAGAGCACTCCTAGCCTGCCCTCTCTGCCTCAGCTCCCTTGGTTGGCCAACTGGTTCATTGATCAACTGATTAGTTCATCCACCAATTATTTTTGAAACCACCACTCTGAGCCAGACCCTATGTTAGTTACTGAGAATACACTTGTGACCAAGATAAACAAGGTCTCTTTTCTCATGAAATTTAAGGGAAAAAATAAACAAATAAACAAGACAATTGCAGATGGGGGAAAGTGTTTTAGAGGGAAAGAATAGGGTAAAGCGATAAAGACTAGCTAAGGCGAGGCCTGTCAAAAGAGAGGACATGTAAGACCTAAAGAAGGAGAAAAAGCCAGTCCTACAAAGATTGTGGGAATGTTTCAGGCAAAGGGAAGAATCTACACAAGCGTCTGAGGCAACAAAAGGCTTAGGTAGCTTTGAGAATTGAATGAAAGTTGGTGTGGCTGGAGCTAAGTAAGATAAAGAATGATATCAGATGATGTAGGAGAGGCAGGCAGTATCCAAAACCTGCAGGACCCGGGAGGTCACAATTCCCATTTCCAGGCTCTACTCTTCGACCTAACTGCAATACATTTTTTCTTGAGCATACCTCTGCTTTCCCACTGCCTTCATTTTGCATGTGCCTAATGCTTTTGTCTGGCATACTTGGCCCCAAATCACAGTATAAGCAAATTCTTCCTCCATTCTTTTGTACCCGGCTCAAACATTACTTCCTTCACAGAGCTTGTCCTAAATACCACATTTATGCTGAGTAGACATGAGCTTTTCCTTCTTCTAACCACTCAACTTCCCCTGAGCTTCATTTATTCTTCCTCTTTTATTCTCATTCCCAAGATTAACTTGCAGTCTAAAAGTTCCCTGTGGGAAGAAGAAAGGACCTAATATCTGAAGGACAGTTTCTTTGTGCCAGGTGACATGCTAGGAGCTTCAAATACCCCATTTCATTAATGACTATAGTCTTGTAAGTTAGGTATTAGTAGCCTCATTTTAGAGGTAAGAAACCAGTATTAAATTACTTGGACTACAGCACAAAACTACATGACGTAGGTATAAATAGCAACATACCTAGCATCGCCTCTTGCTCATCATTAATTCTAATTTCTCAAAGTGACTATACACTCTGGCAACTTCTAATCCTCATTTAAGACCAAGAAAAGGCCGGGCACGGTGGCTCACGCCTGTAATCCCAGCACTTTGGGAGGCCGAGGCAGGTAGATCACGAGGTCTAGAGATTGAGACCATCCTGGCCAATACAGTGAAACCCCATCTCTACTAAAAATACGAAATTAGCTGGTTGTGGTGGCACACGCCTGTAGTCTCAGCTGGTTTGGAGGCTGAGTCAGGAGAATCGCTTGAACCTGGGAGGCATAGGTTGCAGTGAGCTGAGATCGCGCCACTGCACACCAGCCTGCTGACAGAGCAAGACTCTGTCTCAAAAAAAAAAAACAAAAAAAAACAAAGACAAAGAGGTGTTGCCAGGTATGGGACACACACCCAGAACTGTGCCCATTCATCCTGCAACTTGAACTTTGGGCATCACCTTGATTCCTGATACCAACTTCTCTTCATCCCAACCTACTCTGTCCTTCTGGGCCATCCTGTTCTTCCTAATGATAAGTAAGTATTGAACTTGAGTCTGTTACACCCCAGGCCTCAACTGAAGTGTCTATCCCAAAAGTGCTTGATGTTCAGGAAGTAGCTCTAACCAAACTTTCCCCATCCAGAAGGATATCCAAAGACTAACTCATTGTTTATAACATCAAGAGATAGAACTCTATAAGTCAAACTTCTATGCCTTCCCTACATTCTCCACTTGTAGAGAGATACTCAGATCCTCTCTTTTCCTGTTCATTACTGAGCAGCTGTGGAATCAGCATCGATCACAATTCTGCCTTCCTTTAGAAGGAATTACATGCAAGCAGGAGTTGCCACATTGTGGTCATGGACTTACTCAGATGTATAATAAATGGCATCCCATGGGAATGGCTTGACAGCCACTGAGAGCACTTGGCAAAGCATTCTTTATTTGCCATGGGGTGAAATTACCACTTTACTAAGAGTAAGTGTTTACAAGCAACTGGAGATCAGGAACTAGAGAAAACAAGTCCATGTCCCAGATTGAAGGTTACAGCAGATATACAGTGGAGTGAACTAGCAATCACAGAGTCTAGTCTTTGCTCTGCCATTTGCTAGTTGTGAAGCCTTGGCCAACTTCATTTCATTTTCTATAATTCATCTCATGATAACTCCTCCTAGAAGACTTCCTTAACCACTTCCTCTTCTCCCAGTCTGGCCAGGTGGCCCTCCTATGTCCTTCCATAGCACCTTTTTTTTTTTCATTTATCACATTATATTATAATAGTTACATAAACACTTTCTTCTCTCACTAAATTATATGAGTAAAGTACAGTCATTAAGGACAAGAATGTTATAATCCGACAGATACGGGTTACAACCAGGGTTTGGCTGTCATCTAGCTCTCTGATAAAAATACACTTCTCAGAGGGTTGTTATAAGGATTAAGCATACATAAAGCAATTCGCATAGAGTGTGGGTCATAGCTAGTAAATGTTTTGCCTTTTATTTTTGTCTTTATTCTATAGCCACAGTGGCTAACACAATACCTGGCACACATGGTAGGAGGGTTGGTGATAGTGATGGAGATGTGATGGTGGTGGTGATCCTGGTGATACCTCAGTGGAGGTAATGGTGGCAATGTTGGGATGGTGACAATGTTGTAATCCCGGTGGTGATATTATAATGGTGGCAGTCATGGTAGTGGTGGTGGTGGTGGTGA
Organism: Mandrillus leucophaeus; assembly: GCF_000951045.1. NCBI lineage: Eukaryota > Metazoa > Chordata > Mammalia > Primates > Cercopithecidae > Mandrillus > Mandrillus leucophaeus. The sequence continues at coordinate 1,540,779 of NW_012102277.1, forward strand.
TGATGATAGTAACAAATGAGGATGATAAAAATCAGCAGCTAATATTTGTAGAGAGTTTACTGTTATATACACCAGGCATGGTGCTAAGTACTTGCATATATCTAATTTCAGCCTTTTGACATGTTTGAGATATGGCCAGTACTCCACATCTTTCAGGTGGGTGAACTGAGGTTTCAAAAGTTGAGTAATTTGCCTGAAATCCTACATTTAATAAACTAAGACAAAGTCAGAATTTGATACATGCCATATGACATCATCATATATATGTAAAGTGCTCCACTGTTGGTTACTTGAATGAGAAAGGAAAGAAGGAAGGAAGAGAGGGAGGGAGTAAGGAAGGAATTTACTTGTTTTCTAATCTTAAGATTCCTTTTCTGAAAATAGAAATAATTCTAGCATTTATGAAAATCAAATGAGATTTTAAAAAGTCAAAGCTCTTTGAAAACTGTCAAGTCTTCTCTATGTACGAAGGCTAAACCATAAGAGGCAGCTTCATAATTACTCATTCATTCATTCAATAGATATTTGGTTTTCTGTTTTAGGCACTAGAATAAAGTGGGCAAAAGAAACTAAGGTGGCTGCCCTCAGTGAGCTTCAGTCTACTCTAGTGACGGACAATAAGCAAACACCAGGTGAAATATATAGTTCTGTGGAAAAAAAATAAAGCATGGAGGGGGTGAGGGAATATGTATATATATTGGGGATGGGGTCACTCTTTAAATAGGGTGGTGAGGGAAGGCCTCTGATAAGGTGATATTTGAGCAGGGCCTGAAAAAGATGAGCCAAGGAGCCATGCAGAATCTGGGAAAAAAGTGTTTTATATCCCACAGGGGAGTTTAAAAGTCAAACGAGGAATGATATCACTGTGATAAGAATGCTAGGAATGGGATTATGCGGGAACCGCAAGGCCTGCTGCCAGTGGAAAAATGCATAGTCAATTCAGTCGTTTCCTTGGTAACCTCCCCTAGCGGGGTCTCTGAAGCCTCAGTCAAGGTGTCATGTCCTGGGGGAGATATTATTATCTGAAAGCATGGTTCTTCTGGCAACAGGCAGTGGGTCTGAGGGAGATATCTTCTATTCTCTACTCAACCATCCATGAGCATGATGACACTAGGCAGGTCGTCTATGCTCATGGCCTCACTCTTTCCAGCTGGGAAAGACAAAGGAAAGTCAGGGAGGTTCTACCCACATCAAATGGAAAAGCCCTGCTCCACCAGGGTCTATAATGAGATGGTTTATTTAAGTCTATAATGAGCTAGGATAAAGCTAATTTACTTTATTCAGATTTACAGACATTACCAAATTACATAGGATTGCAAGCATACGAGAAGATAAAAGAAATTGCCAACCAGACTGAAGAGCTTAGAGAAATAGGTAAACAGTCATGGGATGAGATTTAATTTAGATAAACCAAAGGCAGGATCTCTGGAAAATGCCAAGGTCAGGGAAAAGCCAAGAGGAAAAAAATAGCTAGTCGGATGGAAGAGACATGGAAAGGATTCAGAAAACTATGTTGGTGACAGTGTGGCCAGTATTATGATAAAGGTAGAAGAAATGGGAAAGATATTATTGAAAAATATGGCTTCTCCTTAGAATCCCAAAAGAAATGAGATAGTATGTGGAAAGCAGTGCCAGACTGGAGTCTGTGGTCTTAGTTCCAAGTCGGCTAGGAACTGTCTCTGCAACTTGGAAAAGACTTTTGATTTTTTTCTAACCTTTAGCTTCCTCTTCTGTTATGACATGTAATATGGTTCTAAGTCTAAATGTTTCTAGTTCTCTTGTGTTAAGGAAGGCATTATGTGCTCTAAGAAGACCCTGAATCCATCCCTGCTCCTCCTGGCCGACCTTGATGGAAACATTGAAAGATGGAGATTCATGACAAGTGGTCAAATGGAAAGGCATTCATCTTGGAAATGGATCAAGGGTCCAGGCTCCTCGGAGACACTGAAAGAAGTTGAAAGGTTGCAAAATTGAGGGAGAATGACAGTTATGATAGTCCAGTATAACTGAGTTTTGCCAGAGGTTGTAGGAAAAATGTTAAAGAGAAGATTGATTTGAAATGGTTAAGGGGTATGTGCAAGGCAGAAGGAGGCGTGAGTTAAATAAGACAGTTTATAGGCTGGATGTCTTCAGGGACTAAGGGGAAGTTTGGGTATCTTTAAGATGGCATGGCAGTCTGACATATAGGAAAAGTTGTATCTGCTGCAGATCATAACCTTCTATGCATTTCAGGGTCGGATTAAGGATATTTGCAAAGAACATACCACAGGGAGAACATCAGACTTGTCCTAGTTGCTTGGGTCCTGGGTTAGTTCACCACTGCAGCAATGTGGGAGCTAACTGCATGCTAAGCTTGGCATGTAGCAGTTGGCAAACTTTTTCTGTAAAAACCCAGATAGTAAATGCTTTAGATTTTGTGAGCCATAGGATCTCTGTCACAATTACTCAACTTTGCTGCTGTAGAGTGAAGGCAGCAACTAACTGGTCTCTCTTATAATTGGAGCTTCTGAGATAGCATTCTCCTGAATGATAATATTTAAATTAAGGGGCATAGCTGTATTCCAATAAAACTTTATTTACAAATAGGCAGCTGAATTTGGCCCACACACCATAGTCTGCTGACCCCTGTTTAAGGCATGATGGCCCTGCCTATTAGCAAATATGTCCTCTTCAGTGTCCAGAAATGTGTTCAATTTTTTGTTTAACTCCTGCCTGTTGGAGAACAAAGTGAGGACCAACAACTCTTTTCCAGTAGGTGATCCAAAGAATATAATCACTGAGGCGTGTGTCACTGGAAATGCATTCCAGTGTAACAAATAGCTTAGGTACTTAACTTGTTCATTGATGTTTGAGAATGAATTTGTAGGAGAACATCAGATGTTCATGTGATTGACCTATGTTGAAAAGAGACTTTTCAACCTTGGTACTTACCTTGGTAAGGTAGAGGCAGGTTTTACCTTTCTCCAAGGTGGAAGAGTTGAAGAAGTCTCTTCAATCTAGAGGAATCATCATTGGGCAAACACCAGGGAAGAGATGGAGCAAAGTCAAATGGCTGGAAGTCACAGGGAGCTCTGTTATGGCTAGTTGTAACACAGATTATGCACCTGGAGCTTTACACTTTATAAAAAATTTTTGAAGGGTTTTGTTACCTTACTTATCAGAAAATGCAAAAGCCATTCCCATAGGTTCCCTATGAATGAAAGTATTCAATAATTATTACTGACGATGATAATTTCTGTTTATTATAATGTAATGGTAATTAGTACAGCAGCAGCCATTCACTGAGTCCCTGTGTCGAGGGCTCCACAAGCATCATCTCAAGTCGTTCCAACAGTCATGGGAAGCAGGTATGAGGAGCGTCTTACAGATGAAGAAACTGAGAGTCAGGTTTGATAACTGGCCCAAGGAAACACAGTTCATTATAAGTGCCAAAGTCGGGCCTCAAACTCAGCTCTGATCCCATGGCTGACACTCCTAACTAACACATTGTCCTATTGCACAACTGCAGCATTCTTTCATTCGTGGGTATGCTAATGTGAAGAATGAGTACTTGAACCAGTACCTTACAAGGATCATTTGAAACCAAGATTTTATTGTGGTTGAAGGGCAGAGAGCTAAATCACCAAAATGTATAAGTAGAGACAGAGACTAGAATGTAATCTCCATGAAAGCAATGTCCTTGTCTGTTTTTTAATTTTTTACCATGTTATCCCTAGCATTTAGTTGTGTCTGATAAATATTTGAATAAATGAATCAATATGTGAACATTATTTGGGGTTATTTTTTCTTTTAATATGAAAAAACTCATAACCATCTAGGCCAAGCTTATCAACCCATGGGCCTCAGGCCGCATGCAGCCCCACACGGCTTTGAATGAGGCCCAACACACATTTGTAAACTTTCTTAAAACATTATGAGATTTATTGTGTGATTTTTTTTAGCTCATCAGCTATTGTTAGTGTTAGTGTATTTGATGTGTGGCCCAAGACAATGCTGCTTCTTCCAATGCAGCCCACAGAAGCCAAAAGATTGGACATCCCTGATCTAGGCTGTCTCAATGATTATGTCTCCTATTTATCTCTCTTTTAACCACATAGTCCAGTACCCTGGACATAGTAGGCACTTAGCAAATATTTGCTAAGGATGGGGCATGATAGCTGACCCTTAATATATAAAGTGCTACATAGCTATGGTAATCAACAACCTTCTACCCTTCCTAGCTCCTGTGACAGGTGCAACTACTTCTTATTCCCCATATGGGAGTTGTAACTCAACCCTTCTCTCCCCCTATTTATTGATGCAGATTGGAAAATTAATTAGAAAGGGATAAGCTAAAATATGCTCTGATTTGTAATCAGTAACTTGGTTGAAACTTTGGTGACTATATTAGTAATTGCTAGTTACTTGTAACACAGTTTAGAGCCATTGATAAAAGACCTGGTGGAACTTTTATGCGGTTCCATGTGGCAGAGCTCAGACCTGTGGAAGAACTTGGGGTAATTAGTTGGAAGGAGGTTATCACAGTTAGCACCATCCAAAGAGTGAATGCACTACAGAGTGAACTCATGAGCTCTGGTCTCAGAGACACTGAATCAGAGGTGACCAGGAGTCAGGTATAGAGGGGATGGCTATACTAGGTATAGGTCAAATACAATTATCACTATGGCCCCTTTAAAATATAAACTTCCTGGATTTTTGACATACCCCATGTCTCCATTTATTGTGACATTGTCTTTAGGTAAATGAACCTTTTTATTTAAAAAAAAAAACAAAAAAACTTTTTTTGTTGAAATACAATGTACATGACCTGCATGAATTTTTACTCCTCCTTGAGCAGGCCAAGCCTGGTTGGTAATGTTAGCAGGATCTCAGTCTATGGCAGACGTATGACTCTTCCTTTGCACTTAAAGTGCAGTGATTTCAACTAACAGAGTTCATGCTATATTAGACCACATAAGCTCATATATCCAGGAAAGAGAGCCACCTTGGCAACCAGTTCATAAAAATTAACTCAGCACTTCCTCACGAGCTCTATGTTGTCCTGGGATGGCCTGAGGTGGGTCTCAGCAATATGTATTTTTTAAAAGTCTCCTCAATTGTGAAACACAGTCCTGAAATAGAACCCCACCATTTGGGGTCTGCAAAGTGAGTGGTGTTGTACCATTGTATTCACACGTAAACTGAGAGCCAGAGACTAAATGTCCCTGTGGTCAGAGGTACAGCAGTAGTTAGGGGCCGATTTGGGACTAAAATTCATGTTAGTTTTCTCCAGATATAGAAATATTTCAATCAGTCAAATTTTTATACAAAACTAACTTCAGGACTGATGGTTTAGCTGTTGTTGGTTGGTTATATCTGTAGATTTGTATATAATTGTTATTAAAAGCAGTATCCTTTCAAATTACATGAGGTATACACGTTTATGAGGGATACATGTTTATCATTGGAAACTATAAAATGTAAGAAAAAGGAGAATAGAATCAAAGTATCTATCATTGCACAACTCTGAGATAACCCTCTTACTATGTTGCCATATGTCCCTTTAGACCTACTATTCATATGTTGGGTTTTTTATTATTTTCCAAGACTGGGATTATGGTGTATGCACAGTTTTTCATTCTTCACTGTTACGATATTATGAGCATATTTCATGTTAATAAATAGGCATTCACACTAGCTCTTAAATAGCTGTGCAGAATTCCTTGATGTAATGTATCATAATGTGTTCAACAGAGTCTTTATTGGATGTTTAGGATGTCTGTGTATTTTAAAAACAACAAACTTCAGTAAGTATTATACAACTTCTAAAGCTCAGAAGTGAGATATTTAGGTAGCAAACAGCTCTGATGAACTTGAAGAGTTAACAATCAACGAACCAGAAAATGAGCTCCCCCTCCTTTCAAACAGGTTAAAACCTGGTTCCCTCAACCAGGCTGGATAATTGAGGTGGTACACATTCATGATCCCTGTTCTCATCATTGTTCAGTGCCAGGCATGCCAACAGTTTGAAATACTAGTAATCAGACTTACTGAGTTTCTCTTCAGGTTTGAAACAGAGCTCTGCACAATACATTATTACTTGTGGATCCTTGAGACTTCTCTGCCACCTCCAATAGCAGAAGCAAGGTCTTCTGAGGTTAACAGTCACCACTGGATTTTAATCAGGAAAAAGAAAGAAAGCCATACATTCAAACTCTGAAAAATTCAATACCCACCCAGAAACAGCAACAAAATCAGATTGGAGCCTGGAGGAAGGGTCCTCTAGACTTGAGAAAGTTCAGGGTGAAATTGGGTTTATTGTGGGTCTGAGATTAGAAAGTGAAAGTTCTAAAGAGCTCAAGGTGACAGCATCCAAAAAGTGGGCAAAAATGGCCAAAGAATGGACTGTGGTATTTTCTGGGAAAGAAAACTATTTCCCCTCTCTTTTCAAAAATTTTCCAGGAAACTAATTTGTCAGGCAACCCATTTGTATAATGGAAACATCTCTCAAAGTGATCTAAAAATTCCAAGAAGATTTTTTTCCCAATGTTACAATGTCCAGGGGAGACAGAAGAGTGGCTTGTAAAGTGGACTGAGGTCTGCATTCTAGAACTGGCTTCATTTCCTTTATGTGGGACTAAGAAAATTATATTATCCATCTAGGTGTTGGTCCTCTATCCATTAAACAAGAAGTAGAGAGGCATCATAGTACTCATCAAGAATTCCAGTTCTCTCACTTACTATCTGCATGAAATTGGATCATTTCTTTAATCTCTTTGAGTCTCAATTTCCAGTCTTTAAAATAGAGATGAAAATATGCTCCTTAGAAGATTGCACTGAATATTAAAATACAATGAGCTATAGAGAAAACTTAGGCTAGGATCTATGACATGGTTGATGTTTAATAATTGCAGGACTCGGCAGGTGTTTTACTTTTCTTTTCCTTTCCAGCTCCAAATTATTCTATGTCAGATGTTAGGGGTATATAGATATGCTAAGATATGTTCATTTCCCATGAGGGAGTCAGAGTCCACTGTGGGGTAAAGACATGTACACACAGCTGTGCTAGAAGATCAAGAAGTAGAGAGCTGTGTCATGAAGGCTCTCCAGGGGTGAATGGGAGAGGCTAACAGTAGAGGCAGGCATTGGGGTGGGCTTTAAGAGATAAAAAAAAAAAAATTTAAGGCAGGGTAGGAGTAGAAGCACTCAGATAAGGAAATAAATGGCACAACTGGTTGAATGAATTGTTACTATTATTGCTTGAGCACCTTCTAATAGGTACAATTGTTAAGGTAAAAGAAAAAAACATATTTGCAACTAAAACCAAATCAACTACTGCTAGAAAATTTAAAATCTTCCCTCAATATCAAGGTAGAAAAAGCTTAGCATCTTCATTTTGCTACTAAGATTCTGACCTTGGACAAATAAGTTTACCTGTTCCTCAGCTAAAAGGAGGATGTAAATCCTAACCTCTCTATCTTAATAGTATGTTATGAAAATTAACTGAAGTAACGTACAGTCTGCCTCACAATCATCCCAAGAGCTTGAGAAAGCACAGATTGCCAGATCCCACCCCCAGAGGTTCTAATTCAGTAGGTCAGGGGTTGGACCCAAGAATTTATATTCTTAACAAGCTCTCATGTGATGCTGATATAGCCAGTCTGGGGATCACAGTAAGAAAACCACTGCTTTAGGTCAATGCAGTTTTTTTAAAAGCTATCATTCATAACTGGTTCAAGAGTCATGTAAGTGTTGATTATGTTTTATTATGTTTCTAGACTCTTAATAGACTACTCAGGATATGCACCAGTAGAAGACGTAATATTTTCTATAGCATTCCCTACACCAAATCAGCCTTGCTCAGTCATGCATAGTTAATGCATGTGTTGATTTGATTTGTCTTCATGTGGCTTCTAGTCTCACTAGAGAGACATACATTTATTTGAATGTTGTAGAATGATATTATTCATTGGAATAAAATCAGATCTTTTTCCAGTTTTTTTGTTTCTTAGTAAGCAGGCCTATGATTCCTAAAGGACTTTTTATTTCATTTCATTTTAACCTTTGATAGAAACTGCATCTTTCATGTGACCACTCTCCATTTTTCTGCTCATATGACCACATTTCCCGGTAGTCTTTAAAGGCTACAGTTTGGATGGGATTTCGATTAATGGAAGAAAACAGATATCTGTGTAAATAGAGCCAGATGTCTCTTGCAATATCTGAAATGAACTGTCTCAACCATCAGAACGGTAAATCACCTTCAGAAGGCTCCTTCTCCCAGGAGTAGTCTTTGCATTATTCATAACCCTTGTGCTGTAGTACATTCGTGTCTCAGGAAGATTACAGTCAATCACCATGCTTTCATAGCCCATCGTCCTCCCTGAACCCCTGCTTTCATGCTCTGTCATAGCCTTGGCACTCTGTTCTTTGAACTTCTTTGGGTAGTAGTGTCTTTCAGGACCTAGCTTCAGTTATGCCAAGAGTGTTTCCTTTCTGTGACCATGATACATTGTAAAGTATGTGGTTCCTTTTTCAAAGGGAAAATACTGTAGTCACTCCAATTCCTTCAAGAAAGAAGGCAGAGAGAGCCCCCCCTCCCCCCACCCCGATCCTCTCCAAAGCAGTCACATGCCCTATTCAGAATGAATCATCACTTTGGAATTGTCTGCCAGTGTTTGGTGGGGTGAGGCTTAGACTCTTTCTATGGGTAGATCTGTAGGCCTGTTTTCTCTGCACCCGAGATCCCAAACTGGTGTTCTATGGATTGTATCCAGTGATTTTATGTGTAGCATAGCTTTTGAAGAGGAAGAGAGAAGAAAATTGACTTTATGATCAGCATTACAGAACATGAGACTTTACATAGAAATTTGGATTATCAGCAAAAAAAAGAAAAAAGAACAAAAAAGAAGGTTTGGCAGCATTGGACTCCCATCTTTAAGGGTAACAGCTAAATGCTGGCCACCTCCTTTGGACAGAACCCACACTCTCCAGTTTGCTGCTGTCCATACCAGCTTGTGTAACTCCTTTACATTACCTGCTTGACTCCTAAAGGTATTTCAATTAGTTGCCTGTTTTTGCTCTTTTTGGCAAGTTCACAGACTTGTAGAGTTTAGAAGCTAAAGAGGTCCCTGAGAACAAGGATTTCCTAATGTTACTTCATGTTAAAATCACCTATACCCTATAACTAGACTGCATCCAGTACCAATTAAATAAGAATCTCTGGGGAGGACCAAGCTGTCAGGAAATTTTTAAATTCCCCAGATGATTCTAGTGTACAGATCAGTTCATCTAAGAACCAGTACCTTAGAAGAATACTACTCAGAATTTATTGTGCATACAAATCACCTGGGGATTTGTTAAAATGCAGATTCTGTGGGGGTGGGGTCTAAGGTTTAGCATTTTTTACCAGCCAATGCTTCTAGTTCCCCAATCATATTTTGCATAGCAAAGCCTTAGAGATCTTCTAGTCTGTCCTTTTTCATAAGTTCAAAGAGATGTCAAAATAAAGCTTTCCTTGTTAAGTATCTAAGCTTAGGATATATTATTTATTTATTTCTTCGACTTTTCTTTTCCAAACAACCTTTTTCTGCAGAAACAGGGTCTTGCTATGTTGCCCTGGCTGGTCTCAAACTCTTGGCCTCAAGCAATACTCCCACTGCAGCCTCCCAAAGTGCTTGGATTATAGGCATGAGCCATTGCACCTAGCCAGAGTTTACTTTTAAAAGCATAAATGACAGTAGTGTCAAGGATATTCCTGTAGAAAGTAGTTTTTCCCCTTATTTATTTACATTCCACCATGCCTTCTTAACTAAGAGAGAAAGAAGTGGGTCTTCAGCCAAGAGAACATTATTTCGCCCTGGTGATGCTCACAGGATTCCCATTGTATGTGTTAGTGGTAGTGAATCCATACAGGTCTGCAGCAACCTCAATTCTTGCCTCCTCAAAAGAAAGAATTCGAATGAGAGGCATAAGGCGGAGTGAAAGACTGAGGCCGGTTTCAGAGCAGGAGTTAAAGTTTATTAAAAAGCTTTAGAGCAGGAATGAAAGAAAGTAAAGTACACTTGGAAGAGGGCCAACTGGGAGACTTGAGAGATCAAGTGTATGGTTTGACCTCTGGCTTGAGGTTTTATGTGCTGGTGTGCTTCTGGGGTCTTACATTACTTCTCCACTGATTCTTCCATTGGGATGGACTGTCCCTATGCACAATGGCCTGTTAGTGCTTGGGAGGAGATGCGTGCACAGTGTGTTTACTGAAGTTGTATCCATGCTCACTTAAAGCATTCTTCCCTTACCAGTGTTCCTAGAAGGTCATATACCAGTTAAGCTCCACCATTTTGCCTCTTAGTGTGTGCATGCTTGAGCTCATTCACCCAACTTCTGAGACATTGGGAAGATGCGATCACCAGTTTCAGGTTTTTCTATCTATTGGGATACTGCCTTTCCCTGGCACTGGCTGCAACCAATCATTATTTTAGAGAGACAGTTTAATGACCGCCTATCATCTGATGGTTGCCTGACATTTCTTGTGGTGGCAGGGGGGACCCTCTCCTGCCCTGCTCATGTCTGACTAGCTACTTACTGTAATAGGTGGGGTGCACATTAGAAAACAGGACCTTACCCATCCCCTTCCCCACCGAGATCACATAACTATTACATAGGAGAGCTGATACATGGAGAAAAATAGTTCCAGTTGTCTTTATAAGTGGTTCAAAACTCTGTGAGTTACTTTGATGGGTTGAGTTGTAAGTCATGTGGCAGCCCCTCCTTTCAGGTGAGAATGAAGCGGTCAGCCAAGTCTAATTGCCTAGTTATATGAGTGGACTGAGTAGGTAACTCTCTCAATAGTTTAATTTGAGGTCTGCAATTGGAGAGTTGATGCTGAAACATTTCTCAGGACCAGAAGTTTCCTTTCAGGCTAGCCATTTCTCTGAGCTGAAAATGCTGCCATGGTGAATTCATTCTTCTAGGTCCATGTTTTTCAAATATATTATCAAGGGACTATGTGTATCAGAATCCCTCAAGACTCTAGTTAATGACTGTCCGGGTCCCACTCTCAGAGATTCCGAGTCAGTACATCTGGGGTGGGGCTCAGGAAGTGGCTTGTTTGTTGTTGTTGTTTTGTTTTGTTTTCGAGATGGAGTCTCGCTCTGTTGCCCAGGCTGGAATGCAGTGGTGTGATCTTGGCTCACTGCAACCTCTGCCTCCAAGGTTCAAGCGATTCTCCTGCCTCAGCCTCCCAAGTTAGCTGGGATTACAGGTGCCCACAAGCACACCAGGCTAATTTTTATATTTTTAGTAGAAACAGGGTTTCCCCATGTTAGCCAGGCTGTTCTCAAACTCCTGACCTCACATGATCTGCCCACCTCAGCCTCCCAAAGTGCTGGGATTACAGGCATGAGCTGCTGCACCTGGCCAGGAAGTGGCATTTTTAAGAAAACTCATCCAAGTAATTTTGATGCAGGTAGTGGGCTAGATGTAGAGAAATATGATATAAAGGTAAATGTCCTTTCTTCCCTATCTACTAGTGTAGTGACCATTTTCTCCTGAATCAAATACTGCAGCCTTGGAACCAGTTAACACTAGGGCTGTGCCAGACTTCTACTCAGCTCAGAAGGAGGCTCTCCATTTGAGAACACGTGGGTCCCTTTTGCTACCAGGACATTCAGCTTGGAACCTCTGGTTCTCAGTGATGTAGGCATTTTCTTAGCATAGAGCAGCCTGGAATTTGTCCTAATGTGCATGTCACAGGAGGATATGAAATAGAGTAAACTTTTTTTTTCTAGACTTTAGATTTTGAGGTCTCACTACAGCAGCGTTTTGCAACTTTTTAAAAAAGAACCAATAATGATCTCTTTGGGTGATCATAAAAGCCTCGCACTCTGCTGTCCCATACTAGATTCTGATATACCTCCCTTTGAAGGATGTCCACCACTGAGTGTCACTGCATACAGGGAGCAAATTCCATTTCATTTTTCGTGCATTCCTACCAACGAGGAGAAATTTGAGGCACATTATTTTAGGAAATTTTTACCATAAGAACAATAGGTATATATAAAGGTTTTATCATTTATAATGTTTCAACCTTGAATATGTTTTTACCACTGCTCCTGCTGCACTGGAGGAATGTTGTAGTAGATTGTTACATAACCACTTCTCCTGGCAGGTATTTTCCCCCTTCCTTGTTCCACTGAGACTCACTTGCAATGCAAAGACCAGGGCCTCATGGAAGAAGGCAGCTGGGCACAAGCCTGTTGCCATGGAAAGCTTAGGGCAGGAAGCGATTGATTGGTCTCTGTGTACAGAAACCGATCTAGACGGCTTCAGTGTATCTGAATTGGCCTGTCTGGGCTGGAATTTCAGCCAGTCTGACAGACTGCTAAAGGAGACTCAGGTGTACACTTCAGCAACTTGATAACTCTTCCCTAGCTGAAAGTCGAATCATTTGATCCAACGGGAAAGAAGTTAAAATTGCCCTGACAACTAAAGAGCAATCTGGCCTTTGTGATCAGGAGGAATATTTCTTGTGATACAGAAAGTGAAGTAGAAACTGGAATGATGGTATTGATGATGAAGGCATTTAGAACAGCAGGCACTGCTGTTAATTAAGAGATTGCACTGTGTCAGGCACATGCATCATCCTATTGAACCATCATGCCAACCTTGGGACGCTTAGATATCATTGTTTTTCATTTTACCTGAAGAACTTGAGGATTAAAGCTGTTAATTTATCTGTTCATGGTGAAATGAGTAGTACGTGGCCTGGGTTTGAACCCTTGTTATACCTGCCATTTTTCAGAGCTTTTAATTGTTGAACTACACCGTGTTTCTGGGGCTGTTCTTGATCTTTGCACAATGTAGGGGCTAAAGTTGGTCCTTTTAGGAATTCAACTATTCTCTCATTTAGTTATGGCTAAGAAAGGAGAGGCTCAGAGATCAGTTGGTGCCTCAAAAGGTCACTCTTCCCTGCAGCTGGCTTAATATGTCTCCTAGCTCCCAGTCCAGTGCTCCAGCAAGATCTGGAAGTTTTTCCAGATCTGGAGTTTTTCCAAGGCAGTAAGTCTCATGTTTCTTATTAGTTTGGATCCCCTGAACCCTTAAGGGTAGTATCTCAAATGCAGTTAAGTGTTCAACCAATATTTGTTGTAAGAATAAATGTTCAACCAATATTTGTTGTAAGAATAAACATTACTAGTAAAAAATGTGATCTTGGAGACAACATTTTGTGTTCTTGGTCTCTAGTTTTCCTATTTTTGAAATAAGCAGGTGTGTTCTAGATATTTTGAAAGGCCTTTCCACTTTAAAACTTATTTTACTCTAGAGCAAAGATCTCTTACCTGAAGTCTGAAGATTGGTCCATGTACTCTCTGTAACCCTACATGAAATGCTTCAAAACTTCATTTACAGTTATTTGTCCATTAACAACTGGAATACATTCAGAGAAAGGTGTCGTTAGACAATTTCACTGTTGCATGAAAATCACAGAGTGTTACTTACACAGACCTAAATGGTGTAGCCTACTACACACCTAGGCTGTATTGTGTGGTATAGACTATAGCTCCTAGACTACAAACCTGTGCAGCATGTTACTGTACTGAATACTGAGGCAAGTGTAACACAATGGTAAGTATTTGTGTATCTAAATATGTCTAAACATAGTAAAGGTACAGCAAAAATATAATTTAAAAGATGAAAACTAGTACACCTGTATAAGTCACTTACCATGAATGGAGCTTGCAAACTGGACATTGCTCTGGTGAGTCAGAGAGTGAATGATGAATGAACGTGAAGGCCTAGGACATTACTGTGCACTAGTATAGAGTTTGTAAACACTCCACAGTTAGGCTACACTACATTTATTTTAAAATATATTTTTATCTTATTTTATTTTTAAAACGGGGTCTCACTCTTGTCGCCCAGGCCAGAGTGCAATGGCACGATCTTGGCTCACTGCAACCTCCGCCTTCTGGGTTCAAGCGATTCTCCTGCCTCAGCTTCCCAAGTAGCTGGGATTACAGGCACCTGCTACATGTCTGGCTAATTTCTTTAACAGTAAATTAAACTTGGCTTACTGTAATTATTTACTTTACAAACTTTTAAATGTTTTAACTTTTTGACTATTTTGTAGTAACAGCTTAAAACACAAACACATTATATAACCATACAATGTTTTTTCTTTATATCCCTATGCTATAAGCTTTTCTTTTTCTATTTCTAATTTTTTGTTACTTTTTAAACTTTTTGGTTAGAAAAAGTTTAAAGGGTAAAGACACAAAGTAGAGAATTTATATCTTTAAACTTTAAACATTTAAGAAGTAAAGATATTAAGACACAAACACGTGCATTAGCCTAGGCCTACACAGGGTCAGGATCATCAACATCACTGTCTTTCTTCCACCTCCACACCTTGTCCCACTGAACGATCCTCAGTGACAATAGCACGCATGGAGCTGTCATCACCTATAATAATGCCTTATTCTGGAATACCTCCTGAAGGACTTGTCTGAGGCTATTTTACAGTTACCTTTTTTTATAAGTAGAAAGAGTACACTGTAAAATAACAACAACATGTATAGTAAATATATAAACCAGTAACATAACTGCTTATTATCAAGTATTATGTACTGTACATCACTATATGTGCTATACTTTTATATACAACCGCAGCACAGTAGGTTTGTTTAAACCAGCATCACCGCAAACACATTAGTAATGCATTGTGCTACAACATTACCATGGCCAAGATGTCACTAGACAACAGGAATTTTTCAGCCCCATTATAATCATATGGGACCACCATCACAGAAGCAGGTCATTGTTAACCAAAACATCATTAAGTGGTGCATGACTATATTTTGGTATAATTTACATATAGTAAAATTCACCCCTTTTATACAGTTCTATGAATTTTGATAAACTTAGTCATTTAACTACCATTATAACCAATATGTAAAGTATTTTAATTACCCCAAAAAGTTTTTTATGCACATTTATAGACAGTTTTCTGCCCTGCAACCCCAGCCTCTGGAACCACTGATTTGTTTTCTGTTTCCGTAATTTTTTTTATTTTCCAGAATGTCATCTACATGGAAATCTGCAGGATGTAGCCTTTGCATTCTGGCTTCTTTCACTTAGATTCATTTTGAGATCCATTCACATCGTTGTGTGTATTAGTAGCTTGTTCCTTTTTATCGCTGAGCAAATTTTTCATTGTATGTGTGTACCATAATTTGTTTATTCATTCCCCAGCTGATGAACATTTAGTCTGTATTCAATTTGGGGCATTTATAATGAAGCTATTATAAATATTCATACATAGATTTTTATGTGAACATATTGCTTAATTTCTCTTGTGTAAATATTATGGGGAGTGGGCTTTCGTAGAATTGAGAAGTATACATTAATGTCTCTATAATTTTTTTTCTGGGAAGATAGTACATAGCTTTTGTCAGATTCCCAAAATGGTCCAGGGCTCACAAAAGGTTAGGACCCACTGACCTTGCTGCTTCCTCTGGTTTGTGTTGGGTTCTTTAAGCTCTGTGGTCTGGCTTTCAAGTGGAGCATTAAATTGAGAGGCAGCCTGGCTTAGGAAAACAGGCATTGGATTAGGATTGAGGTGCTTCCCACCTTAGTCTAGTCTTTCACTGTGTGACATTGTGAGCCTTCTTTCCCTTTCCAGGACCTTGGAAACTGTCCATTGGTAACCAGTTTGATGGCTAAGCTCCATTTCTCCATCCTGCGTTTCCTAGACAACACAATGCAAGCTTCCTCTCCAGCCTCTTTGGAGCTCTGATTCAGATACTAATCTCAGGCCCTCCAAAGAAGCATAATTTAGAACTTCCCTGCTTCCTGCAGAGGCACAAGTAGTACAGTACATGAAGCTTTCTATGGAGCTGCTCATTTGTGTTCATTAACATCTCTCCCTGGGAGGAGCATGCCAGGGACGATGTTTATCAAGATGAGGTACATGACAATAGGAGCACCAGATTTCCAGTTCTGGTTTTGCTATCAGAAGTTCGCTTTCCAGACTTGGGCAAATCACTTCAGTGTCTCTTGCTTAAAACCTTGACTAGCTTTTCAATGTTTTTGGAGACAAGGACTCAAGGCCTTAGAGATTTTGTGATCTCGCTAAATGTGTAATAAATATATAAACTGTAGTATAGCTGCTTATTATCAAGTATCATGCACTGTACATGCTATACTTTTATATGCAACTGGCAGCACAGTAGGTTTGTTTAAACCAGCATCAACACAAACACTTTAGTAATGCATTGTGCTACAATGTTACCATGGCCGAGATATCACTAGACAATAGGAACTTTTCAGCTCCATTATAATGTTATGGGACCATCATCATATAAGCAGGTCATTGTTAACCAAAACATCATTACGGGGTACATGACTATAGTTTGGTATAATCTGATACAAAAAAATAACCTGACCTTTGCCTACCTACCCAGCTCCTGCTTCCTCAAGTTCGCTCTTCTTTGTGCACTCCAATCCCACTCACCTGTCTGTTATCCTTCTGACACACCCTATTGCCTCCTTCCATTTGGCTTTATCCTACAAAATTTACTGTTTACAAAGTTTACTCTGAAATAGAGGCTATTAGTATCATCATTTTAAAGACTGGAAAACCAAGACGCAGAGAGTTAAATGCCTTGTCCAAGTTTGCATAGTTTGTAAATGGCAAAGCTGGGGAAAATCCAAGGAAACTTGGCTCTGGAGTCCGTGCTATTAACCAACTCCTGACTTCCTGTCCTGCTAGACCTTAGTGGGTGGTCATGAAATGAAGGATGTAGGAACAGTGTGCCAAGAGTTCCGCTGGATTATTTTAGCTGAAATCTCACAATGGCTTTTTATATAATATTACTGACTTATGGAGCTCTTTGCTCTGGGGTATGGACTTAGGTTTCTAAATCGTCATCTCCTTCTAGATAACTTTTCAGGAACTTAGCAGCACCCACACAGGACTGGATGTGCTTTTGGAAGGTACCATGGAGGCTGTGATGGTTTGGCTATATCAAATCTCATCTTGAATTATAGCTCCCATAACCCCCACGTGTCAAGGGAGGGACCTGGTGGGAGGTAATTAAATCATGGGTGTGTGTTTCTCTGTGCTGTTCTCATGATAGTGAATAAGTCTCATGACATCTGATGGTTTTATAAAGGGCAGTTCCCCTGACATGCTTTCTTGCCTGATACCATGTAAGATGTGCCTTTGCTCTTCTACCGTGATTGTGAGGCCTCCCCAGCTGTGTGGAACTGTGAGTCTATTTAACCTCTTTTTCTTTATGAACTACTCAGTCTTGGGTATGCCTTTATTAGCAGCATGAGAACAGACTAGTCTAATACAGAGGCTTTGGGCATAAGTTATGGGCCTTTGGTTTTGAGGTTCTCCAACGTTCAGCTGGGAAATTATGTACCCCTAAGAGTTTTGGAGAAGCCTCCTTGAGAGTAATTAAACCAGAGCAGCAGAACAATAGACTCCTACCTGTATGGAAAGGACAGAGTCACAAGTCAAAGCTGCAGGCTGAACCTTTCTTAGCAGAGTGAGAAGGATAGATCTGAGACAAAGGAACAGGGATTTTTTTTTTAATTGATTCTTGTATTTACATAACTTCTTTCTCCTCAACAGTACAGGTTTCTTCATAACACATGTCTTCAAGACAACATTGGAGTAGAGGCTTCCTCAATGGCCTTGTTTTATTCAATGACATTTAGTAAACATGTGGGAAGGGATCAAGAGTCCACATCAGATCCTGGCCCTACAGCAGCTTTTCTACTTGGGGGTCATGATAGCTACAGTCTCTCTAGTATCTTCTCTGTGCCATTTAAATAAATAAATCAGAGAGTTGGACTCAGAATCTGACTCTCTGATTCCACTGAGTCAGTTCTTGGCCAGGGTGATGAAACTGGTAACTTGTACAGCCTGGATCCATACTCAAAGACGTGAGACTTGGAGTGGGAGTTGAGAGGAGGGTAGTTCATGACAAGCCTGACCCAACACAGTGCTGTGCCCAGTTAGCTATCTACACAGATAAGCAAACTGAGGCTACCACTTGGTCAGTTCTTGGCAAGGGTCATGAAGCTGTAACTTGTAGAGCCTGAACAAGTGTCTGTGGTGCCAAAGCCCATCCGTGTAACCACTAGTTACTAGATGGGAACTGAAGTTTATTACTTAACCTTATTAAGCTTCCATTTTCTTTATGAAATGGAGGGAAAAAGCTTTTACCTTGGCTTAAAGCAGTTGCAAGACTTAAAAAGTTAATTCATGTTATTTGTTTATTTATCACAATGCCTAGTACTGTATAGGAGAGCTACATTATTCTTACCATCATCACCATCACCACCATTATTTGCCGAGAGAGGTATATGCAAAGGGCTATAGTGGTTCAAAGGAGGGGGCAATCGCTTCCACCAGGAGGACAGCGGGGAGTAGTGTGAGGATAAATGTAAAACATGAAAATTTGAACTTGAACTTGAAAGGAGACTGTGTATGTGGGGATTTTGGATCAAAAGGGCATTCCAATAGAAGAAACAGCTGAGTGAAAGCAAAGCGATAGAACACTGATAATGACTACGAATGGTGAATAGAGCATTTTGGTTGATTGCTGTGTACCTAAGTGGAGATGAGGGAGGAAAGATGCATTGGGGGTAAGAGTTTTGAGACCCAAGTTAAGGTAAGTGGCATGAGCAGAGCTATGCTCCAAAAAGATTTAGCAGGCCATCTGTACCCATTATGTCTGGGGTGCATATGAGGGAGTTATAGGATGTGAGACTTGGAATTGGGGTGGAGGGAAGGCAGTTCATGACAAGCCTGACCCAACACAGTATTGTGTCCAATTAGCATGACCTATTTTGGCTTCAAATGGCGAAGGAGAATCTGTGACCTCTGAATCAGCCTTTATGGAATGCTTAAGACTTAACAGGTCTTGCAAGATGCATTCTCAATCAGTCATAGTACTTTAATAACGGTTCCTTACTCCGCTTCATTCATTCATTGGAAATCCATGCATGTCTTTGAAGTCCATAGGATTCTCAGAATAACCTTGTGACTAGATGAGAGAAATATTGACTGTGAGATTACTGAAGGCAAAGACTGTTTGTGATGCTTGATTACTTGATTTTTGCATATCCAACAATGAGTGAGTGAGTGAGTGAGTGAGTGAGTGAGTGAGTGAGTGAGTGAATGAATGAATGATTGAATTTCCACTTGACTCCTGAGGCAACTGAGGTGAGGAGATGTAAAAATATCTCAAGGTGTCATTATTCAACACACATATGACTAGGACTTTTGTTACTTTCATACTTCTCCATTTACACTTTCTTAAGAGTATTTTCCAAAGTATATGTAATTTAATGATTTGAAATCCTGCTTGCTTTTGTTGCTGTTTTCTTCCTAAAGGTAGAGTTTTGCCTTTTCCCTTTTAAGTCAGTCACTGAGAGAGTATTTGGCTTTGTGCCCTCTGAGAGTTATTTCCTAGCCCACGAGCCCCATGTTCTGATTCTGATGTGAGATAATGGAGCTTAGCCCTCAGAGATGTGAAAGGTACCAATTGTTTCGTTCTCTAAACATTCAGAAACAACTGTTCTTTTCTTTTCTTTCTTTTTTATTTCCCCTTCCCAGACTTTCTTTTCTTTGCCTCAGAGAGCATAAAGGATGGAAGGTAGAAGGAGGAACTCAGGTTAGTCTATGGCTCAGAGGCCTTGAATAGTTAGGGGGAAAAAATTAAATAACATGAAACTATAACTTCTCATTGTTCTCTGCTGCTTCCACCTCCCACTGACAGTGTACACTTTCCATCAAATATGTATAATATTGGTTGTGGAGCAGATCAAAAACATCTGTTTTCTCTGGAATGTACAGTCAGTCAATCTTGAAGAAGGAGCATCGTATCAAAGAGGTCTGTTGTCAAATACCTACTTCCCCCTTTGTGTCCTTTCTCTTCCCCTTCAAGGGAAATAAAAGTCTGGCTTGCAGAAAGACGCTTTCATCTCAAATTGATATCTTTTCATTAGTGTCTTGGCTTGGGCAGAGGGTGTGGAGGCAGTATACTATGAATAGTATTGTTGAGGACATGAAATGTTAAATAATAAGATTTTACATTTGTAAAGTGTCATGTTCCTTGCTTTTACAGACAGAAACTTAGACTGCTGGGTTTTGAGCAATTAAATTGAGGAGCTATTTTGGGTATGTTGTATAAATCATAACTGCTTGTTGAAGGGTGTGCTGAGATCAAGGTGTGACCTCTGCACAATTCAGGGACCTCCTTTTGAACAAGTCTAGAGGCTCAGCCTTGCCAATGCTTCAGGAATGATTAGATTCAAGGTGCCAACATCAGGCCAACTGAACCCTTGAGAGATTGCCGCATAAACTGTTATTGCAGCAGCATCTGTTTGCCAGGGTAAATATTCAGTCATATGAACTGGGCCCTGGAGTCTTCAGATGGTGCAGCCCTACCCAGAGGGAAGTCTTCATGGGGGTCCAGATGCTGGTAAGAAGTTTTTGTTTGTCTGTGTTTGCCATCACAGCATAGAGATTAAGAACCTGGGCTTCAGAATCAGACAGATTTTTGTGTATTATTAACTGTTGCTGCATAACAAATTGCCCCCAAACTCGGTGACTTTCCACAACAATCTTTGTTTATTATCTCTTATGGTTCCCTGGGCCAGGAATTCACATGGAGCACAATAGAGAAGGATGGAAGACCTGAAAACTAAGCTGAAATCATCTAAAGTCTTATTTACTCATGTGGGCTGTGTTGGAGCTGTCAGCTACAACACTTACACAAGGCCTCTCCATTTGGCCTGAACTTCCTCACACTATGGTGACAGGGTTTTAAGGATTGGCCTGGATAAAGTCATGGCAGAAACCACTCATAGAAAGCTATGTCAACAATAGAAGATGAATGGCCAGGATGAAGACAGAGAGAGAGAGAGAGAGAGAGTAAAGAATTCCAAAGGTTGCCATGTTTGCCTAACCCTGCTTCACAGAACCAACAGACAAAATCTGTAGCCTACCCTCCTAGTCAGATATGTATATTTTGTATGGGAATGAATACATCAGAAAGTAGCAGCTTAGTGATAAATTATGCAACAGCCCCTTCTTCATTCTAGGTTCACCGGTACTGCCAAATTAACATTACATGAGCACCTTCTTTGCCCAAGCATTTTTACAAGTACAATTTCATTTAATTCTCACAACAACCCAAAGTTATAATTTCAATTTTCCCCCTTTTGGATTAGAACTTAGAGGATATGGAAACCTCTCAGTCACCCATATATATATAAACTACTCCTAAAAAGGTTTACCTTTAAAGTAGAGCCATTATTTACTCTCATACTTTCACCTGTTTTAGTTTCAGGGAGTAGTTCTGTGCTGAACTTATGTAATACCTATGATCATATAAGAAAGTCTATTGCTTCAGGTATTCTTATCACACTATCTAACATTTCTGTGAGACTTACCTTTCATCCCCCATGTCATTATACTTCCAAAGCCACCTTCAACTAAAATCTACACTAAACAAAGAAGGGTGCTTCAATAGGTCTGTATTTCTAAGCAATTGTCACCTTTCCCAAAAAAGTAAAATAGCAATTTCTATAGTTGTTTTCTCTTTTAATGGCTTTATTGAGATATATTACATACCGTATCATTCACCCATTTAAAGTGGTCAGTTCAGTATTTTTTAGTATATTCACAGATATATACATTCATCACCATAATCTAATTTTAAAACATTTCTCTTTTGCAAAAGTAACCCTGTACCCATTAACTGTCACTCCCCAGCACCCTCCCACCATCCAGTTCTAAGCAACCATGAATCCACCTTCTATTTCTATAGATTTGCCTATTCTGATCATTTTCTATGAATGAAATCATACTATTTGTGGTCCTTTGTGACTGACTTCTTTCACTTAGCATAATGTTTTCAAGGTTCATTTATGTCTTCACATATATCAGTGCTTCATCCCTTTATGATATATCCATAAAATGAAATATTATAGTCCAATTATATAGTCCAATAATATTTCATTTTATGGATATACCATATTTTGTTTATCCATTTATTAGTTGATAGACATTTGAGTTGTTTTTACTTTTTAACTACTATGACTAATGTTGCTATGAAAATTATATTACAAGTTGTCATGTGGCCATATGTTTTCATTTTTCTTGAGTATGTACCTAGTAGCGAAATTGCTGTGTTATATAGTAACTCTATGTTTAGTCTTTTGAAGAACTGCCAAACTTTTCCAAAGTGACTGCACAAGTTTACATTCCCATCAGCAATATATGAGAGTTTCAATTTCTCCACATTTTTACCAACACTTGTTATTGTCTGTCTTTTTTATTATAGCCATTCTGTAGGTATGAGGGGTGGTATCTCATTGTGGTTTTCATTTATATTTTTTAACAACTGATGGATGTTGAACATCTTTTTTCTTTCCTATTGATTATTTTGTATATCTTCTTTGGAGAAATATCTCTGCAAATTCCTTGTTTTTTTGTTTTTTTGGTTTTTTTTTGCAGGGGGTGGGGGTACAGAGTCTCATTCTTGTCACCCAGGCTGCAGTGCAGTGGTGCGATCTTGGCTCACTGCAACTTCCACCTCCTGGGTTCAAGCAATTCTGTTGCCTCAGCCTCCCAAGTAGCTGGGATTACAGGCACTCACCACGCCAAGCTAATTTTTTTTGTATTTTTAGTAGAGATGGGGTTTCACCATGCTGACAAGGCTGGTCTCGAACTCCTGACCTCAGGTGATCTGCCCGCCTCAACCTCCCGCCTCAACCTCCCAAAGTACTGGGATTATAGATGTGAACGCCCAGTCTCTTGCCCATTTTTTAAAATTTGGTTCTTTGTCTTATATTATTGAATTGTTAGAATGTTAAGAATGTTTTAACATATTCTAGATATAAGCCCCTTATCAGATATATGTTTGCAAATATTGTCTTTTTTTTTTTGAGACGGAGTTTTGCTCTTGTTGCCCAGACTCAGTGCAATGGCACGAGCTCGGCTCACTGCAATCTCTGCCTCCCGGGTTCAGGCGATTCTCCTGCCTCAGCCTCCCAAGTAGCTGGGATTACAGGTGTGCGCCACCATGCCTGGCTAATTTTTGTATTTTTAATAGAAACGGGACTTCACCATATTGGCCAGGCTGGCCTCCCAAAGTGCTGGGATTACAGGCATGAGCCACCGCACCCAGCCACAAATATTGTCTTTGATTCTATGGTTTACCTATTAGCCTTCTTTATGGTATCATTTGCAGCACAGTTTTTAATCTTTTTGTCGTTGTTTAGCTTCTTTATTTGTTTTATTTTATATGCAGTACTCACTTCTGTTTTCATTCATTTATGCTTTGAGTGTCCATTATGTGTCAGGAACTTTTCTAGACACTGGTGATATGTCAGTGAATACAATGGAACAATGTCCTTGCTGCCCTGAAACTAATATTCCACTCAAGAAAGGCAGATGATAAACAGATAAATCAAAGATTTCAGACAATTATAAATATGTTTTAGAAAATGAAGTGAGATAATGAAGTGGGAAGTTTTTATGGGGCATGTGTCCAAGGTGGGGAGGCAGCTTTAGGTAGATTCACACTATTGGCACTTGGGGCCAGATAATTCTGTGTTGTGTGGTAGCTGTCCTGTGCAAATATCCTACAATGCAAGGACAGCTACCTGTGCAAGGATAGCTGTAGCAGAATCCCTGACCTCTACCCACTAGGTACCATTAGTACCTCCCTCACTTGCTATAACCATAAAAAATATCTACAGACACTGCCAAATGTTCCTCGGAGGGAAAAATCACTCTCAGTTGAGAACCACTCAGGTTAATAATTGAGAAAGGCATCTCTGAGTGGTGACCTGAAGACAGTCTACCTTATGGGAAGCAGTGGAGCAAAAGCATTCAAGATAGATGGTAAATAAGTACAGAAGCAAGGTGGGAATGTACTTGATGTGTTTGAGGTAGAAACCAGGCTTCAGAGTGACAGTGTAGTGAATAAGGGGGAGATTGATAGGAGATAAAAGTAGAGAAGTAGGCTGGGGTCAGATTATGAAGGACCTAGTAGACAGTAATAAGAAATTTGGAATTATTCCAAGTACAATAGAATTGGAAGTCAGTAAGTCAGGGATAAATTGGTGCTCTTGAATATAGGAAATAAGCTGTAGATTTGGGGTTTTGTCCCACTTTGTTCTATTTTGAGTTTTTGTGGATTTTTGTTGTTGTTTTTGCTCAAGGATCCACAATCAGAGAGTGACAGAGCTAGGACTAAAACCCAGGTCTCCAGGCTAGTAGGCTATAGGTCTTGCTATTAAACAAGGGTGACGAAGCAGTCTGCATTTATTAACTGTAGGATTGCAGTTGGCCATTACTCTAACTGACCTTTCCCTGAATCCACCTTGTTTAAGAATTCCTAATATAGTAGTTGGCATTTGGCATGAAAATCAAAGAAGATGAACTTTAGCAGGAAGCTAATCCAAATCTGGTTCACAGACCAGTAGCATCAGCATCACCTGGGAGCTTGTTTGAAATGCAGAATCTCAGGCCCACCTCAAACCTACTGAATTACAATCTGTGCCTTGACAGTCCCCAGTTAATTTGTATGCATGTTAAAGCTTGAGAAGCACTGATCTAGTTTATCAAAATATCATTAGAAACAGTCGAGTGATTCAAATGGTTTTTTTGATGGGCTTTTACTTTTACTGAGTCAGAAGACTAATGATGGTGTCATCATTAAGTTCTCATTATAACATGTTTTTTATTCCTTTCTTTCTTTGTCTCATAGCAATTCTTCACTCACAAAGTCCTATGTAGTCTTCCTTAATAACAGCATACATTCTTTCCTTTAATCTCTACAGTCACCACCTTTGTCTTTGCCCTCACTAATTTGTACCTAGCCTATTATAGCCATATCAAAATTTATGCCTTCCTCCCTTTATGCCCTTCATTGCCTAGAGCTCTCTGAATCTCAAACTTTATATGGCTTTTTCTTGTCTTCAAGATAAAATTCATATTTCCAGCTCTGACTCTAAGGCCTTGTATATCTAAACTCCAAAGCACGTTTCCCAGAGAATCTGTTGCATGTATGTCTTTATGTCCATGTCTTTGTTCACACCCTGGAATGCCCTTTCCCACCCTTTCTACTGCCTTCAAAGCTCTGCTGAAATCCCACTTCCATCCGTGATGTCAGACCTACCCAGTTGCCTACCCAGGTTCTATGGCACTTGTTGCCTGTACCAATTTTCTTTTGATGGGGAAGTCTGATAGCATTATAATTTCAGGTACAAGCACAGGTCTTCATAACTAAATTGTAGCTTGTGGAGGACAGAGGCCACATCTTTGTCCACTCCCACTCTAATGCTTAATAAGGCACTAAGCATATAGTAGGTAATCAGTAAACATTTTGCCTTTGAATCTGAAGTTGTGGAGTAGTGCCCAGATTTATAAGCACTTGATTTCTACTAATTTATTTTCTCTAAGGGTCTATGCTACAGTTCAGCAATTGTGTAAACAGCATTGTTTACAAAGCCAGCCATGGGTAAGCAGTCTCAGATCAGCTGGGTGGTAGGCAATGGATGCAGTCCAGAATCTCAGGCCAAATAAAAACTGTGAATGTTTATTTCAAGAACCACTGTATTCTGTGGGACCGAGCTCTGTTCCAGGTGCCAGAACAATAGGTATCCCTCCCTGTTGCTGAGCAGTTGTGTGAGGCACAAAGCCCTGATTGAGCCTGGCCCACCTGAACCTGGGATAGCCCAGATATCAAATGATAATAACAGTGACCTGAATTCTGTATTTTGTTACATTTTTGTGTTGGCTTAGTACTTCTTTCTTAAGGTTGTTGGCAAGAGCATCTGCTGGTAACTTGACTCAGTGTGCTGTAGGTTTTTTGTATACAGTTTGGGTTTCCTATTCCCGGGCACTGAACCATTAAGATTCCTGCAGGTAGGCATAACTACTTATAGCCTTTTCTGTGTATATATTAGCTCTTACGGACCTCATAAGCCTAAAGAGGTGCAGAGGAAAGGTACCGTCCTTCTCATTTGACAACTGGGGAAGCAGAGGCCCAGAAAAGTGATCTAACTTTCCCAAGTTCACAAATGAGTTATCAGAGCTGCAACAAGAGCTAAGTTTGAGGCTTTTTGAACCTTATGTTACTATTCAGTGAATAGGCTTAGTGCAGCCTTACCTTACTAATTATTAAAAATAGACAACATTAGAATTTAAACCCAGATGGTATTTTCCTGTTGTTCACACTCTTACCCACTGTCAGCAATGGCCCATTAGATTCTCCACACTGATTCACTAAAAGACAAATATTTGCTGTTTCTGTTCTAAGCTAGGCTTGCCAAAACTGAGAGCAATGTTGTCTATCCCCGAGATGCATTACTTCAAGCACCTATCTACTTTCTCTGCAAAGTTATCCCTTTGGCAATGGTTCTTCAATTCTGATTATATCTGGGAAATAAATAATAAACCTATTTAGATGCTAATTGGCTTTAACATCTCAGTGACTCAACAGGCTCATGTATGTCCTACAAGAAGTCTCTCAAACCTGGATCATACAGTTATCAAAGAGTGTTGCTGAGCCACCAACTTCAAAATGGCTCAATGCATTTCAGTTTACAAAGCATTCAATGTTATAACAAAGGACATCTGGGCTAAGGATAGTGTCTTAAAGGCTAGGCTTTTGGGGTGGCAATTATTTTCTTGCTGAGGTTGCAGGATAGACAAGTTAACTTTTTTTTCCTACATTAAAACAGGAAAATGAAGAGTCTGAGTATTCTAGGCAGTTCATGGCATAATGGTAAGCAGATAAATTTCTGGTATCCATCTGAAAATTAACTTATTAGCTTTGTGACTTCTGGCGCCTTATCTTCTCCAAGCCTCAGTTTTCTCATCTGTAAAATAGAAGTCATAATGGTACTTTCAAGGCCAAAATGATGACTACATGAGATTTAAAATATTTTATATTTAAAATATTTTAACAAGATATTTTATATTTAAAATATTTTAACAAGATATTTTAATAAAATTTAAAATTTAACAAAATTTAAAATATTTTGTTCAATGCCTGGCACATAGTAAGTGCTTCATAACAATTGAGTACTAGTATTACTATTATTTATTAATAATTCCTATAGTCAAATAGAATAAGAAGTTCCCCTTGTTCACTACAGATATTCAGAGTGTCCTTCTCTCGGGCCTGCATGAGTAATTCCTTCGGCTCACTAGTGTCAAAAGTCCATTTGTATGTGACTGAGATGAGGAAAGAAATGCAGGATGGAGCAGGGAACCAGTCCTCTCACTAGATGGTTTACCCTTAGCACTACCTATGTTTTGCACTGGATTCGTCTTTGTTTTAGGGGGCTATCCTGCACAATGGAGGATGTTCATCAGTATCCTTGGCCTCTATCCATTATAAGATGCCATTAGCAAACCACTCTCCTCCAAATTCTGAATATCAAAACTATCTCCAGACATTTGCCAACTGGGGGCAAAGGTGCCCCCAGTTGAGAGTCATTAATTACACAGTACATTTGTCCATGATGGGGACATGTAGGCTCATGGGGTAGCCAGTGACAGACAGGCAGGCAGGAGTGGGGAATTTTTTTTCTGTAAAGGCCCCAAGTAGCCAATATTTTAGGCTCTATCTGTCCCAACTACTTAGCTCTGCCATGTAGCTTGAAAGCAGCCAAAGACAACACATAAATGAACATGTTCCAACGAAACTATTTATGGGTCCTGAAATTTGAATTTCATATAATTTTCATGTGTCACTAAGTAATCGCTTTAAAATTTTTATTCAGCCACCTAAAAATGTTAAAACTATACATGAGTCGTACAAAATCAGATGGTGAGCTAGACTTGGCCCGTGGGCCATAGTTTTCTGACCTTTGGACTAAGAAATACATGAAGCTGAAACTTCGTATTTATCCCTAAGATAAACAAGGCATAACTATGGTACTTCTCCTAACAGCATCAAATTTACATATAAATTTTAGAGAAAGCATATTATTTTATTAAAATGAGCATTACTATATTTTGGAATAGGACCTAAGCCAAAATGAATTTTAGACATAAAACATTATATTTCAAAGTAATATCTTGCTTCCCATGGGCTGTTGGACCCATGCCTCAGGTCCCCAGAGGCCTTCATTTCCTGCCATCATTTTCCCTTGCTTTCAGGCTACCTTGGTAGGAAAATTTAAGAAGTTGCCATGCCATCGTAAGTGAGAAACTAACTCATATAAGAGCCTTTTAGACTTCCCATAACTGGTTACTCTTAGATGGTGTCCAATAAGGCACCTCAAAATATTCTAAGCGCTCTAGTGGTTGTCTAATGTACTTCATCAGAGAATGGTTGTGTAATAGGCGATTGGTTAATCCAAGGTGGCTCCTATAAATCATTTCTGAAATATTGAAGTGTCTCTTTCACACACTTGGGGTGCGAGGTTCATTCACTTCCACTGTCAACTAAGCAGCATGTGTACCCCTCAGCTTGATGACTACCCAGAAAATTAGCAAATGGCGTGGGCCCTTCTCTCAGGAAGCTGGAATCTGATGGTGATGTTAGGACCTGCTCATATGAGGTGACCCACAAAGAGTACCCCACCAAGAAAGGTGTTGCGGCAGAAGGAGCAGTGGAGTGGCAAGCGGGAGGCACCTTTTCTAGCACTTCCTGTGCATGCATCCTGGAGAGGGTTACTTTACCTTTAGATAAGTTTTCTCTTCTGCCCAGAGTGCTTTTTTTGAGACAGATTCTGAGACACCATCCAAGCTCAGCTGGGAAGAATGCCACAATTGATTAGGGCTGTCAGCCATGGATGGGAGATCAGGGATTGGCTGGCAAAAGTGCCAGGGTGTTGACAGGCCTCGTCTCAGTCATCTCCACAGTTCTTCCTGGCTGGAAATGCCTCTGGCTATATTACCCTTATTGCATGATTTCGTGGTACTGATCAGATCCAAAGAAGGAGGATGATTGTGAGACACAAAGCTCAGGGGACAACTACGTGGTGGAGGTGAGAGGATGTCCAGGGCTTTGAAGAGGCTGCTTCTTCTTCAAAGCTGAGTTCCAGCAGAGCACATTTTGTGCCTACTTGAATTTTGGTTGGCTCTAGGCTGAGCGCATTCTATTGTGGTGTTGGCATGGGAAGAGGGAGGCATGCAGGAAATATTGCATCTCTGCCATTCTCCGGGGCCCTTGTGAATGGGAATGTCTTCTTAATGTGCCTATCCCAGAGAGTCTGGCCTTTCAGATGAACAAATAAGCATCAGCAGGAGATGCTCATGAAAGGACTGGGAAAAATAGGGCCACGTTGAGTGACAACCCAAATAAAAGAGTCCTAAGAGGTCTGAAGCTGGTGGCTAATGAGCACATCTCCTCATTTGTGATTTCTTGGCCAGGACATGTATTGTTGAGGGTGCCAAGAAAGTCTGTCTTATTTTATACAGGAAAAAGCCTTTCTGGCCTTTGTCCCGGTACTGGCTTTTATTTTTTATGTTGGGATAGGGGCCTGCCTGGAGGACGTTTACAAGGTGAGGAGAAATCTCAAGCTAATTTTAACCTAACACAATTTTCTTGTCTTTCTAGTGATATATATCAGTTTTCTCACTTGGGAAATGGGGATAAAAATACAACTCACCTTCTAGAATTGTTGGGATGATTAAATGGGATGATTCCCAGAAAGCACTTTGCACAGTTTCCAATATGTAGTCAGCATCTGATACATGTTGGCTGCAATCATTATTAGTAAGAGTATTATCATCATCATTTTCATATGTGGAAAGGCACCGAAAAGAGTGTCTGGGGTGAGGGATATAGTTCCAATTCTGCTACCAGCTGGCTGTGAGATTTCAGGCAAGTCATCTCTCATGTCAACTGAGAGTGCTGGACTGGAGCTTTTATTCATTTTGTAAACATATTTGGAGGACCTGCCTACTAAGTACCAGGTTCTATTTCCAGGCAGCAAATATATAAAGATGAATAAGACACAAGAGATCCCAAAGGTGGTGGAGGAGACAGGTAGCACATGTGACCATATAGCATGAGAATTGCTCTTACTGTGTGGATGCATGCCAAATGCTCTGGAGGCCTGGCACGGAATTAGCAAGACTAAAGGGTCTGTCCCAATCCAACCTTCTGTGAGTCTATAACTGAAGCATCCAAAGTATAACCTGAGTGTTTAGGGGAAGAAGAAGTCACCTAGCTGGTGAGGGGCCTAAAACTCAAGTCCCCTCCTTCTAGGACCAGAGTACTCACCAACTACCAAGCTGCCTTAAAATAAAAATAATCAAGAACAAGTGATGTGCAGAGAGGTAACACAGTGATAATTAAGTAACTGGGGTTTGGAAACAGGAGACTTCCATGTCAGTTTCAGCACTGTTATTTTGGTAGTTTAATGATTTAGAGTCAGTTGTTTAATCACTTAGAGCCTCAGTTACTTCATCAGCAAGCGTGTTACTATAGTAATACCTGCTAGACATTATTATTATATGGAGAGAGCGAGCTTGGTAAGCTGCAACATATACATTCTAGTTGGTGGTTGTTTCTATTGTTATTATTAATAGTAGCAACAATAACTATCTTGCTGTTTATTTTCTAAAGTGTTCAGTGGCTGGTAATTGAATTTGAGTGCCTGGAACTATAGGTGAGGGTTTTCTGTTTTAATAATCATTATCATTTTTCAAGACAATAGGAAAAATATAAACCTCTTTTTAACTTTAATGCTAAAAAAACTTTATAGCTTGTGTGTGAAAAACAAGAGGAAGGGAAGAAGGGGAGGAAAGAGATTGTCTATTTCTACTTAAAGCCAATCAGAGAAATAATTTTAGATAAGAGTATTATGACCTGATTTCTGATTAATTTGAGTCTTATTATACTGTTGTAACAGAAATCCCTGAAGTGCGTTATTGATTATCTATTGGTAGAATGAAAGGGTAAGCAGCTGCAGTAAATAAAAGGTTTTGTCTGAGGCAAAGCAAAGGAGAAGTGATATAGGAGAAATATGATAAAGATGGGAGTGAGAGAAGAAACTTGGGTTCTAGTTCTTTCAGATAGATGGCCTTGAACAAATCTCTTCCCTATACTTGGCCTCAGTTTCCCCATCACAACAACCTAGGGCATAGTCTAGATAATCCCAAAGGTCCCTTTCAGCCTTGACAAACTATGAGATTTCTACCTGTACAATACTGAAACAGTGATCAAGAGGTAGAGACATCCACAAAGAGAGAAATCGTTTGTGCGGTGCCCAAATGCCTGACTGATGAAAAAGGGAACAGACTCATAAAACCCACTAATTCAAATTAAATAGATAATTCCCGTTGATTTTGAGCTGGCAATCTCAGGCTTCTAAATCACAAGTAAACTCCATTTAATCCTGTGATGGTCTCTTGGTCTCTTTCTTAGCTCAGTAGTGCTAAGCACAGAGGCTTCATGGAAATCAAGAGAGAGAGAGCGAGGGGCGGGGGGAGAGAGAGAGAGAGAGAGAGGGAGGGGGAGAGAGAGAGAGCTGTTTAAAAAAGAAGAACAATATACTTGGATGAACTAAAGAGTGGTCCTCCATAAAAGCCTCATAATGTTACTTGCCTACCTGTTTAACCCTTTGTGGTCTGATTTTTGGTCCCCAACAGAAATCAAATTAGGTAGTCTTATACAGGGAAATAAATAATAACTTGTACACTGTGTGTTGTTTGCCGTCTTTAGGACCTCCAAAGGGTAACGAATTCAGCAGACCCACAATCCGGCACTTCAGGTTTTTGAAATTTACTCATGAAAATTTAGGAAGTCCTAAAGGCTGTGCAAAATCATTGAACTTCATTGGCAGGCAGAACCTTGCTTTCAAACTCTATGAGGCTACAAATCAGAGATTGAGACCTAAAGAGGAACCGAGGTTTTCCCAGAGTCACCTGCCTTCCCAGGCAGAACTGGGACTAAAAGTCACACCTAGGACTAAAACTCCACTGACTCCCAATCCAGTGTAACCAAGTCTCCTGTGGCCTTTCCCATGATCTGGACCCAAAGACTTTCTGTTGTTCCCCGAAAGAGTTGTAGGTGCACTCTGTTCTCTGGTTCTTTGCAGTGTAATGGCAGAACCGAGGTTAGGATTCTCCTTGGATGTAAGGATCACCAGCCTACCAGACTGGCTATTAGACAAGGCAGTGATGGATTTGGGATGCTTTGGGTGACCTTGTGTACAGCAGGTTCTTAGACACAACCCTAGCACGTGGAAAAGAGTTACATTCATCCTGAGGCCCAGCTATTGTTACCAATTCAAATTAGGACAACATATTGATTAAGATGCAGATAGTTATGCTGCCCTAAGAACTGGAATCTGAATGCCTTGTTTTTATTTCTACTTCTACCACTTGCTAGTCACCTATTCTTGATCCATCATTTAACTTCTGAGAGCCTCAGTTTTTCCATCTTTAAGACAGGGATGATAATGACAGTATCTGTAGAACAGCTTAACTTGAACTAAATGAGAAAAACTAAACAAAACACATAGAATTAAGTATGAATTTCTAAGGTTAGTTTATACATGTTTTAAGAACTTAGAGAAGAGGAGACAAACATAAGTATCCTAAGGAGATTAGGAAATGCTTCCTGGGGGAGGTTGGAAAGCAGCTAAGCCTTGAAGAATGGGATGGATTTGAACACTAGGAGAAGAGATGAGAAGGTAGTGAAGTGGAGGCAATAGCCTGCACTATCCAGAAACAGTTTCTGATTGTCCTAATGCTTTGGGCTCTCTAATTCTGTTTTAAATAATATTCCAATCTTTGACACTTTCATTCAACAATCCTTTCTATTTTTCTACTTTCATTTCCTGAATTGTTTCCCTGGGGAGGAGTGGGCCTACTTTTTGAAACAAATCACATTGCAGATACCTCTTTTCTTCTCTTTTATTAAAAATTCAGTTAAAATATATATATTGTTAAAACATTAAAGGCTATCTCCAGATAATTCCCCAAATGAATAGGCTTAGGCTTTAATCATATTATGTTCCCTTCCTCCTTTCTCTTCACTTGCCAAATTATACTAATGATCGTAATCCCTTCTATGTGTTTTGGACTTTACAGTATGTAAGGGTTTTATCTCTGTTGCCGCCGTTGGCCCTCTCAGTGAGCCCATGCAATAATTAGGTTACAATTGTTGGACTCTTTATACAAATGAGTTGCTAGAGCTTTAGAAAAGTTGCCTGACACATAGCAGGCTCTCAATAAATATTGGATGGATGGATAGATGGCTGGCTGGATGGATGGATAGATGGATGGACGGGAGAGATAGGAGCCTTGAGTGCATTGTTAGCTGCTCTAAGTATCTGCTGTATTTTATCATTTTCTCTCCCTCCATGGTAACTCCACCTTCAGCAGAGATCCCAAGGCACAGAAAGCAGGCATGCCCTGCAATCATTTATCTCTGGGATGCCCTGGAGCCTGTCAAATGGAGATGGGCACCAAGCTGGTATGCTGTAATTTTGTGATATAGAAAATATGGTAAATTTCCATGAAGCAAGTATCTTTTATAAAATACTGTCCCCTTTTGTACTCTGTGTAGATAATGTGTTTGGAGTTTCTCCTTCATTTGAGAAAAATAGAGTCATTGCTCATTTCCAACCCGAGGTCTGGATTTGAGAGGATCAATGCTTGGTTTGCAGGGAGAATATGCAGAACAAAGAGAAGGACCAGAAAACTAGAAGTCAGAAGACCTAAGTTCAAGACCCAAGTTCAAAACTTATAAACTTAACTTATTTACTCCTTGATTATGTATTGATTTCTTACTCTGAGGCAGGTTCTGCCAGACTGTAAGAACACAGTAGTGAGTAAAGGGGACAAGACACCTGACTTCATGGACCTTAGTTCAAGTGGGGTAAGAGAGAAAAATTAAATAAATCGACTGAATAAGCATGATAATTGTAAGATAAAGATTCCCTGGGCACAATGGTTCACGCCTGTAATCTCAGCACTTTGCAAGGCCAAGGCAGGCAGATCACCTGAGGTCAGGAGTTTGAGACCAGCCTGGCCAACAAGGCAAAACCCG
>NW_012102277.1:1575844-1577902 GCF_000951045.1 Mandrillus leucophaeus
AAGGATTAAACTACTGATTCCCTGTCCTTCCAACAGGTTGTTTGAGTGTCAGATCACATTCATTATAATACTTTGCTCCAAGTTGTGCTTGATAAATTTTGAACTGAATTGTTTCGTAACAATATGAAAATGCTTTATAAACTGTAAAGGCCATGCAAGTATAACGTATTATCAATAATCATAATTTCCCCAAAGCTCTGACTCCTTTCCAGGAGTTCGTGTGGAACAGATAAGATAATTGGCCATTAAATGCTTTGAAAACCCTATGCTAATGAAAGATACTTTATTGTATTTGTTTGTTTATTTGTTTATTGAAGTTTGCATTTGGTTCCTTTATTTCGTAACACCAATGTATTCTCTATTTTTGACCTAGGAAACAACAAGCAGACTCAAGTGTGTTATTTAACCTCAAGAAATAAAAATATCTAGAGAGAATATGATGAATGAGACTGAGAGTCAAGTCAGCAAGTCTTCAGTTAGAACTGGGCACTTCCTCACTCTCTTACCTAAGTAGATGGGAGCTTGTCCTCATTAGTTGTAGGTCCCCTGTTACTTATAAAGACGTTGTGGAAAATAATACTAACAATGATGATAATATGAATGACACGTTTAGTAACACATATAGATACATACTCATGGGTATGTGTATATAGCCCTTTGCTACTTTTCTCAAAGCGTGTTTTTCTCATCTATTGTTTTAATTTAGCTCACACTTACGCACAGAGGTAGAGTAGGAGTATTCTAATTGGAGAAATGGCCAGGAAGTGCTTAAGTGGTTTGCTTCAAGGTCACACTGTGAGTGATAGAGGAGGTGAAACCAAGGCACAGAACTCCCTAGTCCTGTGCCAGCACTCTGTATCAAGACCCCTCAGATCCTGGGTGGGCTTTGGGAAAAAACAACAACCACCAAAAAAAAAAAATAAAACCAAAAAAAAAAAAAAAAAAACCGGATCCTGAGCCCCAGATTAAATAATTAGGAACTGGAGCATTTTCACACTTCAGAAAATATTTGATCCATGTAGCCTAGCCTTATTCCCTCATGTAACATACAGGAAAACAGAGGACCACAAGTAGGAGCCCACTTGGGCAGGTGACTTTTCTGCCACCTGCTCAAGCACCTACTGATGCTTCCACCATCTGACTTTCAACCTCATATGTAGCTGGCGACTAAGGTGGATGGAGACAATGCAGTAGAAGTCAAGGTGTTCCCCTCTGAGGACCATCTTACCAGAGAGGGAATCACAGTAGGAAGAGAACTCTTCAGTTAATTGATAATTTTTTCTTTGCAATGGAAGGGAAGTCTCTGTGACCTTGGGTCTAGCCTCAAGCCTGACATGCCTTTTGCCCTAGCCCTCTTTTGCTGTCCCTTTAGGGATTTGGACAAGGTAAATCTTCAAGTTCATTTACTTCTTTAAAATTTGGCAGCTCTACACATTATCTTAGCCAATTTGAGCCTAAAAAGTGATGTAGCTCAGAAGCAGTCAAGTTTCGTTGGATGAACATGAGTACTAGGCTGGGAGGCTCATGCACAAGTGTTAGCCTTGTAGCCTTAGTCAAGTGTCTGCCTTAGAGCTAAGCTTCTCTATTGGTGAAATGGTTTAAAATACTCATCCAGTGCATGTCCTAAAATGGACATGAGGTTCCTCTGGGATAAAAGATGAGAAGACACTTTGTATTTTGTAACATTCTACTCAGATGCAGGATGCTCATCTCATTAATATTACACTCTGGTGCCAGTTTCTGGGGGGTCAGCTGCAGAGAAGCTAGTTCAGGCTGCAACATCTCATTAGAAGCCGAAATTTCGATTCAGGAAGAGGAGCATGGAGGGATTGAGAGCCACCGTCTGCTGCTCAGGTTCCTGCTGCTATCTGTATTCAGAGAGGCATCCTGGTGACTTAGCAGTGCTGCTCAGTGGGACGTCTCTGACTTTGATGTTGCACGTGTCAACATTCTAATAGGGCAGCAGCTGAGGTGGGGTATGAGTTTGGAAAGACATCTTATGACAGCTTTTTCCTAAAGATGTTTCAACAGATAACCCTTTAGAAATAACAAAGGTAG
>NW_012102277.1:1577952-1580740 GCF_000951045.1 Mandrillus leucophaeus
CTTCTTTAAAATTTGGCAGCTCTACACATTATCTTAGCCAATTTGAGCCTAAAAAGTGATGTAGCTCAGAAGCAGTCAAGTTTCGTTGGATGAACATGAGTACTAGGCTGGGAGGCTCATGCACAAGTGTTAGCCTTGTAGCCTTAGTCAAGTGTCTGCCTTAGAGCTAAGCTTCTCTATTGGTGAAATGGTTTAAAATACTCATCCAGTGCATGTCCTAAAATGGACATGAGGTTCCTCTGGGATAAAAGATGAGAAGACACTTTGTATTTTGTAACATTCTACTCAGATGCAGGATGCTCATCTCATTAATATTACACTCTGGTGCCAGTTTCTGGGGGGTCAGCTGCAGAGAAGCTAGTTCAGGCTGCAACATCTCATTAGAAGCCGAAATTTCGATTCAGGAAGAGGAGCATGGAGGGATTGAGAGTCACCGTCTGCTGCTCAGGTTCCTGCTGCTATCTGTATTCAGAGAGGCATCCTGGTGACTTAGCAGTGCTGCTCAGTGGGACGTCTCTGACTTTGATGTTGCACGTGTCAACATTCTAATAGGGCAGCAGCTGAGGTGGGGTATGAGTTTGGAAAGACATCTTATGACAGCTTTTTCCTAAAGATGTTTCAACAGATAACCCTTTAGAAATAACAAAGGTAGTTTATGCATTTCATAGGAAACCCAGGGGCTTAGGTAGCAGCTCACTTCGAAGTTTGGCATGCAGACAGCTTCCTACTCTCCCATTTTTGCCCTCCCTGCACATCTGTGAGATATCATCGCTTGTCACAGTAACACAGTGTTGTATTTAGTTACATTGACAGCAATGGTGAAAGGACTATAAGCCTACTCCCTTCTAAACTGTTCACATCAAGTGAACCTTAAACATTTACTCCTCTCTTAAAATGTAAATCAGATCACCTCAGCCTACTGTTTAAACATTCTATCACGGCTCTCTGTCATGAATAGAATCCAGA
Organism: Mandrillus leucophaeus; assembly: GCF_000951045.1. Lineage (NCBI taxonomy): Eukaryota > Metazoa > Chordata > Mammalia > Primates > Cercopithecidae > Mandrillus > Mandrillus leucophaeus. The sequence continues at coordinate 1,578,919 of NW_012102277.1, forward strand.
TGCCTAATGTAAGCTGGATGGTAGCCTGATCTGACCTTTGCTGACCCCTCTGACCTCCCCTCATACACAGCTCCCCTTGCTCACTGTGCTTGAGCCACACTGGTCTTCATTCTGTGATCAAATATGCCAAGTTTTATCCTACCTTAGGGACCACTATTAAAATGCGTACTTAAAGCTCTAAAGCTCTTCATGCCTGCACCACTCTTTCCTAAGATCTTTCCTGCCTGCCTCCTTCGCATCGAGTCTCAGCCCAGCTCAGCCATCTCTTCAGCCAGTACTTCCCTGACCTTCCTCTTTGGCCCCACTCCTACCCCTCTCTACATCCATTACATTGCCTTTGGTAATGTCTTCTTAGCACATATCGATTCATTAACCTATTAGTTCCATGCCATGAAAGGAGAGATCTTTCTTTCTCTTTCTTTCTTTCTTTCTTTCTTTCTTTCTTCCTTCCTTTCTTCCTTCCTTTCTTTCTTTCTTTCTTTTTCTTCCTTCCTTCCTTCCTTTCTTTCTTTCTTTTTCTCTTTCTTTCTTTCTTCTTTCTTTCTCCCTCTCTTTCTTTCTTTCTTTCTTTCTTTCTTTCTTTCTTTCTTTCTTTCTTTCTTTCTTTCTTTTTCTGACAGGGTCTTGCTCTGTCACCCAGGCTAGAGTGTGCAGTGGCATGATCTCTGCTCACTGCAACCTCTGCCTCTAAGGTTCAACTGATTCTTCTGCCTCAGCCTTCCAAGTAGCTGAGACTACAGACACATGCCACCACGCCTAGCTAATTTTTGTATTTTTATTAAAGATGAGGTTTCACCATGTTGGCCAGGCTGGTCTCGAACTCCTGGCCTCATGTGATCTGCCTGCCTCAGCCTCCCAAAGTGCTGGAATCACAGGCGTGAGCCACCACGCTCGGCCTGAGATCCTTTCTTTCTTATTGTCTCCTGAATCTCTAGCATGGAAGAATAAAGGTGCCGTAGCACAGAACAGATCTATTATCCAGTGAATATTTGTTGGAGGAATGAATCAACCCTCTCTTTTTACAGAGGGAGAAGTTAGGACCAGAGAAGAGTAGACATCATTGTATTTCTGAAGATTTTATGTTAGCACCTTTGGGCCATGCTGGGACCTTGGCAAATTATAGCATTCAAGGGTTTTGGGGTAATGTTCATGGATCCCTAGAAAGTCAGCAAATGGGGATTGGGGTATCTTGAGCCCTGTGAAAGTGTTGGCATATTTCTGGGGAGAAGATTCATAGCTTTTATTAGTACTTCAAATAGATCTTTGATTCATTGGTAGCTCCCATCGATTTTTCCTTTTAATTAGCTTAGTTTGGGGAATGTGGAGCAAGCCTAAAAGAGGATAGATGTCTCAGCACCACCGTGAAGACCTTTCTTCTTTTTCACTGACAGCATAGCTCCATTGTTCTGCCACTGAATATGGGGACGGCTCCTGTTTTTCTATTACCAGAGCATATCTCTCTTAAATTCATTATTTCCATGATGAATCTACAGTGCCAGAAGCTAGAGTCTGGAATCAAAGAATTCCAGAGTTGGGAGAGCACTTAATTCAGTGTTCATAAACCAAAGTGCACAGCAGAATTTTCTGGGGAGCCTTTTACAACTATACATTTCCCACTCCTTCCCCTGACATTTATTTATTTATTTATTTATTTATTTATTTATTTATTTTTGTTAGAGCTAAGACCTCACTCTGTCACCCAGGCTGGAGTTCAGTGGCGTTCATAGCTCACTATAGCCTTGAACTCCTGGGCACAGCAATCATCCACCTGAGCCTCCCAAGTAACCAGGACTACAGGGGGTGTGCCACCACGCCCAGCTAA
>NW_012102277.1:1580790-1583144 GCF_000951045.1 Mandrillus leucophaeus
GCTCCATTGTTCTGCCACTGAATATGGGGACGGCTCCTGTTTTTCTATTACCAGAGCATATCTCTCTTAAATTCATTATTTCCATGATGAATCTACAGTGCCAGAAGCTAGAGTCTGTAATCAAAGAATTCCAGAGTTGGGAGAGCACTTAATTCAGTGTTCATAAACCAAAGTGCACAGCAGAATTTTCTGGGGAGCCTTTTACAACTATACATTTCCCACTCCTTCCCCTGACATTTATTTATTTATTTATTTATTTATTTATTTATTTATTTTTGTTAGAGCTAAGACCTCACTCTGTCACCCAGGCTGGAGTTCAGTGGCGTTCATAGCTCACTATAGCCTTGAACTCCTGGGCACAGCAATCATCCACCTGAGCCTCCCAAGTAACCAGGACTACAGGGGGTGTGCCACCACGCCCAGCTAAGTTTTGTAGTTTTGGTAGAGATGGGGTTTCGTCATGTTGCCCAAGCTGGTCTTGAACTCCTAACCTCAAGCAATTCTCCCACCTCAGCCTCCCAAAGTGCTGGGATTACAGGCATGAACCACCACACTCCGCTAATTGTAGTATTTTTGGTACAGATGGGGTTTTGCCATGTTGCCCAGACTGGTCTTGAACTCCTGGGCTCAAGTGATCCAGCTACTTCAGTCTCCCAAAGTGCTGGGATTGCAAGTGTGAGCCTCTGCACCTGGGTCCCCTGACTTTCAGAAGTGGAGTATATTAGGTTCCTAGTGCTTCTGTAACAGTATTCCACAAGTGGGATAACTTAAAACAACAGAAACTCATGGTCTCATAGTTCTGAAGGATAGAAGTCTGAAATGAAAGTGTTCGTAAGGCTGTGCTCTCTCTAAAACCTGTAAGTGAGAATCCTTTGTTGACTTTTCCTAGCTTCTGGTGGTTGCTGTCAATCCTTGGCGATCCTTGACTTGAAACTGTCAAAGAACTGTTGCACTTTAATTTCGCCTCTATCATCACATGGCTCTTTCCCCCTGTGTGTCTGTGTGTCTTTTCTTCTTGTAAAGACACCAATCATATTGTATTAAGGTCCACCCTACTCCAGTATGACCACATCCTAACTATTTATATCTACAATGACCCTATTTCTAAATAAGTTCATGTTCTGAGGTACTGTAAGTTGAAACTTTGTTTTGGGGGGATACCCAAAACATGACATGACATGGGGTATGGGAATCTGTATTTTTTTAAAAAGCTCCATCAGTGATTGTGTTGAGACATACTGCTGTTATACACATGCCCTTCACTTAAAAGGTGAGAAACTGAGGGCTGGGAAAGGGACAAGCCCAGGGTCACTGGGAGTCTCAGTGACAGAGACTGGGGCACCAAGTATCATGATTTCCCCAATATACTTTCAAATGTGCCAAGCTGCCTTTTGGAGTCTAGACCTGGTGATGCTCTCACTGATCTCTAAGGACCAGCTTTTAAGTGAATATTTCCAGTGGTCCATGTCTGCCCCAAGGAGCTACTTATTTCTCCAGTGTAACTAGAAGGGCATCAGTGGATCTTTTGGTCCAATCACCTGCCTTCATCCCAAAGGATATGGTTTTGGGGCAAGTTGGACTACCTCAGCAGTCATGAACAGGCACCCCAGTTTCCTCCCAGTTGTACTCATGTTGCCCCAAATTACTATGGTGGATAGCTAGTATGAAATTCTGTGCTATATGTGTGGGAAGACATCCTTCCTCATCCATCACTTACCCAGAACACTAACATGTGGTATATATTAACACGGTTCTCTCTTGGGTTAGCATGTGGGTGGGTTCTTAGGAAAAGAAATTAACATCTGGAAAGACAACCCAAGCCTTGCCCACAGCGTTTAAGATGTTACTCAGTGGAAATATTGGTTGTCGTGCCCAATTTGTGTCCCCTCCCATTGTGTTTTTACGCTGGAAGTCTGCACAATCTGTTGGTCCCCATCTCAGCTGGCTCCCTCACAGCAGATGCATTTAAAGTCACAGATCCCAAAGTAAGCAAATCTAAAGTGTTTAATCTATTATTAATAAGCTAGTTGCCCAAATGATAGAGCTCTAAGGGACCCTGAGGAAGACATAAATATTTATGGCCTCGTTAGGGAGTGCATATTTTTCTCTCCCTCCTTTATTCCCCCCTTTCTTCCCTTCAGATGAGAACGGAAATATGAAGCCTGTTATGTTTTATGCCATTGTACAAGGCAGGAATGTCATGTTTTGAAGTGAGATGGCTACAGTGTGGTATTTTATGTTTGTTTGAGAATATTAGCTGTTAGGGCTGTGGTAACCTCTGCCAGATTGGTTTAAACAAAACCAGTCTGCAGTCCATGATAATACAATGGAAGAGCATAGGGAACACAAGAAAC
>NW_012102277.1:1584339-1587861 GCF_000951045.1 Mandrillus leucophaeus
CTACAGGCACCCACCACCACACCCGGCTAATTTTTTATATTTTCAGTAGAGACAGGGTTTCACCATGTTAGCCAGGATGGTCTTGATCTCCTGACCTCATGATCCACCTGCCTCGGCCTCCCAAAGTGCTGGGATTACAGGCACGAGCCACTGCACCTGGCTGCATTTGCCCATTTTCATGATATAAATACCTCTACTATGGCTGATTCAACAGTTCAAGCTATCAACATGATGTCACTGAATGAGAAGTTGGGAAGAGATACATACAGTCCACTCTTGTGAGCCAGTACGCACCAGCTCTGACATACTTCTTATTGTCTGAAGTTATCATATTTATTTGTTTAGTTGTAATTCTGTTACCCTCTTATGCAATGTAAGCTCCAAAAGAAGAGGAACCTTCTCTGTTCTGTTTATGGTTGTATTTCTAGTATCTAGAACAGGGCTAAGAATATGATAGCAACTTAATAAATAACTGTGGAATGAATTATGAATGAATGAATGAGAATCCTCACAGTAACTCGGTTAGGTAGGTGCTACTATTATCCTCATTTGCAAAATAAGGAAACTAAAATGTGGCTAGATATTAAATAACTTGTCCAAGCTCACAGTCAGTACATGGGATTGCCAGGATTTGAATCAAGGCAATTTTTCTCCAGAGCCTCTTCTCTAAATCCCAAGTTATATGAATTTAACAAAGCCACTCCTCTTGAAGAGCTTAAAGTCTAGAGAAGAAATAGATACTTGAACGAAAAGGAGAATAATGCACCCATGACATATATGTAGGTAATATACACTAAGGGACCTGAGTGAGTGAGGACTAGGAGAGTGGCATGGTGATTAAGTAAGGTAATATTTGATGGAGCCTTGGAGGATATCATTGGAGTGTTTTTTCCACCATGCCAAGTTGCTTCTCACCTGGAGAAATTGATGTTATGAAATCTTCCTTGGATAAGGAAGAGAAATCAGGCTTTACTCAAATGTAAAGAAAACCACAGAAGCATTATTGAGATGACTTGAGGGTCGGCCAGATATTTCAGTACACAAGAAATCTGATAGTCCACTTGAGGCACGCTTCCAGACAGCATCTTAACTTCTCCTCACTGCTGATCTTGTGACATGTTCGCTGATGAAGGGTTTTTTTAAGCTCTAGGTTGAATTGCTCACCCATTTCTGCTTCTGATTCTTTGCCTCTTGCATCAAAATTTCAGATGGCTACTCATCTGGGATAGTAGTGTGATATAGTTCGGATATTTGTTCCCACCCAAATCTCATGTTGAATTGTAATCCCCAATGGTGAAGGTGGGAACTAGTGGGAGGTGTTTGGGTCATAGGGGCAGATCCCTCATGGCTTGATGCTGTTCTTCCAATAGGGAGTGACTTCTCATAAGATCTGGTTGTTATAAAATGTGGCACCTCCACCACCACCCTCTCTCACTCTTGTTTTTGCCATGTGACATGCTTGCTCCTGCTTCACTACCCACCATGATTATAAGCTTCCAGAGGCCTCCCCAGAAGCAGATGCCTGTGTTATGCTTCCTGTACAGCCTGCAGAACCGTGAGCCAATTAAACCTCTTAAATAAATTATCCGGTCTCAGGTATTTCTTTACAGAAGTGCAAGAACAGCCTAACACATAGTGAGTGGACAGTGTAATATTGCAGTCTCTGATTGTTCTAGTAGCCAGGCTTGAGAAACCACAGAGTCATCACTGACAACCACCATAACCTTGGCATTCCCTGCCTCTGCTTCTCCCCTTCCCAACCCCAAATAGCTACTAGGTTCTTTTGTCAGGTCTTGCATCATACCTTTCCCTTCATCTCCACAGCTGTCATTCTGGTCCAAGATACGGGTCTATTCATCCACTCATTCATTCAACATATGTTGAGTGTCTGCTCTGTGACAGGCAATGGGGTAGGCTCAGGGAATACAATGATAACCAAAAGCAGACATGACTGCCACACTCACGGAGCCTATTTCCAGTGGGGCAAGCAGTTGTAAATCAAATAACCACCTGCATAAATGGATAATTTCAACTGTGATGAAAATTACCAAGGGCAGAATGACATGGTGCTGGGAGAGTCTCTAACAGGGCATTTGACATAATCAGGAACACCAGGAAAGAGGTCACATTTATACCAAAACCTTAGGTTCTAAAAAATGAGAAAGAATTAAGGTGTCGAATGGAGGAGACGTCATTCCTGCCAATTGGAAAGACATGTACAAATATTCTTCAATGGAAGGAGCTTAGCTCCTGCCAGTATAGTGGAAAGTAGGTTGGTTTGGATGGTGACAGAGAACACAGGCAGAGAATGATGTGGGATCAGGCTGAATAAATATGGCAGTGTTAGCCTCTGTGTCTAGATATTTGAGGGAATCAATTTTTGTACTCCCTCTGTAATATCTAGTCTCCCCTCCTGGCTCATTTTTTGCACCCGTTGCCAAATTCTTCTTTCTAAAGCACTGGGTTTGTGTGTATGTGTATGCACACGCTTCCCCCAATCCCCACGCCTCCATTACTCCTCTACTGCAAAAAACATCAGTTGTTTTTCTAGTGCCTGCAATATAAAGCCTAAGTCCACTGGCATCAAATACTTCTGTAATTTAGCATCAACTAAACTTTCAGTTGTCACTTCCCACTGTTGGGAAACCATATAACATGATGTTAGCACATAGTGACAGAAGGAGCTTTGGAGTCAAATAGCTGATGTAAATCTTGTTTCTTCCATTTTCTACCTTTGTGACCCAGGACAGATTGCTTAATCCTGCTGAGCCTGCAGTTGTATACTTTTAAAGTGAAATTTTAGTGTAAGGTTTAAATAAGATAATTAAATAAAGCCTTGAGCATAATCCATGATATACTGAAAGTACTGATTAAATAATACTCTATTAGACTATACAGCCTACTCACTATCTCTCATTCTTATCTAATATTTACTAGCTAGTTAGACACTATTTCTATTGCTTAGAACAACTTCTTTCACATCCATCCAAAATGTATAACCCTTTGATCACCAGATCAATATCTTCAGCTCCTTCCTTTCAGGTACTATATATTGTATTTGCTTCATAACACCTACTACAATGCATGAAGCATGCTTTTAATAAACATTCCTTGGATGGATGAATAAATAAATGAATAAAGAAGTGGAGTAAAAGAAAGTCTATTTTTATATTCTTCTGAGTAAGAGAAAAAAGATAAATAAATCAAAATATCTTGGAAATAAAATTCTGTTCCTCTCTGAGCTTGTTTATTTGTTTATAAGCGGGGAGCATGTTGCTTACCATTTATTTGGTCTCACAAGTATGTTAACATCATCAACATAAGGTTTATGAAGTACTTTGTACTGCCTGGAGGAAGGATGGTGTAGAAATTTAAAATATTATATATGATCCTTCCAGGAAGAAAAAAAGAAGCAATATCTATTTTGTGAGGGGCATCAATTTCGGATCACTGTAATGGAAGTGCCCCGAGCAGTTGGTTTATCTCTTCAAATGTGAATTAATTTATACATTTCAAAGCCCC
>NW_012102277.1:1587911-1589322 GCF_000951045.1 Mandrillus leucophaeus
GGCGCCTGTAGTCCCAGCTACTCGGGAGGTTGAGGCAGGAGAATGGCGTAAGCCCGGGAGGCGGAGCTTGCAGTGAGCTGAGATCCCGCCACTGCACTCCAGCCTAGGCGACAGAGCGAGACTCCGTCTCAAAAACAAACAAACAAAAAAGAAGTTGGCTCTTTTCATAGCAAGGGGCTGTGTTCCTTGAACTGTCCAAGTCATGACCTGTTGTTTTTCAGAACTCATAGAAGGTGGTAAGGGTCAGAGAGTGTCCCTGAAACTAGTAGACGGCTCTAGAGTCCACTGAAGCCCTGCCCAGGGGCCTGACAGCATAGGTGAATTCTACTACTTCCACCTTCCAGTTAGCAGAGCACTGGTTTGGGAGCCAGGAGACCCAAATTCTAGTCTGGGCTGTGCCATGGTCTCTCTTTGTGGTTTTGAGCATATCACTTTCTCTCTTGTATCCTGTTTCCTCTTCTGTAAAAAGGAGATTTTTCTGATCACTAGTTGGTAGGACAAGGACGTTTTTAATTTATTTTTTTTCCTTAAGTTACACACATATAACTTATAAAATCAAATGCTGCTTCAAGTCATAAGACAAAATTCAGCATTCTCTTCCCTCCTCCCTTTCTATCCTGGATTCCAGCTCTCATGGGGGATCACTTTAAGCTCTCTTAGCTGTTTCTTCTGATATTTTACCTTTGTACTCTCTTGTATTGCCTGTCCTGGTTTGGGCTACTATAACAAATACTACAGACTGGGTGGTTTAAACAAAAGATGTTTATTTCTCAGTTCTGGAAGCTGGGAAGTGCAAGATCAAGATGAGGCCAATTTGGGTCCTGGTAAAGACCTGCTTCCTAATTTACAGATGGCAACCTTCATGCTGTATCTTTGCATGAGAGCAAGAGGAGAGAGAGAAAAAAAAAATTGAATCTCTTTCTCTTCTTAGAGTCTCATCATGGGGCTCCACCCTCATGACCTCTTCTAAATCTGATTAACTGCCAAGCGTAGTGGCTCCTACCTGTGATCCCAGCACTTTGGGAGGCCGACGTGGGTGGATTGCTCAAGGTCAGGAATTGGAGACCAGCCTGGCCAAGATAGCAAAACCCTGTCTTTACTAAAAATACAAAAAATTAGCCTGGCCTGGTAACACATGCCCGTAGTCCCAGCCACTCAGGAGGCTGAGGTACAAGAATCACTTGAGCCTGGGAGGTGGAGGTTGCAGTCAGCTGACATCACGCCACTGCCCTCCTGCCTGGGTGACAGAGTGAAATTCCATCTCAAAATAATAATAATAATAATAATAATAGTAATAATACATCTGATTACCTCCCAAAGACACCACTTTCTAATCCTATTCCATTAGGGATTAGGGTTTCAACATATGAATTTGTGTAGGGGGCACAAACATGTAGTCCATAGCAATGCC
>NW_012102277.1:1591847-1594631 GCF_000951045.1 Mandrillus leucophaeus
TCATTACTGAATATTGCCAGAGGTTCAGGGTCTTTGCGAGCATCTGCATTTACTCTCAGGTTGGCACTGTAAACTGCTACTGTAATTGTGATGAACTATTGAGAACAGAAAAAAGTAAATTTGATACAGAAATAATGCATAGTAAAATAATGCAGGGTGAGGGCTCACTGACATAATAATGTACTATATGGAAAAAGAGGGAAGATGCTGGTGAAGGAAGTGAATCTTCATACAGTGCACACCAGTTTAGGCTTCATGAACTCACAGAATCAACGTGATTGCACAGTACTATATTGCTGTCACAAATGGTGTTTTGGAATAAACAAATACCACAGTTTCTAACATTAAATTAATATTGGTGATTCAAAATGTACTGATGTTATAATTTGCGTTTGTCTCATTTGTAAATTTCCTTTGGTTTTATGGTTCTAAGATAGCTATAAACAAAGGATTGATCTCTGACTTCATGTTTGTACATTTTCAAGTATCATTATAGTAAATATAATTTGTCAACATTGTGGATTCAGAAGAACAGTTTCCTTCAAAAAGCGTTCATAAATTACATCAATTTGAAAAAATTGCATTGGTAGGTGATAGTAAAAGCCTCCAAGAAAGCGTTGCATTATAGCCAAGCTTTATTATACCAACTTCACAAAACATAAAGGGAGGGATCAGAAATGTAGAGAATGGCAGATATGGAACTAGCAGCTTTGCAGGTAAGAGTAAAATACTGAAGTTCTAAGAGGTTTTTAGGTGGGATAAAATGGAAAAATCAAGATTGTGAAACCACCAGAGTCCTATAAGTATTGTTGATGAATTCTTAAAATGTCCAAACTCAACAAGCTATTGAAATGTGTGTGTGTGTGTGTGCGCATGCACGCGCATGTGTGTGTGTTACAATAGATGTATCTCTTCTTCAATGTTTTGGAGATCTTTTTCCTACAGGACTACTGCTCTAATTTACCGATCACAGGCTTTGTGGCAATGATACTAATTTTAAAGAAATTTACTTTACACCTACATTTTCTTAAAAAAATCTTTTGTGAAACAAGGGCATCCTCATTTTACCTCTTCACAACTGTTATCTATACCAAGTTATCATAAAAGCAGCAAACCTGCATTTGTTAGTTTCTAAACTTTATTTTCAACTTCCTGTGTCTATAAATGTTTGTTCTTGTTTAGGATGTGTACTGTGCTTGTTAGAAGAACACCACCTTTTTTTCTTACCCTTTTAAAGTTGAGAAGACTATTTGTAAGAGTGTGAAAAGGTCTAAGCATTGCCCCTTTAAATAGGGGTATTGTGTTAATTGTAAGCACTGCAATATGCATTGCTATGTTATGGTTGTTGTACTCAGTGTCAAAAGATTTAGTTCCTTCTTGACCCAGTCCTAGTTATTCAAGAGTCATCAAACAGAGGTACACAATTTTAAATTGCTTTTCAGAATGAATTTAACGAGATCAAAGAGTTCAGTGGAGAAGTCAGCTAGATCGTCCTTGTCTATGCAGACTCCTTCCCATAATTTTTCCCCAATCCAGTTTATGCCTGATTTTATACCAGGAATTTCTTCCTGACTTTTTAATTGCCTGTCCTTAGGGCATGAAAATTATGAGTTTAATTTTATAGACCGTTCTTAACTTTTCTAAACCACTCCAACGATATTCATCAAACAAATGGCCAATGTTTGTGGAGCACGAATTTGTCACTCGCTATTGTGCTAGACATTCAAGATATCCCATTGAATATCCCTCGAAAACCCTGACCAACACATCCCCATACCGACTAGGTCAGATCCTCATTCACAGGTATTCATACTGCATAAAATTCACCTGCACAGCACTAGGTCACATGTAGGCAATAATTATTTATCTTGTATATGCCTTTTCACTCAACTGTGAGCTCCTAGAGGATATAGGTAAAGTCTGTTTTGTTCACTGCCGAATTCCGAGAACCCAATGTAGTATCTAGCACCAAGAAGCACTCAATAGAAATTGGATGAAATAAAGAAGAAATAGTTGATCTAGGAAGGGTTTGGGAGTATGAGAAGCATACTATTATTTAAGAAGCAAGAAAGGCATTTAAAAAGCACAGAATTGCAAAAAGGCAGATTCCTGCAACAAGAATGCCACACAAGTCAGAAAGTAGGCCAGATTATTAACTACAAACTAAGGAAGTAGAACAACCTTTTGTGATTGCAACATGAAAGCAAAAGTCCAAACCAGGAATCATCTCAAAAGATAGAAAGTGTATTAGGAAAACATGCTTTAACTGTACCCGGAAGAAAAAGAAGTGGGCTATCCCTTTTAGTGTGTGAGAAGGGAAAGCAAATGACTGATTTCAAAAGGTAAAAACATCTAGTGCTTTATTCTTTTGCCCCACCTTAGTTTTTCTTTCCCAGAGTAAAGGCAGTGACATTATAAAAGCACACAGCATCTAGAGGGGTTGGGGAGGAGTCTGGCCATGAGACATAAGGGCTGATGAAAGATGATTTTAGAAGTTGGCTCTTTTCACCAGGGGCGGTGGCTCAAGCCTGTAATCCCAGCACTTTGGGAGGCCGAGACGGGCAGATTACAAGGTCAGGAGATCGAGACCATCCTGGCTAACACAATGAAACCCCGTCTCTACTTAAAAAATACAAAAAACTAGCCGGGCGAGGTAGCGGGCGCCTGTAGTCCCAGCTACTCGGGAGGTTGAGGCAGGAGAATGGCGTAAGCCCGGGAGGCGGAGCTTGCAGTGAGCTGAGATCCGGCCACTGCACTCCAGCCTGGGCGACAGAGCGAGACTCC
>NW_012102277.1:1596856-1599491 GCF_000951045.1 Mandrillus leucophaeus
TTTCCTGATTTTTCAATTTTAGATATTAGTTTTTGACTGTTCTATGGCAGATGCAGATTCAGCTCATACATCCTCTACCCATCTACCCCCTCACACTGCCCCCATTTTCCCAAAGCCATGTTCTTACTAAATTAATATTCAGTATTTATATTATGATGACTAAATACCTTCACAACCAAGCCAAATAGCAGACTCTTAAACTTTTTGTGTTCCTGCTTTATTGTTTTTTGTTTGTTTGTTTGCTTGCTTGCTTTGTTTATTTTATTCTGCATATTTTGTCATTGACTCGGATCCAAAATTTCTGAGCAAACCACAGAATTCCTCCCAGTTACAATCAGGAATGTGAGATGATCTCTCAGTTGCATGGTTTTCCCAGAGACCTTCCTCCGGGAGCCCCCTTCACCTGAAGCCTGACCTAGTTACTGTTGTGACCTGAAGGAGAGCTATCTTCCTGGAACCAACACTTTTCACTAGTGCAGGCTCTCCTATTCTCTGTATCTCATTCTTCCTTATTACCAGTTACACTCTCATTTTGGCGGAATGCATTTTCCAGTAGTTTCTTAAGAAAGACAACACGAGAGGTAAATTTTTAGATCTTGCATATTTGAAATAGTTTTTATTCCACCCTCAAACTTCATTGATTGGAGATGAAATGCAAGCTTGGAAATAACTTTTATTCAGAATTTTGCACACATTATTTCATTATCTTCTTTTTTCCATTGTGGCCAATTAGATAGTCCAATGTTATTCTGCATGCTCCTTCTTTGTTTGGGATTTATTGTCCCTTCTCCTCCAGAAGCTGTTACAAGTATCTCTTTGTCCCTAAAGTTCTAATTTTAAGATGATTGCCTTTTTTCATTCACAGGTCATTCATGGAGCTAAAGAGACATCCTGTAAGCTTTTTTTCCACCTGAAGACTCAGACCCTTCAGTTTTAAGAGATTTTCTTTTATAATTTATTTGATATCATCCTTGCCTTCATTTCTGCTCTTTCATTTGCAGTTCCTAGTAGTTGTATGTTAGGCTTCCAAGATTCTATTTCTTTGACTTTTATTTTATTTTTTGGGTGATATCTTCAACTTCATCTTTCAGTATTTTTGTCAACTAATATATTTATCTACTGCATTAACTTCCAAGAGTTCTTTTTTGCTTTTCGATTATTCCTTCGTTATAGCATCCTATTCATACTCTAGAATGAGTGTATGTTTTTTAATGTGTACTTTTGGTCCCTAAATTGTGCTTGTTTCCCATAATTTATTTTTTTTATTGTTTGTTAATTTTAATTTCTCCATCTCCCTCCTCCATATTTAGAGGCCCTTGACTATCTGCTCTCATAAGCACCAGAAAGCCAGTGGGCTGCTCTGCATGCAGGTAGGAAGATGACCAGTTGGTGTCCTCACCCTTATTCTCAGCTGTACCTGGTGATCCTAATCTAGAGTCTAAATACCTTGTCTTCTTCAAAGTCAGCCCCTAGTCTTGTACTTGGCTGAAAAAGAGGGATTACCTGGCTGCATAGGCTGGGGTGGGGGTTCTGGGGTTTTCCACCGGTTTTTACCCCATCCCATACCTCAGCCTTCAAAGTATCCAGTGCTTCATATTTTTATACCTTTCTTGTGATCTGTGGTTTTATGACTTTCTTCTTATTGACTCCACTCACTTCCTCTTTGCAGATAGTTATTTCAGCTTTCCTCACCTAATTAAGTCAATCACTTTAATCCACTTTCCATCCTTCAGATGTTTTACTTCCTTTGTCTTCTCTCCCCTCTTTTCAGTTTCTCTTTGATCTGTATATTTGCACCTATTTTATTATTTTGCTATGATTTATGTGAGTTTGGGGGAGATAGCAAAGATAAGCATGTATATTCCACATCACATGCATCAGACACAGTGTTGTGAAACTGCATTTTTTAAAATAAACTTTTTATTGTAGTTTTAGATTTACAGAAAGGTCACAAGGTTAGTTCAGAGAGTTCCCAAATACTCCGTGCTCCGTTTTTCTCCTCTATAATTAAAATCTTACATTAGTGTGGTGCATTTGTCACAGTTAATGAATCAATACTAATACATTATTATTAACTAACACTAAATACTTGTTTAGCTAGCTCTTTGGAAAGAAGTCACTACAACCAGTCTATATTTAAGAAGTGATGAGTTACACTCTACCTCTTTGAGGGCAGAGTGTCTATGTAAATTATTCCAAATTATTCTGACTGGGAAATTTGTTTCTTCTCACTATTTATTTATATATCCAATCATTTATTTATATCAATATGGATTCAAGGATATCTATTTTATGCTTTGGGTTATAATTCAATACTATTTCATTTATTTTATTGCTCACATTGTGAAATGCCTTTTAATAGTAAACTTTTATCTAAAAAGCAAGATATGAGTTAAATAATATAAATACAGTCTACATCTTAGAAATAGTTCTTTAGTGCTTTACTAACTAACAAAGTGCTAGACACAGAATGCTGAGCAGGCACATAGGATTTGAACACTAAATACTTCTCTGGCTAACTGAGTGCTGTTAAATATATATTCAGTCATTTCTAAATGCCCGGTGTCATGTTCCATGAGAGGTCACATAGATGCATAAAAGCTCCCTCGGGGATCTGTAACCTTATTAGGGAAAT
>NW_012102277.1:1599541-1637156 GCF_000951045.1 Mandrillus leucophaeus
TTTTTTTTATTGTTTGTTAATTTTAATTTCTCCATCTCCCTCCTCCATATTTAGAGGCCCTTGACTATCTGCTCTCATAAGCACCAGAAAGCCAGTGGGCTGCTCTGCATGCAGGTAGGAAGATGACCAGTTGGTGTCCTCACCCTTATTCTCAGCTGTACCTGGTGATCCTAATCTAGAGTCTAAATACCTTGTCTTCTTCAAAGTCAGCCCCTAGTCTTGTACTTGGCTGAAAAAGAGGGATTACCTGGCTGCATAGGCTGGGGTGGGGGTTCTGGGGTTTTCCACCGGTTTTTACCCCATCCCATACCTCAGCCTTCAAAGTATCCAGTGCTTCATATTTTTATACCTTTCTTGTGATCTGTGGTTTTATGACTTTCTTCTTATTGACTCCACTCACTTCCTCTTTGCAGATAGTTATTTCAGCTTTCCTCACCTAATTAAGTCAATCACTTTAATCCACTTTCCATCCTTCAGATGTTTTACTTCCTTTGTCTTCTCTCCCCTCTTTTCAGTTTCTCTTTGATCTGTATATTTGCACCTATTTTATTATTTTGCTATGATTTATGTGAGTTTGGGGGAGATAGCAAAGATAAGCATGTATATTCCACATCACATGCATCAGACACAGTGTTGTGAAACTGCATTTTTTAAAATAAACTTTTTATTGTAGTTTTAGATTTACAGAAAGGTCACAAGGTTAGTTCAGAGAGTTCCCAAATACTCCGTGCTCCGTTTTTCTCCTCTATAATTAAAATCTTACATTAGTGTGGTGCATTTGTCACAGTTAATGAATCAATACTAATACATTATTATTAACTAACACTAAATACTTGTTTAGCTAGCTCTTTGGAAAGAAGTCACTACAACCAGTCTATATTTAAGAAGTGATGAGTTACACTCTACCTCTTTGAGGGCAGAGTGTCTATGTAAATTATTCCAAATTATTCTGACTGGGAAATTTGTTTCTTCTCACTATTTATTTATATATCCAATCATTTATTTATATCAATATGGATTCAAGGATATCTATTTTATGCTTTGGGTTATAATTCAATACTATTTCATTTATTTTATTGCTCACATTGTGAAATGCCTTTTAATAGTAAACTTTTATCTAAAAAGCAAGATATGAGTTAAATAATATAAATACAGTCTACATCTTAGAAATAGTTCTTTAGTGCTTTACTAACTAACAAAGTGCTAGACACAGAATGCTGAGCAGGCACATAGGATTTGAACACTAAATACTTCTCTGGCTAACTGAGTGCTGTTAAATATATATTCAGTCATTTCTAAATGCCCGGTGTCATGTTCCATGAGAGGTCACATAGATGCATAAAAGCTCCCTCAAGGATCTGTAACCTTATTAGGGAAATACACATATATAGACAATAAAAAAACAGGTCAACACTGTTACTAAGTAGCAAATTATGTCATTTTCATAGTTTGAGAGTGACAGATTCCCAGAAGAGACTGGAAATGATTTAGACAGAGTGAAATGGGAGAGTCTTTTAACCACACAGGGTATAACAAGTATGCATCTATTTTTTTTTTTTTTGGAATGTTTAAAAATTATCAAATGAGAAGCATCTTAAAATTCACTTTTCTTTGAAAAATGTTTCCAAGATCCAGCTGCTTTGTTTTTGTTCATATTGTCTTTGGCTTCTGTCCACATGTACATTTCAAAATCCAACAAACAATAATCCGTTATTTATACATTGTGGCTTCCAGCTGACAAAACCCCTTTATACACTGGCTCACTGATCCCCACAGCAAGCCTGTGAAAGAGGCAGTTACAACACGTATTATATAGAGCTCCATTTTGCAGATGGGGAAATGGAGGCTCCTGATTTTCAGGAGGTTACACAGGTACAAATGAGAGAGGTGGATCTAGAACCCAGCACTCCTGACTCCAAATCCAAGGCTCTGTTCATCAATCTGGAGCCCCTGTTCTGACGCTAGAAAAGCTGGGGTGGAGGAGAGGCAAGAGAGATGGAGACCCTAAAAACTCAGCATTGTGGTTTGTTAGGTCTCTGGTGTCCTTACTCTCCCTTCTCAAATGAAATGCAGTATCTCAGCCTTAGAGATTAAAATGGGTTGCCAGCACTTTATTCTCCTTCCTTTCCCAGGAAGAGGGGATTCTGCACCACTAATCTTTGCTAGTTAAACAAGTTGTTTAATGAAAGATCGTATTTGTTTACCAAAGCTGGTCCCACCGGCAAGCCGATGCTAGTGCCACTCAGTTGTCATACAGGCTGATGGGTCAGGCAAGAGGTGGAAATAGGGTCTCTGAGAATGGTCTGAGCTCACCCGGTCCCATGGCCTCACCATGCATTCTGCACACTTGGCTGTCTGCAGCCTCCTCTGCTAGAAATGAAGCAGAGAGAGCAAGCGAACACCACCAGGAAAGCTTCTTTAAGGTCCTTTGAAGGGTTCACTCTGCGGGAGACTGACAGTTTTGAACATTTCAGCTGTGCAGAGCCTTAAGCCCTGTTTTGAAGGGGAGCTTTGGTCAATAGAAATTTGATCCTTAGAACTCACTTCTCCTCTTTTCCTTTGTATACTTCAACGCTCAGTACGTTCAGGGACTACCTGAATATGAATTGGTTATTGAGACTTTCAGAGGCAGGATCTCTGAAGGTCTGTGCCATGGATCCTGCACCCCATTTTGCAATTTTGAGTGTTATTCTTCTTTCTAGGTTTGTGGCCCAATTAGGGGATCACCAAATCTTTTTCAAGAATTCAGGTTCTATAGGCAGACTGCCAGGGTTTGTATTCTGGTTTCTTCATTTCCCAGCTGTGTGGCCTCAGACCAGTTATTTAAAGCCTAGGAGTCTCACTTTTCTCATCTAAAAAGAAGTAATAAGAGTTCTTGCTTCAGAGGATGATTGAGTATTCAGTGAGATAATGCGTGGTCCCTAGTACATAGAAGCATTCTTAAAATATTAACATTAGTTTTAGCTATTGTTGAATAAACTTTGCTATTTCTGAGTGCCAAAGGAAATATCAAGATGGCTAAAAAACCATACTTGCCCTCAAGAAGATCACAGTCTAGCTGGGTGCAGTGGCTTATGCCTATAATTCCAGCACTTTGGGAGACCAAGGAAGGAGGATTACTTACATCCAGGAGTTCAAGACAAGGCTGGGCAACATGGCAAGACCCCGTCTCTACCAAAATAAAAAAAAAAATTGGCCGGGCACGGTGGCTTATGCCTGTAATCCCAGCACTTTGGGAGACCAAGGAAGGAGGATTACTTACATCCAGGAGTTCAAGACAAGGCTGGGCAACATGGCAAGACCCCGTCTCTACCAAAATAAAAAAAAAAATTGGCCGGGCACGGTGGCTTATGCCTGTAATCCCAGCACTTTGGGAGGCCGAGGCGGGCATATCGCTTGAGCCCAGGAGTTCAAGACAAGGCTGGGCAACATGGCAAGACCCCGTCTCTACCAAAATAAAAAAAAAAATTGGCCGGGCACGGTGGCACATACTTGTAGTCCCAGATGCTCAGGAGGCTGAGGTGGGAGGATTGCTTGAGCCTAGGAGGTCAAGGTTGCAGTGAGCTATGTTCATGCCACTGTATTTCAGCCTCGGTGACAAGGTGAAACTGTCTCAAAAAGAAAAAATCACAGTTTAGAAGCAAATCTAGAGAATGACATGTAAATAACAGATTACATATATAATGACCCTTGTATAAATGTGATTTTATATGTATAATGATTATATATAGTGGATATTTTATATAATAATATACTACCACATGTTATTATATATTATGGCAATTATATATATAATCAAATATACTAAGTCTTGTCAAAGTAGTGTAGTCAAACTACTTGGGGGAGGGAGAATGCAAGAATAGGGAGAGCACATCTTGTAGGTACTGATACCTTTGATTTGATTCTGATGGTTTCAGAAAGGAAGCACCCGACTGGGTTCAGTTAAATTATGGGTTGAATTTAGTACCTATTAGAGGAAAGGGAAAAATAAAAGCAAAGAGAATAGCACCAAATTGAAAGTATGTTTTAGGAACACCAGACAATCCATTTGCAGTTACACAGAGGAAAAAGTAAGAAAAATATAATACATAAGGTGGAAAAGCAACTTATGCTTAGAATCTGGAAAGCCTTGAATACCAAGCAACAGAGGTGAGGGAAGGACTCAGATCCTAAGGTGGTCTCATGGAGAATTGAGTTTGACAGTCTTACTTATTAGCCTCCCTTAACTGCCTTCCTTAACTGCTTTTGGATCTGTATTTCCTTCCTAGGAATTTCTAGCTCCTTCCTTTCCTTATAGCCAATATTTATTGGGCTCTTGCGTTTATGATATGGTCCGCTGAAAATCTACAATCTATCTGTCCAATACTTTAACAGAATGAAATGAAGGCTCAACCATGGTGGCTTCTTTTTCTCACTAGCAGTTAATAATTTAGGTGTAATAAAGCTTCAGTGGAGTGGGGCTATTTTATTTATTTATTTATTTATTTATTTTTGAGATGGAATCTCTCTCTGTCGCCCAGGCTGGAGTGCAGTGGCGTGATCTCAGCTCACTGCGAGCTCTGCCTCCCAGTTTCACGCCATTCTCCTGCCTCAGCCTCCTGAGTAGCTGGAATTACAGGCACCCGCCACCACACCCGGCTAATTTTTTTGTATTTTTAGTAGAGATGGGGTTTCACCATGTTAACTAGGATGGTCTCTATCTCCTGACCTCATGATCCTCCCGCCTCAGCCTCCCAAAGTGCTGGGATTACAGGTGTGAGCCACCGTACCTGGCCAGGGCTGTTGATTTTATATAATTTCTTTCCTTTTTGGCTGATTGAAGTCCATTGCTAATTCTAGTTTAACACTTTTTATTACCTCAACTAGATTATTTTGTCCAGAAAGTTTACTGAGCATCTTCTAGGCTAAGCACTTTAGAAAGTATGAAAGAAGTTTAATTCACAATACTTATCCTAAAAGACCACAATCTTGCAGATGGCAGTTAGACAGTACAGCAATCCCTTGATATCCACAGGGATTGGTACCAGGACTCCCACAGATACCCAAATCTACGAATGTTCAAGTCCTTTTACATAACATGGTGTGGTGTTTGCACATAACCTAGGCACATCTGTTCATATACTTTATATCATCTCTATATTACTTATAATACCTAATGCAATGTAAATACTATGTAAATAACTGTTACACTTTATCATTTTGGTTGTTGTGTTTTTACTTTTATTTTTAATATTTTCGATCTGCAGTTGGTTGGATCTGCAAATGTAGAACCCGCAGACACAGAGGGGCAACTGTACTCATTAAATTATTTGAGAGTGGTGCAAGCCTGCCAGCGAGTTTGTCACCAGTTGAGAAGACTTAAGTGACTAACTCTATAATATAGAGATTGATTCTGGGTGGTCAGGAAGGACCAAGATCATAGATAGTTAAAGATCCAGAGAAAATGGGACTTTGGAGTAAATGAAGGGAGGGAAAAGAAAAATATACCTGAGAAATAGCATGAGTAAAAGTCCTGAGGTACATGGAGTCACAGGAGAAAGGAAGAAGGCTGTCAGCTTGACTAAAGTGTGTGAAGGGAGATGAAGCCGGCTAGATAAGGTGGACACTGAGGCACTGTGTACCTTGATGCCAAATAGAGCCAGTCGTCAGAGGGTCTACAGTGTGAGCCATCTCTTCCTGTTTGTAATAAAAGTATGGAGTTTGTAAGGATAAGTTTTTAATCAGCATAAAAAGAGAAATGCCCTCAAATCCAGAATTTATTTAGGAAAGAAATATCGCTTTCTCACCCAGGTTTTTGACTGTGAGAAGTCAAAGGAAGCACCTGAAATTTCAGACCACTAGACCCAAAGCGCCTGCATGCATAGAAAATGGTGGTCTCAAGTCTCAGAGTGAAAAATGAACATCCCAGGGAGACCAAAGAGGAGAAGTGCCTGCCTATTTCTTGCCAGGCTCGGGGGGCCAAAGGGAAACTGGGAGAAGAAGCAGAGACACGTCTACCACCATGGAACCTTGCTGCTAAAAATATATTTCAGAGTTTCCTTATGTTTGGCAGCCTGAGAACTTGAATTAAATGAGCTTTGCACAAAAATTGCCAACCCAAAAGACCTGGGAGGTGAAACCTTCTGTTTATTTCAGGTTTAACTATAGCTTCAGCTGTCAGAGCAGTCTCACATCTTGGGATCCACCTGCAGCATCCTAGCCTCGAGGCGCTTCTTTGTCTCATGAGGAAGGTGGAAGTCTGAGCTAATCAGATGTTTGATGATGAAGCAGGTTCCTCCTGAAGTAGAAACTTCCTCTCACTAGAAGTGTTCAAGTAGAGGACCACTTTGCAGGGACATTGTCAAGAAAATTCATTCATTCGCTGGATGAACATAATGATGATAAATAGCTAACACCGACTGAGCACATACTGGGTGCCAGACCCTGTATTTAGCACTTTTAGCATTTTGCTTCCTATGTCCCCATGAGACAAGAGATGTTGTTATCCCCATTTTACAAGCAAGAAACCTAAAGCTCAAAGAGTTTGGAATCTTACCTAAGATCTCATAGCTTGTAAATGGTAAAGATTTAAGCCAAGTCTGTCTGATTCTGTGATCCATACTCTTACTTTTTAACTTTTTATTTCCAGAAAAGTGCACTAAAGCCCACATACTTCACAGTGATACCATACTGAAAGAGACTTTTTTTATATCTTACAGTCTTGATGTTTTATAATCTCACTGCTAAAGATGAAGGCATTTTTGGTTTCTGACCTTTTGCTGGGCCATGAAGTTCTTGGAATCAAGTTTCATATACTCTTATATGTGTGAGTTTCATGTCCTCAGTGTCCATGTCTAAAGGCAAAAGTGAAAATCAATTCAGAGCAGAAAACACCTCTCTATTCAATACCAGATTGTTGGGGGCTGAGCTGAAAAGTTCCTAAGTAAACTAGTTCATGGCCAAGTGGCCAGAGAACAAATTCTAGGAGCCTGAAGTGCCAGATGGGAGAGCCAGTTCGCAACCCCACCTTGTTCACGGGATGATTTCAGGCAGGTTCCTTAGATGATTGAAGTTTTTGAATTGTAAGGGACCTTAGAGAGTCCTAATCCAGATTGTTATCAACTATGGTGTACAGAATTATAGAGCTCATAACTTACTCTGCAAATATTCATTTTGAACTTGCTGTGTTCCTAATATTGGCCAGGAGATGCCTCCAGGGCTGCTAAAAAGAAGAAGGAACAGTGGGACAAAGTTGTCCTCTCATCCTCACTTCTTTAGCTGTGCCCTCCATTGTCTGCGTTATGTTGGCATTGCAGTTAAGACTTATTTTGAAAAGGACACTATATAGCTTGAATTGCTTTTAGACAGCAATGTTCTATTCTAACACTCCCATTTGACAGATGACAAAGCCAAAAAAGATAAAGTGATTTGCCCAAAGTCCAGCCATCATTGCTAACTAGTGGCCACTTTATCCCAGTGCCTCCTACAGCCCTGGGCTACAGTTCCCACATCTCTATGATGAAGGAAGGGGAACAAATTCTCTCTAGTGGTCTTTTGCAAGGCCAAAATGTTTTCATTTTCTGAATTTGTTGAACACTCACTGTTTGGCCAGTATTGTTCTTAGCTATCTAACAATCACAACCCTTAAGTTCTTTTCTTTCTGTCCCTCGTGCCCTTTGTCTTCAGGCTGGTAAACTATCATAGATATTGATCTGAACTTTGCTTAATCACGCTGAGCTTATACCATGTGTCTCAGGGAATCTAGGAAGATGAACAGTATGTAACAATTACCAGTATTTATTGAGTGCTCAAGGAGGTAAAGCCTTGAGAAGCTGGAGCCTATTTTCACACCGAATATGTAAATATTGACATCTCTGCTCTAGAAGATCTAGAATACTCTGGAAAAATGTCTATATATCTTATATTAGGAGTAGTGGTCTCACCAATGTGGTGTCATGGTTAGTAAAGGACAGGCTGAGTGAACAAGAAGGGACTGACTGATCATGTCTTTGCCAGCACCGCCTAGCTACATTCATGGGCATGGGACCTAATTTGTCCAGCTTCAACTTTCATCTGTGTGACAGGTCCAATAATTCCCCATACCACAGGGATGTTGTGATGATCAAATGATAAGCAGAGATCTTAGTACAGGATTGGATATATAGTAGGCTCTCCATAAATGGTAATACTATTACTATACATATATATGTATTTTGTGTGTGTGTGTGTGTGTGTGTATATATATATATAAATTTACATACATTTATAATCTAGTTTATAATCTCCAAGATGCCTTGGAAGCTTCAGAATGAGTCTTATTTCATTTTTGTAGTGTTACTATCATACACAGCAATAACAGAAACAAGTTCTAAAATTTCTCCCTGGAGCTTTACTTCAGGAGTTTGTTACCAATTAGAGGGGTAGGGGGAAGAGGAAGATATAGGAGAAAGATACTTTCACCTGTTTTAGTCTCTGTATACAAATAAAGTGGGTGACCCCTAACTTTGCCAAGCTCTTGCCTCAGAATGAAACCACACCCAGTGCCTGTAACTTCCTAATCAAACACGTGAGTTACCTTCAAGGGTTACAAAATCGTCGTTCATGGATGAAATATGTGTGACCCAAACAGAATTCTGATTTGTTAAAAAAAAAAAAAAATAGTTGCTAACCTTTCAAAATACAAGATTTCATTTGAAAATCTAGGTTTCTGTCTTCTCACTCACTTTTAACTTTCTAAATCTGAGCTACATACTCAAGCAAAACTAGATAGCACAGTGTTTTATCACAAAGTTAACACTCAGCCAAGTCAAGAATTGTAGCGTCGCCAGCCCCCAGGAACACTGTTGTACCCGTCCCTAGCTCTATACAATGTCTCTGCAAACAGAACTTCTGTCGGGATTCATCATAACATCCTTCTTTTTCTTTAGAGCTTTACCACCTAAGCATGTATTTCTAAATGTTAGAGTTTAATTTTGTCTACGTTTTGGAATTCAGAATATACTCCTGACCTCAGGGTAGGAAAAATCTTCTTAAACAAAATATAAAACCATCCATAAGGAAGAAATTGATAAACTGGACTGTATTAAAATTAACAATTTCTGTCCTGTAAAACAGGAGATACCATTAAGAGAGTGAAAATGCAAGCTACAAAAAGGAAGACTCACATTTAGAATACCTAAAATCAGTTTAAAAAGAGGACAGACAACCAAGTAGAAAAATAGGCAAAAGGTGGCCAGGCGCAGTGATCAGGAGTTTGAGACCAGCCTGACCAGCATGGCGAAAACCCGTCTCTGATAAATATACAAAAATTAGCCAGGTGTGGTAGTGCATGCCTGTAATCCCAGCTACTTGAGAGGCTGAGACACGAGAATCACTTGAGCCCAGAATGCGGAGGTTGCAGTGAGCCAAGATTGCACCACTGCACTACAGTCTAGGTGATAGAGTGAGACTCTGTCTCAAAAAAAAAAAAGGGATGACCAATTATCACTTAAAAAGGCATACCAGCATTTCAATAAGCATCCAGTATATATTTACGTGTGTATCTGTTTTCCTTTGCTTGATATAACACTCATAGGATTCATCCACATGATTGTATATGGATATAGTTTACTCATTTTCGTTCCCGTATAAGATTCTATTGTATGAGTATGCCACAATTTATTCATCCATAATTCCACTCTTGATGGACATTTGGGCTGTTTACACTTTTGAATAATGAGTCTATAAATATTCTTGTATATGTGTCTGGGTGCACATGTGCACATATTTTCTGTTGGATATAAACCTGGGAGTGTTATGTGAATGTTCAGCTTTAATAGATACTGCCAAATAGTTTTTCAAAGTAGCTGTACCAATTTACACTCCCACCATCAATATGTGACAATTCCCATTGCTCCAAATTCTCTCAAACACTTGGGATTGTAAGTCATTTTAATTTTAGCCCTCCTGGTGGGGGTGTAGTGATAACTCATTGTGATTTTAATTTGTATTTCTCTTGATTATTTGTGAGGTTTGGCTTCATTTCTTGTGCTTATTGAAATGCTGATATGCTTTTTTAAGTGATAACAGTTAATAACTTTTTTTAAAAAACTGATTTTAGATATTCTAAATGTGAGCCTTCAGTCAAATGTGTATGTTGCAAATATCTTCTTCCTTTTCATAGCTTGCACTTTCACTCTCTTAATGGTATCTCTTGCTGTACAGGACAGAAATTGTTAACTTGAATGCAGTCCAATTTATCACTTTCTTCCTTATGGATGGTTTTATATTTTGTTTAGGAAAACTTTTCCTACTCTGAGGTCAGGAATATATCCTTCTATATTACCTTTTGGTGGCCTTATGTTTTTCCATTTAAATTAATGATCCATCTGGTATTGATTTTTATTTATGGTATAGTATAGGGGTTTAGAATCAATTTTTCCATATGGATATCCAATTGTCAGCATCATCTATTGAAAAGATCATCTATTCTCCACTGAACTTCAGTGGCAACTTGGTCATAAATCAAGTGATCAAGTATGTCTGGTTCTGCTTCTGGTCTTTCTTTTCTATTCCACTGGTTTGTTTATTTCTCAGGTATTTAGATTTAACCTGAGCCTTTATATCTGGAACAGGAAGCCTTTTCCCCTTTTTCAAAATTGTTTTGGCACTATTAGACCTTTACATTTTCATACAAATTTTAGAACCAGCATGTCGCATACCAAATAAAACCTACAGAAATTTTAATTGGGATATAATTTAATTACAATTGGTTTGGGAGAGTTGATATCTTTACAATATTGAGTCTTCAAATCCCAGCGTATAATGTATTGCTTCAATTATTAAGATCTTCTTATATTTTTTCAGTAATATTTTGTAGATTTCAGTACAGATCTTTTGTTAGGTTTATTTTGTAGGTATTTAATGTTTTTTGATATAAAAAGTGTTCTTAAAATATTATGTCATAATTGTTTGGTGCTGGTAAATGGAAATACAAATGATTAATTTTACATTGATTTTATGTCTCATGACCTTGCTAAATTCACTTTTTTCTATAGTTTTTTTTTCTTTCTATAAATACAATCATGTCATTTATGAGTAATGAAAGTATTATTTCTTCCCTGCCAACTTGATCATAATATCTTCTTATTCAGTTTGTTAGTATTTTAAGATGTTTTTCATCCTGATTATGAAATAATAAAGTATGTGTAATTTTCTTTTCTTACAATGTCCTTGTTTAATTGGTATTCGGGTTATGCTGACCTCAGGAGGAAAATAAGGCAGTGCTCCCTCTTCACATTCTTTGAAAGACTTTGTGGAAAGTGGGTGTTACTTATTCTTTAAATATTTCATAGAATTCAGAAGGTAATCTGGGCTTGGAGTTTGGGGTTCTTTTTATTTTTATTTTTCAATTTCTGGAAGAACTTTAAATGTTTGTAATATTTACAGCACTAACCAACATTTTTCTTTTGTGGCAGTTTTAATAAGCTGTATTATTTTAAGAATTTGTTCATTTCAGCTATTTTTCAAATGTCTGTCTTGCTATAAATTTGTTCATAATATCTCCTTATTGTCATTTTTATGCCTATGGGATTTATTTTTTTTAGTTTTTAAATAATTGTTTTATTGTTTTATTTTTTATTTCTTTTTTATTTCCATAAGTTTTTGGGGAACAGGTAGTATTTGGTTACATAAGTTCTTTTAGTGGTGATTTCTGAGATTTTGGTGCATCTGTCACCTCAGCAGTGTGCACTGAACCCAGTTTGCAGTCTTTTATTCCTCACCCCTTCTCACGCTTTCCCCATGAGTCCCCAAAGTCCATTGTGTCATTCTTATGCCTTTGCATCCTCATAGCTTAGCTTCCACTTATGAATGAGAGCATATGATGTTTGGTTTTCCATTCCTGAGTTAATCACTTAGAATAATAGTCTCCAGTCCCATTCGGTTGCTGTGAATGCCATTCATTCATTCCTTTTTATAGCTGAGTAGTATTCCATCATATATATATATATATATATATATATATATCTCACATATATATGAATATATATATCCATCACATATGTATGATGAGCAATATTCCATTATATATATGATTATGATTAAATAATTTCCTGATTATGAAATAATAAAGTATGTGTAATTTTATTTTCTTACAATATCCTTGTTCAATTTGGTATTCGGGTTATGCTGACCTCAGGAGGAAAATAAGGCAATGTTCCCTCTTCCCATTCTTTAAAATAATTATATATATATATACACACACACACACACACACACACATCACAAAAGAATTATATATATGTGTGTGTGTATATATATATATCACAGTTTCTTTATCCACTTGTTGATTGATGGACATTTGGATTGGTTTCACATTTTGCAATTGTAAATTGTGCCACTATAAACATGCATGTGCAAGTATCTTTTTCATATAATGACTTATTTTCCTCTGGGTAGATTTGTAATCTCACCTTCTATACTACTGACATTGGTGGATTTTTTGCTTGGTTACTCTCATACTTTTTCTCAAATGATTGAGGGGTTGGTTTTGACTTTGTTTATCTTTTCTATTGTACATTTATTTCATTAACTTCTACACTTTGTTTACTTCTTCTTTTTTTATGTTTAATTTGCAGGGTTTTTTCCTGACTTCTTAAAATGGATGCTTGGCTCATTGATTTTTTTTAATATCTTTTTTTCTTTTCTAATGTATGCATTTGTAAAGCCTTACATTTCTCTCTAAAGATAGACTTAACCACATCAGTATTTTCTTGGCTTCTTTCAGATTTACTAAATTTTAAATTTTTTTTCACTTTTTACTCCTGTATTAATTTGAATATTAGGCACCCCTTAACTATTCTTCTAGTGCTTACACTGGTGATTTGCAACATTCATTCTTGGCATATCAAATGTTATTGTAATTGCCACTTATACCCTCTTCCCAGATGGTACGAAGACCTTGAACATTTAGTTTTATTTATTTATCTGCTAATGTACATGTTATTATTTTGCATAATTTTTATATTTTTACAATCGACAATATGGTATTATTGTTGTTGCTGCTCTTTTATTCAGTCAGCATTATTTATATTTACCCATATATTTATAATTTTTTTACCTTTTATTCTATTTGTCATCTCAAAGTTTCCATCTGGAATAATTTTCCTTCTTTGTGAAGAATGTCATTCTGTATTTCCATTAGTGTGGGTCTGTTGTTGACAAATATATTTTTCTTTTTATTTGAATCAAAATGTCTTTATTTTACATTCTCTATGGAAAAAAAGTTTTTGTTGGATATGGAGTCTACATTGCAGTTATTCTCTGTCAGCACTTTAAAGATGTAATTTAGTTGTTTCTTATGAAGGGTCAGCTGTCTGCCTTATTGTTGATCTTTCGACAGTAATCTGTCTGCCCTCACCCCACTCCCAGGTGCAGAGTTGCTGTCTTTGGTTTTAGCAGTTTTCCTATGTTGTGGTTAGGTATGATTCTTTTTTTTTTTAATTTAACATGGTGTGGGTACATTGGATTTCTCGAATTTGTGTCTTGATATTTTTTGTCAGGTTTGGAGAGTTTTTGGCGATTAACTCTTCAGATATCATTTCTGTGTCCTCCTCTTACTTTTCACTTTATGAAATTTCATTTACAATGATGTTAGGGTGTTTCACTGTAACCCACATTCTTTTCCATATTTTCTATCATTTTCTCTTTATATGCTTCAATCCTGTTATATTCTTCTGATCTACCTTGAAGTTTGCTAATTCTCTTTTTGGCTGCATCTAATCTGCCATTGTACCTGTCTATTGAATTCTAGATGCCAGTCATTATACTGTTCAATTTTGGAAAATTTTTTTGGTTCTTTCACATGGTTTTCAGTCCTCTGATAAAATTGTCAATCCTTCATTTAATCTCCTGGGAGATAGTAAGCATAGTTGATTATGAAATTTATGTCTGTAATGTCGGATTACTCTAATATCTTGAGCCCCTGTGGGTCTATTCCTATTTTCTCTGCTTTTCTGTTCATTTAATTTATGTTGTCTTATCTTCCAGCATAACAGGTATTTTTTTACTGTGTTCTGGACGTTGAATTTACAAAATTTCTTTGTAGAAATAATTTGAGACCTAGGATGATGTTATCTTTTTCCCTAGTAGATATATGTTTGCTTGCTGCACTAGTATTCCATTATCACATCAATCCAATTTCAGGGATTGAGATGATTTGAAGCTACCCAGCAGCCCTTGCAAGTACCTGTCTATTTCCAGTTCAGCCTTACTCCTACTGGGCAGCCCCTCCCAGTCCCAGCCTAAAGTTGGGTTTAACAAACTTCCCCCACTGCCATCACCATATTTTGGTCCTGGACTCCAAATTTCATCTTTCTATTTCTGGCAAGCTCTTAAATGAGCTTCCTCTTAGTTGTTTAGTTGCTTACTCTGGAATTAGTAAATGTCCCCAAGGTGCAAGTAGCTCCAAACACAAGGGTTACCTCCCTGGCTTCCTCCATCCTTAGGTCCCAGACCTGTTATTCTTTGCTCTTTTGTTAGCTCTCCTACATCTTCAAGTAGATTTGTAAATATTTTGCCCAGCTTTTCTAGTTGTCCTCATTGGGAGCATTGGTCCAACTTACACAGTCTCTCATTAACACAAGAGGAAGTCCTATTCCTGATCTTGAAAAAAATGACAGATATGTCCACAATCGGCTGAAGCAAGGCAGGGATTTCTCCCTTCATGTGAGGAATGCATTCTCCCACAGAGTCCAGCTAGCCTCCTTCTCATTCACCTTCGCCCAGTGACTTTGGCATTTGGGATTGAGACTCTTCTTTTCTTTTCTTTTTTTTTCTGTTGTTGTTGTTGTTGTTGTTGTTGTTGTTGTTGAGACGGAGTCTTGCTCTGGTGCCCAGGCTGGAGTGCAGTCGTGGGATCTCAGTTCCGGGCAAGCTCCGCCTCCCGGGTTCACACCATTCTCCTGCTTCAGCCTCCCAAGTAGCTGGGACTACAGGCGCCCGCCACCACGCCCAGCTAATTTTTTGTATTTTTAGTAGAGATGGGGTTTCACCGTGTTAGCCAGGATGGTCTCGGTCTCCTGACCTCGTGGTCTGCCCACCTCGGCCTCCCAAAGTGCTGGGATTACAGGCATGAGCCACCGCGCCTGGCCGAGACTCTTTTCTTAAATATTCCAATAAGGTACAATTCAATCGTCCTAGGCTTCTTTCCTCTAAGTCTTGCATGATATGCTTGGTAAATGGAAGTTAACTATTTTATTATTTTGCTAGAGAAGAACCCCTAAAGTCCCTGTGGAGCTGACATCATTCTACTGTGTGCCTGGAAGATCTAAAATGTTTAGTGGGCCCAGAACTCCTCTATAAGCACAGACTGCCAGACTGCCTTGCACTGCAGAACCTTTCAACGGAAAACTGGATTTCCAGCCTCAGTTGTGATGTGAGACCAGGACAGTGTTGAATGGAGACTAAAAATAGGGTGACTTAGAAACAGCGTGTATCTCCCAGGGAGTGTGAAGTCCACTTCCAAAGCAACTGCCAGCATAAGGAGTGTTAATGCCCTCTGGGATGCCAAGTAGGGTGAAAACAAAACCACAGAAAGTGAGGCAGAAGGTTCAACTCTTCCTTTCAGTGATCAGGAAATCTATATGCTCATAGACTAGATTATTCAGAATAAACCTTGTTGAAGGTTACTGGAATGGAGGAAAACCCTACAAAGATTTCCAGATTCCCTGGGGAAGACAAAAGTGTGTGGTCTTTGTTGTTGTTGTTGTTGTTGTTGTTTAAAGTGAACGCCTGTCCTTTGCTCTAATTCAAGGAAAAATTTCTGAGTACAGCTACTCTATGCAAAATAATCTCTGCCTTTAAGGCTTCCCCTAATTGTGGTCGAGAGTGTAGTCTCCAGAGTCAAGATGCCTAGATTTCAATCCTTATTCTACTACTTATTAGCGTTGTAACCTTGGGGAAGTTATCTAATTTCTCTATGTTGCAATTTCCCCATTTATAAAATGGAAGTAATTGTGCTACTTTATCTCCAAGGGTTTTTGTAAGGGTTTTAAAAAGTCATGCATATAAAGCATCTAGAGCAGTGTCTGGCACATGGAAAAACTCAAATAAAAATAACTATTTATAATTAATTTTGTTTTAGTATTATAATTATATATAATTAATTTTGTTTTAGTATTATAATTATATAGTAATGCTCAACACGTTTATTGTGTGTCTCTCAAAGCCCTGGATTTCTTATCTCAGTTCTGCACTCTTCCATTTAAAGTTCTGAACAGGCTGTCTTCAGCCTGGTGAATGATTTAAACAGGCTGTCCAACTTTCTTAGTTGGATATGAGATTACATTGGGGATTTCCAAATCTTGCTGCTCATTTCAGAAAGCTTTTCGAAAATATAGATTCCTAGGATTTGCCTAAAGAGATTCTGATTTAGTAGATTTGGAGTGAGGCCTAGGAAGCTATATTTTAAAAAGCTTGCCAGTACTTATAATACGCAACCAATTTGGAATGACTGAACCATGATGACCTGGTACCAATTATTAAATATTCATAAATTTTGCAAACTGATTGTTAAACCATTAGTAGTTATCAGCTATGGTAGGAATAGTTACACCATGGAAACTGGCAAATCCTACTTTTTTTTTTTTTTTCCTGGAAAGCTGGTTTACTGTCACACCACTGGCACAATCTTCTTAGCCCCTGGGATCTGGAGTATCTCTGTCTGAATCTCCTTTGATTAGAACTTTACATCTCCACGATTTTCTGTTCTTTAATTGAGGTTTTGATCTGCCAGGCTGTGGGCATTCCTGTGACTGACAGGGCTTCCAGCTAGATATCTCTGCAGCCATAATCAAGCTCTCCATCATTCCTTTGTTTTGAGGCAGAGGTGGAAAACTGGTGGTTCCATGGTAATTCCGGTTCACAGATGCATAATTGTTGGCTCTCAGGAAGATTTAAAATTAAAGTTGGAGGCAGCTTTTTAAAAATATATATATATATATAAGATGGCATATAAAAATCCAGATTCTCACCTTCTCTTTTAAAAAACAAACAAACAAACATAAACTAAGTTGAAAGAAGATCTGGACCTGCTTTTCAATGGACAAAATTCAGCCAAAGCTAAGTGAGCATTGGGAGGAGAAAGGTGTTGTCTCACCAGCTCATTTGTTCATTTATGTTTTCCGCCTGGCCTTAAGCTTGCATCTCCTCTGGGAAGCAGTGTGTTCTGTTGGGAAAGGTGCCAGACTGGGTCTTTGGAGATTTGGGTTTGTAATCATGACTCTGTTTTTAATTTATTGTGTGACCTTGGTCAAGTCATTCTCCCTATCAGAGCCTCAGTTTCTCACCTGCAAACTAGGGAGAATGCTTGCTTTGTCTGCCTCTCCATGTTACTAGGAGGATGTGAGATGGGAAAGTGTGAGTCCTTGACCTCCAGCTGTAGAAAAGTAAGGAATTATTGCTAAATATTGATTCCTACTTCCTGCCATTTGTACCTAGGTGGGGAGGAATGATCCCAGAACAGGTTCTGATAGGAGAAAATATTTAAATACATAGGAGTGCTGAGAAGGGATAAGGAGAGAGTGCCCATAATGAGAAAAGTGCACAAAACAGAAATACTAGTAAACATGCTGAATCTACAGTCTTCTTGAGGGAACTTTGGGAACATGAGAATTTGAAGTTGATACTACTAACCAACCCCATGTCACATATAAGAAAATATGGGCTTGGAAATCAAATCTGCACATAAATTCCAGAAGGCTATGCTTTTGTGCAAGTTAACTTCTCTGAGCCTCTGTTTCCTCATGTATGCAAGGGGAATATTAGAATCTATCTTGCAACGCATTATGAAGATTCAGTGGGGTAATGTATATTAAGTGCCTAAGACATATTGTGAATGTCTAATAAATGGGAACTGCTGTTATCAGCTCAAATCAGGCATATGCAAACTGAACTACTGGCAAATAGGGAAGTAGTTAAGAGAATATGATGTATTATTAGTGGATATTTCCTTATCAGAAAAGAACTTTACATAATCCATAAGGGACTCCTTCTACTTCCCATTCCACTGAAGAACTTCAATTCAGTGTTTTACCCAGCATTTGCTGCAAGTTTCACAGGATACCCAGCCACACACACCCATATCAGCAGCAAGTTCTGAGAGCCAGCGGCAGTATTAGCATTACAAAGTGTTTCCAGAGTTGGACCAGTGTGTGCTTCCCCTTCATAAATCCTTAAATCTTAGGCTCACTCAGCTGGAAAAAAAAAGAAATCTGGGTTCGAAGAACACTTATTTATTTTTTATTTTCTCTGCCTTGTGTGCTGCTTTTGACTGCTGCATCTGAATATCAAGGCGAGAAGTGCTCAAGTTCCTCTGGGCTCTGGAAGGCTGGAACCAATTGGCATTCTTGGAGTCAGTCCTTTTTGGACTAAAGCTCCTTTTTCTTTTCCTCCCCCCAATAAAAATTTATGTTCCAGAGAGTACTTTCTCAGTCACTCCTTTCCTAATGTAATTCTGTTTGATTTCCACTGAACAGCTGCTGAAAGGAAACACTGAACCATGCCTCCTCAAGCATTTCAATTCCTCAACACCAGCTTTCAGGCAGGAGTGGTTCCAGATGCATTTTTATATCCAGTAATCATGCATTTAACCAAAATGATTGATTCAGCATTTTTTCCCCTCTCCATCATTTCCAGTCCATTAGTCTTATTTGTTTTCCATGGTTTGGGTTCCTGCCAAATCAGTGAGTATACAAATACATGCATAAGTCAAGCGCACCTACACACACATACATGTAATAGGTACTGGGTCTATATCTGAGTTGAATATTCAACATTTTATTTCCAGGCTTCATGTCTCCAGTGAAGTTTTAGTTAGCCATTTCTTTCTTTCTTGCCTCCCTCTCGCTTGTCTTTTTTTCCCTCTCTTCCTCTCCTTTATATTCTGTTAGGTTGGTGCAAAAGTAATTGTGATTTCGCCATTACTTTTAATGACAAATCACAATGACTTTTGCACCAACCTAACACTTTTCCCAGAAACAGCCACTTTTTTTTTCGTCAGCTATCATAGAATCTGATATTATTCAGCATTAAAGGGACTTGAGAGAGGCATTTATATAATCCTTTTACTTTAGTTTCAGAAAATTGATGAGCCACAAAGGAAACCATGTGCCATCCCTGGCTTTCCTTGGTCCTTAGGAAAATATTCCAGTGCCACGTCCCCCATCAGGCCTTGCCTGGCCTGGACCCTGCCGGCTGCATCAGCCACCTCTCCACCTCAGTCTTCACACTGTAGCCACACAGGCCTTTAGTCCCTGCTTTGGGACTTGGGCCTCCACACCTGCTTCTCTCGCTGCTTGGACAGTTTTTCATACATACATGCACACCCCTTCTTCGCTGCTCCACCTCCTGTTTTTTCTTTAGGTCTCAGCTCAAATGACACTTCTTAGACCACACACCCTACCACCCTCTCCTGTTCCTTTCTCTTCTGACACTCATTATGATTTGTGATTTTATATTTACTTGGGTATTTAGTTGTTTAATGTATCTTCACTTATTAGAAGGCAAGCCCTATAAGGACAAATACCATGTCTTCCCCACCCCACCCCGCCCCACATTGTTTCCTCAGTGCCATAGACAGTGCCTGGTGTTTGATAGTGACAACAGTTTTTAATCATAAAGTGATAGTATCTAACATCTATTAAAAACTTGCTAGCTAGTTTCAGGCACAGTGTTTTTTTGTTGCTTTTTGTTTGTTTGTTGTTTTTTGTTTTTTGAGACGGAGTCTCGCTTTGTTGCCCAGGCTGGAGTGCAGTGGCAGGATCTCAGCTCACTGCAAACTCCACCTCCTGGGTTCACGCCATTCTCCTGCCCCAGCTTCCCGAGTAGCTGGGACTACAGGCGCCCGCCACCACGCCTGGCTGATTTTTTGTATTTTCAGTAGAGACGGGATTTCACCGTGTTAGCCAGGATGGTCTCAATCTCCTGACTTCATGATCCGCCCGCCTCAGCCTCCCAAAGTGCTGGGATTACAGGCATGAGCCACCGTGCCCTGCCCTATGATTTTTATATGTATTTACTCATTTAATACTTACAGCAATTATTCTGTAAAGTAGATGTGATTATTATCCCCGTTTTGCAAATAAGGAAACTGATCAAGTCACTCACCCAAGATTATATGGCTGAAAAGTGGCACAGTTTGTTTGTAACCCAGGCATTGACTCCAAACCCTGAACCCACAACCAGGCCATGCTACTCCTGTTAAGTACTTCATTAATATTCATTGAGAGAATAAGCAAAAAATATACCTTAATCAATTAGTAGCAAAACTGAAAATCTAAATGGTTTGATTGATAACCCATTTTTCTTTCTATGCAAACAGAGAGCCTCTCAGGTACCACCAGAATGCAGCAGAAAGAAAGAGAAGATTAACAAATTCGTTTATTGCTGAAAAGAACTATGAGAGGGGCACGGTGATATAGATCATGAAGTGAAGTGGAAATCATTATTTTAGATTCAGGCAGGACCCAGTGACAGGTGGAAAAAATACAGAGTAAATTGAAGAGGCCTTAAGATAAGGAGTCAGATTCTTCAGAAACATCAAGTGGGCCTACGGTTATTATCATTAACAATTTAGGTAATTCTTATGCTATGGATAGTATTTTCCAAATGTGATTTTAAAGTATAAGTAATCATCAGTTTTATGAAACTGCTGGTCAGAATTCTAGGATAAAAACTCCAACAATGAGCCTTGTTCTCTTGTTGCATGACATATGGAACAGTTCCTAGCACATATAAGCACTCAATAAACATTTATTTAGTAATTAATGGGAAATGCACATCAACAAATCCATTTAAGTACTTGTTATTAAGTCTATACAGATCAAGGCACAACAAGGCACAAAAGAAAAATGTCAGATTTCTTTTCATGGAGAGCTCATAATCCAGAAATCCAGAAATCACTACCATAATGAATAAAAGCTGCTAGCGGGGCATGGTGGCACACACCTGTAATCGCAGCACTTTGGGAGGCTGAGATGAAAGGACCGCTTGAGGCCAGGAGTTTGAGACCATACTAGTCAACATAGTAAGGCCGTGCCTCTACAAAACATTTTTAAAAATCAGCTGAGCATGGTGGCATGTGCCTGTAATTCCAACTTCTCAGGAGACCGAGGCAGGAGGATCACTTGAGCCCAGGCAGTCAAGGTTACAGTGAGCTACGATTGCACCTCTGCACTCCAGCTTGGGCAACAGAGCAAGATCCTGCCTATTAAAAACTGTTAATAAAATAAAAAATAAAAGTAAACACCACTGTCACTGGGGACTTGCTTTGTCCAGGGGCTCTGCCGTGTCCCTTTACATATATTAGATCATCTTTATACTTGTAACAACTTTAAGATGATGGTACCCTTCCTCATCCCCATCTCCAGATGTTGAAACTGAGGTTAAAAGATGCTAATTTCTTTCCTAAAGACACAGAAACAAGAACTTAGAGGAGCTAGGATTTGAACTCAGGTCAATTTGAGTCTGGAACCAACAATGCCAAATGTCTTCATCCCTTTATTGTGAAAGCACTATCTGTGGGTGAGGCATACTAGAACTATAAGACTTAGAAGTATCAGAGGATGGGAGTGGCTATAGAGGGAGCAATGCAAGCAACACTACCCAGTCTCTCCAGGTCTGCATATCCTGCTTACCTGGGTGTGAAACACTCCATCCCTTACCGGCCACAATCTTGTCATTCAGGTCCTAGATTCAGTGTCACTTCTGCATATGCTGCTTACCTGGGTATGAAATACTCCATCCCTCGCCTGCCACAATCCTATCATTCAGGTCCCAGATTCATTGTCACGTCTTCCTGGAAGGCTTTTCAAACATGGTACAATTGGATTGTTTCTTCCTTTATGCTCCCTTTAGAATCCTGTGTGTTTCCTGATTATAACTCTTCTTATCTCGCATTCTGATTACTTGTTTTCCACTCACTAGTCTTTGAGTTCCTCTAGGACAGGGGTTTCCAATCTTTTGGCTTCCCTGAGCCACCTTGGAAGAAGAAGAATTGTCTTGGGCCATACATAAAATACACTAACGTTAATGATCAATGATGAGCTAAAAAAAAAATCGCAAAAAAACTCACAACGTTTTAAGAAAGTTTACAAGTTTGTGTTGGGATACATTCAAAGCCATCCTAGGCTGCATGCAGCCCACAGGCCACAGGTTGGAGAAACTTGGTCTAGGATACAATTTTATTCTCCCAGGGCCTAGCACAGCCCCTAGCATATAGTAAGTCATTTAATAAATATGTGTGGATGAATGAATTTTAGGTAGAAATTGTCATCAGATGGGTTCAACTAATACACAGCACAATTCCACAGGAGGAGTGTATTCTTGGGCAGCAGGAAAAAGGGACTTCGGAAAAGTTGAGTTGGAGGCCATGTGGCTATTAAGAGTTCCGTCTCCAGATGCTTCAACTGACTGTGTGAGCCTTGGAAAGTTATTCTCTCTTCACTTCAGTGTTTTCATCCATATAATTAAGATGATACAAACTGGGTTGTTGGGAAGTTGAAATAAGTTAACATGTAGGAACTCAGCAGAGTGTCTGTTCTTTGTAAGTACTCAAATGTTGGTCATGGCTATTGTGCTGCTGCTTGTCTTCTCTGAATTATTATTAGGGAAATGTGGGTGAGTACAGCTTTTCAGGCAGAAGGTCACTTCTGAGTAAAAGTATAGAACTATGACGAGATCTCCTACCCTTGGATATAAAAACAATTCACAGCATTGCTAAGAAAGACTGTAGATATTCAGGGATGAGAGTGAGATTCCTATGAGCCAGAGAATCAAATGCTCAGTAAACTAGCGAGTTAGTGATATCATGTTATGTTCCTGTTTTTAAGAGCTAGATATCAAAATAAATGGTCCAATATGCATGCCTGATGGCTATGTCTTTTCCACTGTACACACAAGTAAGAGTCTGCATGGTGACTACCATTTTGTTTTCAGGAAGTAGATGAATCAGCCATTTGGTTCCCTGGGAATGTGGGCTGCTGGCTTTTAATTCTTTCTGGGGAAGAATTCTATGTCATCAGCCATCTTGTTTATCTGGAAAATGACACAAACATTGGCTGTCTTTCTACCTGTTGAGTCCTTTGTTAAGGTTGTTCAGTCTGAGTAGAACTGGGAAAAGATGTGATTTGGATCCTTGTGACTGGGATTAGAGAGAATTGGTACACGAGTATACAGAATCTTTTCATTGATCTCCTTGCCTCTGACCTTCATTTAGCCACCTCCTTTCAGTGGATAAGGCCCTACAGAACAAACCAACTAAAGTATACTTTAGCACAGGTCACACCTCTCATCTCACATTTATTGTGACCAACTAAAAATTGCTTATCCTTCTCTTTATGTCTATTATTTAACTTTCCCCTCCTCTCTACCTTATTTCCCTTAAGTCCTGATACACTACATGCTCCTGCCATTGTGACTATGAGTCTAAAAAGCTGGCAGCACTACCCACCTGCCCCTCCACCTCCAAAACTCACAGGTACACCACGCTTTGGGCTTGTCTGATTTGGCTCAAACTATTTCTTCAACTTAGAATGCCCACTTTCCATTATGATCATTAAAAGGTCCTGGATTTATGTGTGGGGTGGATGTAGTAACAACTGGGAAATAGCATAAAATTATTTGGTTTCTTGTATGCTGGTTTTCTTCCTAGAGGTAAACTCTTTAGTTTAAAGTTTGGCTTAATGTTGTCAATTTGGCAAAGGTGGAAATGGATGGGCTAGAAATCTTTGTGGGACTAGGATAAGGGCTTGATAGATCTAATCTAGGGGTTCACACTTTCTAGTTAAGAATGTTACAACCTGTGAAGATAATTTGTGTTTTATTCTACATATATCCCAATTTAACCAGCTTTCAGACTTTAAGTCACCAGAAAATTTTGAAAAACTTCTACTATGTAAACGCAGTATAAAGTTTTCTAAGCCAGATGAAAAAATTGCATCATTCTTGCACCCTGCAGGCAAATGTATGCTGACTGCAAAGCTATATAAATATGTGTTGAGTGATTTAACAGGTTTGGCTAATGAACTTGTGAACAACCGATGTCAGGTAAGAAAAACAGCAGGTGGGTGTAGACTGGAGGAGTGGGCAATGCCTGCTGACAGAAAGAGGAGTGACAGCTGACAAGGAGGGAAAGCCCAGTGGAGACTTCAGGCTTAACAAGTATGGAGCAGTCTGGGGGCCAAAACAAAGAAACAAAAACAAACAGAGCACCCTCCCACCTCAAGAGTCCCTAAGGGAGTTATCATATGAACCAGTGCTCGTGATTATTAACTCACAACCAGTTATTCTATGCTGCTATGAGCCAGGATTCATTCCAGGAAATTAAAGAGAATAGAAACAAGCATAAAATACAGTGCCCAGGTCTGCAAGTATTCATTACCTGTGACACTACTATGTGGGCCAAGGAGAATTTCTGTATGTTATGCTCTTTTTATAAAAGCAGAAGCACGTATAGAAACTAGTAGGATATTTTCCTTCAAAATGTTTAAAATTCTTTAGCTGCCTACAAGAGAAATTTTTTAGTACTACTTTCTCAAAGATCCTATTTCCTGACAATGCTAATAATGGAGGCATTTCAGGATAATGACCTCATAAAATTCACATAACTGTCTGTCTGTGCAGACTTAGATAACACATAGTCATGATCTCACTTAGGTCAGGGACAGATCTTAATAGCTTGATAGGACAAAGGTCAGAAATGCAGTTTGGTTTAAACTATTTTTTCCTCTTCTCTGTTGACTCATTTAATGAAAGAAAGTGTCTCATTGAACCTGCATTTTTTTTCACAGATTCCACAATGATGGGGCCATGTCTCCTATGAGTTATTATACGAAATGGGCATTGAGTCCTGAGATACATTAGGAAGCCCCAAACTTATCCTTGTACTTAATTCATTTGAACACTTTGGATATTTTATTTTATCAAGCCAGTTAGATTTGAGAAGCCCGAAGATCTTACTCATTTTAGAAAGACTAGGTTAGGGCATTTTCTCAGGGGAAAGGCCTCTTCTGTAAGGGAACTTCAAGAAAGGGAGCAGAGGGGCTCAGTGTCCACTGAGAGAAAGGAGGATAATCAGGCAGTGACATAGCCCATGGTACTGGAGAGAAAGACAAATCACTATCCACATAATGGAAGGCATGGGGTAGGGTGAGCCAAATGGAAGGCTTGTAAAGCCAGCAGGCAATGAGGACTAGCCATTTATTTAAAATGGAAAAGGGACTGTGTATCTTTATCCCACTTTATTCTGCTGTTCAACAAAATCCTTTTAAAAAAAAAAAAAGAGAGAGAGAAGATGAAGAAATTAAGAGTAGGAAAATACTACTACAACGGTTTGACCTTTCTGGCATCTTAAAATATGAGGCAGGTCAGAGAAATCACGGCGAGAACACTAAACTTAGAGGGCCAGGAAATGCAAACTCAAGTGTTGTTGCTGCCTCTGACTCAGCCTTACTGTATGAACTTGAGGACAACATTTCCCCAAACTCCATCCCAGAGCACTTACCGCTTCCATGTAAATATAAGAAAGTTAGAACAAGTCTCTACAGTTTGTTCCATTCCTAGCATTCTAGCCTTTTATAATGAGCTAAAACAAGAAGCTTGTTTTTTATTGTGTGATAACCCATGAAATGTATACAGTGAAGTGACCTGTAATTTCTGATTAAGTGTGAATCAGATGCAAATACAAAATGCAAGATTAGAGTGAAAATCATTACCCCTCTATAGGTCAGGAAGTATAACGTGGTTTCTTTGCACTATGAATAATGAATCTTGCACATGCTGAAATGAGCATTGGAAAACATAGAAGGAACCAGACACTCTTCTAGAATGGGCTTTCTTCCCTTTGGGAAAGACTTTTTTTTTTCCTATTTTTGCACCCATGCTTAGCAAGGACACAGACATCTCTGAGATTCTATTTGAGACAATGGAACAAGCACTTAAAGAAACACCAGATCATTTGAGTGCACAGGCAATGACAGCATCTGTAGACATATATGATCCAGAGAACCTGAGGTGGAGCATATAGCCTCTGGTCAGTTGGAAGAGGTGGGGAAATCTCAGGAACACTTGTCCTGAGAGAAAGAAAACTTTATCCACTTGTTACACATGAGCCTGAGCTGAGGAAATAGCCCCAGATCCAGGGAATTCACATTTCCTGGGTGCCACAACTTATATTAGCACTTGACATGATTTCTTCCGTTTAAATATTAGAGTAAAAGCACTCTATCAGATTATGGTTTTAAAATACTATTTCATTTTTTGGTACCTATTTATAAAATAAGGAAAATGAGTCTTGGGGGATATTAAGGTCTTACGGACTATAAATCATATAATCTAAGGTTGAAAGTTTTCCTGACTCTAATGCTGGTTCTCTTTCACAATACCTCATTGCCTTCACCCAGAAGTTGTAGTTCCTACCCTAGTTGTGGCTTTATTTGGCTGTGGTAATCAAAATAAATCACTTAAGTTCTTGAATCTCATTTTGCTCTTCTGGTAAACATCACAAAAAGAACCAACCAACCAAAACAGTGAGAATATAGCTTTGTTATGCTTCCATGATTTGTGGATGGTCTTCACAGGACAATTAATTCATGAGGAATAATGCCCACTGCTGTCATGCAACATAGCAGCCCTGGATTTTAAGGAATCCCTGTATTAATACATGTAACCTGAAATCACATATGTAAATTGTATTGTATACTTTCACATCTGTATTGTTTTAGAGAAGAGTCTAAAGCTTTCTTGAGAGGCTTTCTGTGGCATCTATATTACCAAATTCCTAAAAATCACTAGGTTCTTGGCAGCTCATTAAGTGATTAGTAGGTCTCCTTATGATGTGTTATAACTCAAAACATCTGTAACCATCTGAAAGAAATTAAGGTTTAGGACAGGCATGGTGGTGCACACCTGTAATCCCAGCACTTTGGGAGGTAAAGGTGGGAGGATCACTTGAGGCCAAGAGTTTAAGAACAGCCTGAGCAACACAGTGAGACCCTATCTTTACAAAAAATTTAAAATTGTTATTAAAAGAAATTAAAGTTTAGTACATGAAAGGAGCTCAAACTCAGAACTGACCCTTACATCAGAAACCATGTGTTATCCTGGAAAGAAATCTGGCAAAGAACCAAAGATTCTAGGTCCTACTTTACTCTGCTGTGAGCCCACTCCATGAATCTGGACGCACATTTGGGCCCCCATTAGTTTGTCATTCAAAAAGAGATGCTAAGTTCCAGCCTGCCTCTCCCAAGGCACTTTTTAAAAGAAAAAAAATGTGATAATATGGATAAAAGTACTCTGGCAAAATATAAAGTACCCTGCAAAAGTATGATATTAACTGCGAGATATTAAAGTATCAAGTCATTCCACTAGTTGTCAACTGAGAAAGAGTGAAAATTCCAAGTTCCATCAGCAAAATTAGAAGCCTTGCTTTTTCATTCCTTCAGCAAGCTCCTACAGCTGATATTTACGCATAAATTTTCTTAACTTTAATGAGAATTGGTTGCAAGTACACCTTACAGGATTCAGATGGAGATCATCATCATTCTAGGAGCTGCTAAACAGAACATGTGGCTTCTTCTCTAGCCAAGAGTTCTCCTCTTTCATCGCCTTTATTTTATGATCAGTGGTTCTCAAGGAATGGTCCAGCATCAGCAGCATGAGCATCTTCTGGGAACATGTTAGAAATGAAAATTCTCAAGCCCCATCCCAGACCTACTGCATCAGAAATCCTGGAGGTGGAGCCCAGCAGGCTGTGTTTTAACAAACCCTTAGAGGATTCTGATGCCCTGCATGCTTAAGTGTGAGAACCACTGCCATAACTGATTATCCCAGGAGAGACCTACTTTGGTCCTGGATACTTTAAAGAAAATCATGGGGCCCCAGTAATCCAAAAGAGTACACCTCATCTAAGTCTCTAAAGGGCTGATGTTAGAGCAAAGGTTGGGCTAGTCAATGTCAATGTCAGCAAACGTGGTGGGTGTGGCCCAAAACATAATCAAATAGGCCTCTTAGGTAGAAGTCCTGATGTTAGGTTTGGGGGTTGAGAAAGAATACAAATGTGTCTCAAGGAATGCAGCTCTCTCAAGATTCAGAAAGTATGGATACCTTCGCCATACCTGACAACTTAAAAAACTTGAAGGAAATAGCAATGTAAAGTTAAACCACATCTATGTGAAAGTTAGCTCCATAGCAGGCTTTCTTCTCTGAGATTTGAATTTATGGAACATGACAACAAATATGAAAATAGCTAATTTTTATTGAATATCATATCACTACCACTATATTAAGTGATTTGTATGTATTAATGGCTAACCTTTTTTCAGGTATTTACTCCATCAAGCCCTTTGCTGGGCCCTGAAAATATAACAGTGAACAAGAAAAAAAAAAATCTCTTTCCTCAAGGAAATCACACCTCAATGAAGGGAAATTAGAAGAAATTAACCTATTACTATTCAAGTTCAGGGTGTTTGCAGAGGCCTAGATGAGGCACCTACACTCAGTCTTATGTAAATAGAGGTTTCTCAAAGAAAGAAATGTCTAAATTTAGACCGCTGTAGAGCAAGAGGAATTGATCACTTTAGAGTGGAGAAACAGATTTAGGATAACTATATTCTAGATCACACAGCAAGTAAGTGATAGTGTTGGGATTTGAATTCAGGTAAGTCTCATCAAAAGCCATTGCTTTTAACCATCAAGGCTAGGGCAGAAAATGGGTTTCATCAAGCCTGTCAATTCTGACAAATTAATAATGGCTTCCAAGAATGTGGATGGTGAATACTCGGTGAGCACTGGGCTCAACTGGAAAAAATGCCATGATTAATTAGTAATGTCTTCCTTGGATTCAAAGAGGAGGGTGTATGTGTCATACATCTGCCTACCCTGCAGTACAGAGTACTGCCTCCAGGACTTAACACAAAAGGATGAGATCTGCAGAGTTGTTTCTTATTCATGTAAGAGTGTCTATGACTTCAAGGAACCTTAGAACTCAATGGCATCAGCAGGGGCTTATTATATGTTAGCAGAAGGTAGCAAGTGACAGCCCAGGATGGAGCATTCAGTAAAAAAGAGAATAAAGTTTGCTTTCAAAAGAGAAGACACTGATTAACAGTGAAAAACAAACAGCAAAGAGCAATTGATCTTACTAAGAGACTAAACTTCAAAATTTGTAAGCCAATTGCCTTTTCGTCTTTTACCTCTGTTACTTCCATCAACGTGGACCATATTAATATGACAGAATATTTGTTTGGAAGTAATGGGATCCATATGTGTTGAGTCAGCTTCATCATGCCCAGGGGAAACTTAAATTTTAAAATGCCACCCAAAATATATGCATTCAACATGCATAATGGCTCATCTGTTGAATAGTTGAGAAGTGATATCAATCAGAAGGATTGAGAAGATGGCTCTTTAAGGCAATAATGACAATAAGTTAATGCTAGTTTGCTTCAGTATGTTTTATGGTGTCAATAAGATGGTAGGTGAGCTCTTTGAAGGCTCGTTGAATATGGTTGTTTCTGCAGCACATTTGTTAAACCATGTATGGATTGAAATCATAATAATGACAATAACTGCTCCTATGACTCAAAAGGGAAACAAATGGATACTGTCAAGTCAGTCAGTGCTTGGAAATGGCTTC
This sequence comes from Mandrillus leucophaeus, assembly GCF_000951045.1. Classification (NCBI taxonomy): domain Eukaryota; kingdom Metazoa; phylum Chordata; class Mammalia; order Primates; family Cercopithecidae; genus Mandrillus; species Mandrillus leucophaeus. Next base: position 1,629,192 of record NW_012102277.1, read on the forward strand.
TGGATGAATTTCCTTTGCAAAAAGTCTCTTTCACTTCCCCCGGCTCACCTTCACATTCAACCGTAATAAGCACTCTTTACTCTAGACATTTAACAGATGTTTTTAAATAACTCATTTATTGGGTATGTAAAAAGGAGAAGATGACCTCCCCCAAAGTCCCAAGGTCAGAGCTATTTGCCATCTGAGCAATTGTCCCCAGGGAGAATGTTGTGAATCATCACTTCTCTCTAACCATGGCTCAGCACACCAACCTGCACCCATTTTTGGAGGCTCACCTTGGGTTGAGGGTGGCTTTGAGTATATGGGCCTCAGCAGTTCCTGCCCAAGGGTTGTGCCTGCTTGTCATGCTTCTCTATCACCGCACCCACCTGCAGCCATCAGAGAGGACCAGTTCCTCACTGGTCCTCCTCCCCTGATGCATTTACATGAGCGATGGGGGAGGAGCTTTCCACCTTGAGACTCGTTCACCTTGTTTTACTTCGGAAGACAAGATTTTACAGTACCAGGAATCAAAACATTTCTCTGGTCATGTCATGCTGACCAGAGCTAAATTATCTCTGATTCATTGTACATTTTAACGGCTATTTTAAACCTCAACAAGGGGAAAAATTTTATAGTATTCTGTGTAGAAGAGGCTCTGGCCACAGACCGAAAAGGACTTTACCTTTACTCATCCCTACCAGATTAGATAATCACCTGGAAAACTGTAAGAAACATCTTTGACATACAAGAAACATGCATCTTTAGTATCTTCTGCTTGCAAATTCCAACATGGAGAAAGTGTTCTAGAGCTTAAGGTTTGAGGACTCCAGGTTAGAGTCCATGTTAAATGGAAGGAGAAAGAGAACCATTTAAAGGTTTGCATTTAATGCTTTTAATACATTCAGGACTCAGTAGCAACTCCTGTGCAGAGCTCCTGATCCATTCATGGCAGCAGAGACATACCAAGTCAGCACACAGAAGATGCCTTGGTTGTACAATTCATTCATGTCCTGCAGCCCTGCTTGGCTGGTGGATATAAGTCCCTAGTACATCTCTATTTTTTTTAGCAATATTGCTGCTGAAGCTTAGTCGTGTGCTGTCGTGTGTCCCATCCTGCTCTTTCTGCCTTAGGTGTGTGGTCTAGTTAATCCTCCATTCCATGGGAGAAACATAGTCCAGTAATGCTAGTTGTGAGGAGATTTGATTTCTACTCCTACTTCTGCCATTAACTGTATGACTTTGGGCAAGGCTCTTTCCTGATCCCAGCAGCCCCAGCTATCCAGCATCCATTTAGGATTGGTTGGTCTCTAAGGAGCCTTTCTAGCCCTGACATTCAAGGCCTTAGTGGAAACTAGAATTCTGGGTTCAGTTGAGTTCAGTGCTACTGGCATTTGCCGACTGACCTCCTCTTTGTCATCATGCACCATACGGGGCACTGCAGGGGATATGTTTATATCAGAGCTCTCTCTGATACCACGGCACTCACGGGCGAAGGGAGAGTGGGATGAGAAAAACAAGTGTATTGATATACTAGTGCAGAGCAGACTATGTTGTATGCTGGAAGCAAAGTACAAATGATTATAGGGTCCAAAGGAGGCAGAAATTTCATTTATTTATGAAAAGTCAGAATAAGACTTCATGGCATTTCAGATCAGCCTTGAAAGACAGAATTCAAACAGGATGCAGTGAAGTTTCTATAGCAACATTTACTGAGCAAATATTATGTGCCAATGTTCTGAGCACTTTGCACACAGTAACTTATTTATTCCTCTCAGTCTTTTGAGATTGAGACCATGGTTATCTGATTCTGTATATAAGGAAACTGAGGCATAGGCTGGCTAAGGAATAGGCTTAAGCTCATGCCACAAAAAAGTGCAAGCATAAGGATTCAAAGCTGAGGGATCTGGTGCTTACGTCCATCACTTAGTGTGGAGAGTCAACTGACTGTCACATAAACAAGGCCACTGAACCTGCAGGAAGGGAGACCTGACTCTGCAGAGGAGCTTTGTGTCCCTGGGAAAGTCTTTTCGGCCTCTGACCTTCACGTTTCTTACCTGTGAAGTGAAAATGAAAAATACTTTCCTCATTGGGTTGTTATGATGATTCAGCAAAATGGCAGGAATAAGAATAGATTTTAAATGATTAAAAGTTCTAGATGATTTTAAATAGGAGAGGAAAGCAGAGGAGCTGATTGAGCAAATGCTGAGAGGAGGTAAAGTGTGGGACATATTTAGGGCAGAGTGATTATTCAGTATTAGGGTCTCTTTTCCACAGTTTGAGAGGTTCCCACCTGAAGTCTTGTTCCATCTCACTTCTTCCAGCTGTGCCAGGCCTTGACTCTGCTCTCTCTATGTGGAAAATGACAAATCTAGTGTGTGTGTGTGTGTGTGTGTGTGTGTGTGTGTTGTGCTGTTGAAGCTGAACGCCAGCACAATTCTCATCAGCATTTGAGTTCATTGGCAGCATTTGAAAGAAAGGATAGACCCTTAGCTCTCAGTGCTAATATAGATATTGGCACATTAGTTTCCACTGAATTAACTCATGTAGGAGTGACGCTAAGGGACAGTTAGAGTGAAGTGGAAACTTCTCTGCATACAGAAATAGGCACATCTCAGCACTGTCTGTGTAGCAAGATGTATTATCATCATCTTATTGATACTGGACAATGCAGGATCTTCAGATGGTGCCCAGTGACCACAGGGACTAATGGGAAAGCAGAAGGGATGCAGCGTGGTTAAATCCAAAAAAAGAGCAGCAGCTCAAGAGATGGTAGGAAATACAATGGACAAGGGTCAGGAGACCTGGATTTGAGCCCCAGCTTAGCTGATTGGTCCTGGAAATGTCATTTCTATAAATTAGCACAATTGATAAAGATGCTCTCTAAAGCACGTTCGGTTCTGATAGCCTAAAAACGCATGAGTTATTTTTAAGCAGAAACTTAACTACAGCTATTCTTAGTCTCTCAACTAGAAGCTACATGTGATTCTGCATTTCTTATTAACTGAGAGGTACAATTTTCCACTGCATGTTGCTCTTATCTCTCTTAGTGACCAGATAATGTTATTTATAAAACAATAACAATATAGCCTCAGAGCAACTGCAGCAACAGAAACAATAGTAGTTATTTACTGAGCCAGGAACTGTGCAAAAACACGTTTTACATGCATTTGATTCTCAGAGCAGCACCATTGGGTGGGTCCTATTGTTTCCATAATACAGATGAGGAAGTAAAGGTTTCAGAGTTACTAATTAACTTGCCCAAGGGATGAAGCGTAGTTTTGAACCTGGTTTGTCCACCATCAAACCCTTTTCCCTTAACCACTCAGGTGTCTAGCCCAGAGTAGACACAGGCACATGTAAGCCCAAGTGTTCCAGGTGGCCTTTCAGCCCCAGAAGTTTCCCCTCACTTGAAAAATAATCTAGAACGATTTTTTTTTTCAAAGGAATCAATCTTTCTTCCCCGGTCAGAAGGAAGTCACTAACTCCAGTGTAAAAGAATGGGGCAAGCAATGCTCTCTGTAAAGTGAATTCTAATGAGGTAAAAGTGGGCAGGTCTCTACTGGAGGAGAGAGGACAGCATCGAGGAGAGTGGCGTGGCAGGTGGAGAGAGCTGCATATGCCCCCACCTCCCCAGTTCTCTCAGAGATATTCCACACAGGAATTCCTGACCCCTGCCCAGCAATTAATTGTTCAATGACTCTGATCATGGGAAGGGTATGAGAAAAATACCACCAGAGTGGTATCATCGTTGGTAGACCAGAGACAACAGAGAAACAGGCTGCATAGCTCAGCCTTGCTCAGAAAGCCTTTGTTCCCCAAGCTCTATTAAGTATCAGGTAGACAGAAAGATTCCTGGGACACAGCTCCTGTCCTCACAGGAAGGACTCACTGGATAAGATGGGAGGCAAACCCAGGCAGGCTAGCATTAATGCGAGATGCTGAGTGCCCTAACACACATCTAAGCAATTTGCTTTAGGTGTAGCATGAAAGGAGGATCAGACACATTTAACTCTAACACGAGGTGGAAAGTGTTAAGTGTGCTAATAGCAATACAATCTGAGTACTATGAGAGCCCAGCGAAGGTTGGATTAATTCTGACTGGGACTCTCACAGAACAGGTAGTGTTTAAGTGGGACCTTGAAGGATTGGAATGAGTAGATAGAGCAGATAGAGCAGTGATGAGATTCTGCTTATCACAGGGGAGTTGGTGTAAAGAGGGAAGTCTATTTGCCTGTGTTTGCTTTTCCGAAGATAGGACAGCTACAAGCATGGAGCTGAAGTTCAGACTGCCTTGGCTTTGATTTCCATGTCTGTCATTTCTGTGTGCCCTTGAACTTTCATATTTTTCTCTGTAAATGGATATTCTAGTACCTTCTTCATGGCATTGTTATTGGGAACAATTACATTACAACATGTTTAGTAATGCAAGTGTTTAGTGCGTGTTCAATAAATGATAGCTTTTATTGTCTATGTTATGACTATTGCAGTGAACATTATCTCAGTCTTCTGGGTAGCAACTGAGGCTAATTGGCCACTGTTAGACAATTTAAAAAGTTAACAAAATGCACCTACATCTTTATCTGCATTTGTCCTCTCTCCAGATCCTTGTATATGAGCATCTTTGCCTATTCTTGGATCATAGTCTTGCTTTTTTGTTTTTGATTTGTTTGCTTTTTTTTGTCTATACAGTAGAGCAAATTATTGATTTCTTGTTCTAATTTCCTTTTCCTGTTCTAAAGTCCTACTTTGGATGGTCCTCTCTTCGTGGTGTGTTCAGATCCAGTAGTGAGTGCAGAAGGGCAGTTACCATAGTCAGTCTCTCAGTTAGAATTCTGTCAGGTCCACAGACCAGCTTTGTCCCTTTCCTAGTCACCACTATACTGCTGAGAATCATCATAGAATATGGGAACTGCAGGCAACTGCAGCCAAATCTTTTGTATTACCAATGAGAGCCTCCAGCCCAGGGACAGGAAGAAAATTGTCAAGCTTATACAGAGAGACAGGCAGGGGTGGGTCTGTGTATTAGTCCTCAAGTGTGCTGACTCACAGGCCAGTGCCCTGAATGGTTTCCACGCCCTTTCTGCTTTTCCTCAGCAGACTTGGTTTGTGAGGAGGGCAAAGATGCCTTTCCTCCTCCTCATTTCCTCTTCCCTCCCCCTTCCTCCCTGCTTTGGGTAAAGCTGAAACATGCAGCTCCTGCTTCCACAAGGCATCCTCAGCATGCTTTTCACAGCACCCTCTGCTGACTCCAGGGCCTTCACAGCTTGCAGCCCAGTTGACAGCCAGTGAAGTGAGAAGATTGGAAACACTTTAAACTGTCTCAGCATTGAAGAAAGTGAGAAGGCGGCAGGTGGGAAACGTCTGTGATGAGCGACATTGTAGAGTTAACAAAAACTGGGAGACTTTCAGGGTTCCCTTCTCCGGCTCCCCTGAAACCAAGAATTACAAATACTTTCCATCTTACAGGACAACTCCAGCTGTGCAGTGGTGACTAGGTTGAGAAGGATTTGGAAGCGGTACTGGGGCTCCGTGTACACACACTTGGGAACACATGCACACACACATTCATGCATTCACACTATGTAGTAGGCATTTCTGCCTTGGACTTTTAAAAACATGCTTGTCCTTCAGGATCCTCATCTTGGAAATCTGCCCTGTTCTCCCCCTTTAAGGGATTGCCCTTCCCTCTGAATGTGCAGAACATGCTGTGCTTCTACTGTAGAATTTGTTTCATTTTCTCATACAGTTTTTATTAGTGGTTCATAAGTCTGTGTCTTTCTTCGCATTAGAATGACGCTCTTAAAGGCAAGAGTTTTGATTGTTGTTTTTTTCCCCATACTATACCACATACACTATGTTGAATCGATAAAGTTACTTATTCAGTGAATGTTTTGGTATTATAATAGATATGTTGCAAGGTAGTGTAACAAAGTGATAAGGACTCATACTGTGGAATCAGACATACAGGGATTTGAATTGTAGCTCACTATTATCAGTTCTGTGACCTCTGCCTACGTATGTTTTAGTCCCTCTTTTGTTAAATGACAATAATAATAAAGTACACCCTCTTAAGCTGTTTTAGAGATTAAAACGGTTAATGAATGTAAAATGAGTAGTTTATTTTCTAGCATTAAAGTGCTCAATATATGCAAGCAGCTATTAGTAATGTTAGAAGTAATAATAATAATCATTATCATCATCATCGTCATCATTTGTTGCCACCGTGGCTGTGCCAGGTTCTCCAGATCCTCAGTGATCCCCTTTCTTTTCTTAGATATGTGAGGGAAATAAGCAAAGGAATATATTGAAGAGAAAAAACCCAGTGTTTATTACTATGTGGCTGTTGCTCCAAGCTATGCTGTTGGCTTCTGTGAGCTGGAGGTCCTGAGAAAGCTACTTTCCCTGTGGCCCTCACCTAATCTTGGCTGTCTGGGTCTCAGCACTATGGGGACCAGAAGAGGCCAACCCAAAACAATAGGAAATAAAAAGGAATTTTTGCCCAGTGCTTTGAACAAAGCAGGTCCAAGCTTCCCACCTCAGATCTTCAGAGTGAAGGCTCTTCCCTCCCATGTTCAAAGCAGCTCTAGACCTGCACAGCACTTTCAAAGAAACGAATCCAGCAGAGATTTTTATGGCTTTAGCACCATGGCCCATAACTGGCCTTCCCTCCTTAGCTGTTTTGAAGGAGACAATAGGGGGTGGAGGAGGGGTAGTCATCCTAAAACCAACAGGTGGTCCCAGTTGTAGGCTATGTAGCAGCATGGCTGTGGTGGTGGTGGTTTGCTTGGTGTATGTGTGGAAGTGCAAGGGAAGTCAATAATGCAGTGTTCTGAGTGTGTGCAGAACCTATGGAGGAAAAAAGAAACATGTCCTGTTAATGGTAACACCATTTGGATCTGGAAATAACTGTGTGTGCATAGTCCATGTCTGTTCTCTTACAGATGAGGAAACAAAATCTCTTCATTTAAGGAGAGAAACAGTCCACTCTCTTGTTTACTCATTTACTTGACATTGGTTGTATCTTTCAATGGCAAAGACTGTGTTGTACACCAGATAGATATGCTGAGAAATGAGAAAGAGGCTCTACTCTCACAAATTTGTCCTAAAAGGCAAACAACTAGATAATCAACAAGCTAATAAATGATTAGATGCAGTGTTATCCCTTCAACCATCTCTTTGGATTCATCGCATTCTTCACACTCTCTCTATAGACTCCCACTCATGCCCCTGGTGAGTCAAAAGCTCCTGGTCAGTAGCCTCTTCTCTGATCAACTCATTTCTGCTCGTATCAACTTTGCTGGTGGCATATTAGAATCAAGAATCAATTCTGTTTGTTTTCAAACCTGTTTATATTTCTGTGTTTTTATTATATTTGGACAATTAAAATTATGTGAACTAGTGACATATGAGTGCAAAAGGAAGTATTTTTTCAAACTAAATACTTTTGAAAGGCTCTTGGATGAATCACTAAAATCATTGTAATATTAGGTATCGGAGAGATGACTCTAAGATTGGGGAAATGCACGGAAAAAATCTGAACTTATATTTGTAAGTGCCTTCAAGTTCCTGATATCAAAATATTGATCAATACATGTGCTTCACAGTGTTTTAAGTTTTTTTTTTTTCGTATCTTTTTCAAATAATCTAATCGCCATCCACATTGCATCAGTTAAGAGGGCTTCAACTCTAATTAGGACTTGAGTAAAGTTCTGTGAAGGACACGAACTACATGTTGTGACCGAGAACAGCAGGATGACCTGCTTAAGGTGGTCCTTACAAGATAAGAAGAAGCCGGCCAAGCAAAAGTGGGGGAGACGAGTTTTGGGCAGTGAGAACAGCATCAGGGGAGGCCATGGTATGCTGCAGAAGCAGCAGATGAGGGAAAGGGAAATGATGAGGTTGTTCAGGTCAACAGGGCTTAGACAGTGCAGATTCTCAGAGGACATGCAAAGGAGTTGAGACTTTATTCAAAGCATGATGAGA
>NW_012102277.1:1637371-1727615 GCF_000951045.1 Mandrillus leucophaeus
AGGATAGTCTCGATCTCCTGACCTCGTGATCCACCCGCCTCGGCCTCCCAAAGTGCTGGGATTACAGGCTTGAGCCACCGTGCCCGGCCTTCTGTTTGTTTTCAAACCTGTTTATATTTCTGTGTTTTTATTATATTTGGACAATTAAAATTATGTGAACTAGTGAAATATGAGTGCAAAAGGAAGTATTTTTTCAAACTAAATACTTTTGAAAGTCTCTTGGATGAATCACTAAAATCATTGTAATACTAGGTATCGGAGAGATGACTCTAAGATTGGGGAAATGCACGGAAAAAATCTGATCTTATATTTGTAAGTGCCTTCAAGTTCCTGATATCAAAATATTGATCAATATATGTGCTTCACAGTGTTTTAAGTTTTTTTTTTTTTTATCTTTTTCAAATAATCTAATCACCATCCACATTGCATCAGTTAAGAGGGCTTCAACTGTAATTAGGACTTGAGTAAAGTTCTGTGAAGGACACGAACTAAATGTTGTGACCGAGAACAGCAGGATGACCTGCTTAAGGTGGTCCTTACAAGATAAGAAGAAGCCGGCCAAGCAAAAGTAGGGGAGACGAGTTTTGGGCAGTGAGAACAGCATCAGGGGAGGCCATGGTATGCTGCAGAAGCAGCAGATGAGGGAAAGGAAAATGATGAGGTTGTTCAGGTCAACAGGGCTTAGACAGTGCAGATTCTCAGAGGACATGCAAAGGAGTTGAGACTTTATTCAAAGCATGATGAGAAAGCATGAGGGGATTGAGGGGATCTGTTTTGACAGGATGTGATTTCCATTTTCACAAGAGCTACCTGGCTGCTAGGGGAAGGATGGATGAGGATGGAAAAAGGGAAAGTGGGCAAGGTGGAGGCAGGGATGAATTAAAGTGACAACGGTCAGTGATAAAGTACAGTAAGTCTGCAGCGACAGGTGAGCAGTGGCAGAGCCCTAGGCCAGGCTGAGAATGGGGATGTAAAGTGGGCATTGTAAATACATTTGTGACATCTTTAGAGGGACCTGCATCCATGTTTTCTTCAGCCAGTCAATCAGCATGACCAAACTTACAGCTAATTTTTGAAAGGCATATGTGATCTGACGGAGGAGAAAATCCTACCAAAAGTCAGGCAGCTGGGTTTTCTTTTTTGAGATTGATAGTTATTGGCTGTGCTACTCAGAGCAAGCAACTTAACCCTTGGAAGCTTATCTGGAAAAGGACAATAATAATATCCCGTGCGGCCCACCTCATATTTGGGCTGTGCAGTTTAAATAAAAGGATGGCTCACATGTATCTAGGACTTTGGTAAGCTTATTCCTTCATTTGATCCTCACAGCAGGTAAGGCAGATAGTATGGTCCTCATGTGACAGGTGAGCAAACCAATACATATTCAATAAACCGTTATTGAACATCTACTATGTCAGGGTCAGGGACAGGCCCTGAAACTTTCAAAATAGATTAGACCCAGCCCTGTCCTACAGAAGTTCACAGTCTGATGAAGAAGACAGATATGAAAATGTGAAATTATAGAATATCAAGATACGTGCTAAGACAGAAAGTATATTGGAACCTTAGAGGAGGAAGTAATGAATTTATTCTGAAAAGATTGGAAAGCTTTCCACTGGGGTCAACATCTGGCTGGGGTCTTGAAGGATGTGTAAAAGTTTTCCAGGTGTGCAGGGGCATTTTTGAGGAGGATATGCAGAAGTATGCAGGCCTAGAAGGAAATGGTTCATATGCAACTATGTGGGTGGGGCCTGAGGTGATTGGCAAACTGTTAAGAATGAGGCTGGAGAGTGAATCAGGGGCAGGGAGGCTCCCGCTCATGGATCCGTCTGTAAGCAAGTTATGCAGAAGCAGGAAAACTGGTACATTTGCTTCATTTTCATTCTTTCCTCAAATGCTTCCCCCAATTGCATAGTATACGTGTTCCTGCGCCTTATACTCCCTTCTTCCTTGCTTACTGTTTCCTCCAGAATTAATTTGAATCCCAGTCTTTTTCCTGGAACTCTTAATTTTAGCAGGGATATACAAAGAGAACACTCCAGGATAGTGAGAAATGCATTTTTTTCTCCAAATGTCTTCCGGAATTCTGTTACTTAGCAGGAGCTATGTCCTGCCACGTTTTGAGAAACTTTGAAAAGTGATTCAAATGTTGGTACAAAGGGAACTAAATACTGGGTGGTGAGGAGCATCTTGGCAGAGAAGGCAGCTGAGCTTTTGCTAAAGTCTCAGTGGTTGAAATTGTCCGGGAGGCCTGAGTTTTGGTCCCTGGGCTGGGCAGCATGTGCTGTTGGTTGTCATGCCTCCATTCCTCCTTCTGTAAAATGATAAATAAGAAAATGTGTAAGTTAGGGAGGTGAAAGAGTGTTAGAGCTAATTAAATCTCACTTATTTTACTTATGAGGAAACAACTCCCAAAGAGGAGAAATGACTAAGGTCATATAAAGAACCTGCAGCTTACTTGGTGATTTACGCATTTATTCCATTCAGCAAACATGTTTCAATGCCTCCCATGTGCCAGGCACTGTGGTAGATGCTAGGACAATAGTGATAAGTAAAATAAACATGATTCTTCCCCTAATCAAGGAGACAAAATTAAACAAATAAACCAAAAGGTAAACAACATAATTAAAGATAGAGATAAAGTATGATGGAAAGAAACAAGGTACTGCAATAGAGAATAAAGAGTAGGCTATATTTTTTAGAGAAGGCCTCTACGAAGAGAGAACATTTTAAGCTGAGATCTGAAGAATGAGAAGGGGTCAGTCACTTAAAGAGGGCTGGAAGAGCTTGCTAGGAGATAACAACTTGTGGAAAAGCCTCAAGGCAAGACAGCTGGGACTGTCCTGAAAGGTAAGAGAAAGACCAGCATGAAGCCCAGGCAGAGGGGGCATGGCCTCGAAGCAGATGTGGTGGGAGAGATAGGCTGGGTCAGAACTCACAGCCTTAGAGTTCAAAGTGCCCTTATTGGCAGACTCTTGATTGATCTCACACCCCTGCAGAAAAGGAAAGGCAAGTACATGTGCATTGCAAGACTCTATTGGCTGAGCATTTGTTTCAAATGTCGTTTTCTCAGCAGGCTTTGCTGAGACCACAGATTACAAAAACAGAAATAAAAATGATTCAGCTTTTCTTCTGCATCTACCATTCAACTTAATTAGTGCTCACAGCTCCAGAAATCAGTTGAGGACGTGGGTCAGGAGTGAATTCAGATATAGATGAAGTGGGACTTAGTTTCTGGTGTTGCCACTTGGTTTTAAAGATGCAGAACTTCTTATGTTCCATAGCTTTATTTTATCCTTCATTTTTTGTACTTTCACTTCCTCAGTGGATAAATCCTAGCTAGAAGATGAATTTTGCTGATTTACGGCACCCTTGGGCTGTACTCTGTAGCTTTCAGTAAAGTTTTGTCTTGATTGACAGATGCTGATGAAGTTCATGGGTATGCATCACAGTGAATGCTTGCTGGTTGGCCTAGGAAAACCTATTTGCATATATGATTTTCATGGGAAAAGAATGGCAAATAAGAAACAAAAGATTTTTTTCTGCCACCCACCCAAGGAACAGAAATTAAGATAGCCAAAGGAAGAGTCTGTGTTCATTTAATGAATGATTTACCTGCTGTTCCTTGCAGTAGTGGTTCATTCATGAACCAGCAGAAGGTGCTTTGTGACTGTGGGGATTGCGGAGACGACTGGGCCAGGAGGGGAAGCTGTAAAGCTAATCTCTCCCACAACCCACTTCTCTTTGGCTAATGGCTTTGCTTTTGTTGGTTCTGCTTTGGCTGGTTCATGTGCTAGTTCACAAAGACTGCACACACACAGAGTTAGGTAGATGTACTCCCTAACAGGGCTCTTTAGTGAATCCCACCTCCTAGCCCCAGATGAGACTGAGTGAACACTCATTCCAGCCTTGGACTGTAGCCTTTACTGTGGCCCCTGAGCCTAACCCAAGAATGAGCCTTGTTGACCCAAGGCTCAGACCCCAAGTCTCAGATCCCTTATTTCAAACAGAGCTCTTCACCCCAGTTCCAGACAGAGCCCCTGGCCCAGCATTCCTGGTGAGTCACCACATGTGGTGAAGTCTTGGCCCCAAAGGGTCCATCCACAATGTTGTGAGTCCCTCGGTACATATCCACTTTTTGAATGAACCTCTGAGAACACCTGCCCTCTCAAGACTGGGGTCTCCTCTGTCATCTCATCAGAGTGGCTTTTAGCCATGGAGCAGTGACATAGCCTCCAAAGCTGGCCAGTGCTAAGAAGAGGAAGCCTAGAACTCAGAATTTCTGTCCTTGTTCCAACATGTTAGTTGCACTCTATCTGTGAGCTTCACAGTCCCGTTGAGTCTTGTACATATATCAGCAAGCAGTGGTCTTCAGTGAAACTGAGATCTCAACCACAACTCTGGTCCTGTCAGGGTTCCTTTCCCTTACTCTTCTTAAGAGCACCCAGAGTCACCATGAAAGAACCACAAGTGGAAAAAGAATACGTAGGCTCGGACCTATGTCCATCCTTGCATGACCCTTGGCTCCTCATCTGTTCATGGGTTTAAAGGTCATCCTTCCTGTCCTGCCTACCTTACTGAGTATTCACAACAGAAAATTAATGTAAGAGATTGAAAAATTGTATAATACATTTTAAGTTATGATTACCTCTCCCAAATTGTCAGCATTTCATCCTTGCTATCTAGCAGCAGAATAGTGTAGGGTAGGAGTTTACAAACTACAGCCCACAGGCCAAACCCAGCCCAATGCCAGATTTTCTAAATAAAGTTTTATTGAAACACAGCCACACTCATTTGTTTACATATTGTCTTTAGCTGCCTTCATGCTATAAAAGTAGCACTGAGTAGTGCAGCAGAGACCATATGGCCCGCAGAACCTAAGATATTTGCTATTTGGCTTTTTGCAGAAAAAGTTTGCCTACACCTGGCATAGAAGAGCAAAGTGAGGACTCTGAAGTTGGAATGCCTGTGTTTGGATTCTGAATCTTCTACTTAATGGCTATATGACTCTGTGCAAGTTAATTAGCCTCAGTTTTCTCTCTATGAAATAAAAATAACCATTGCATCCCCAACCTGTGCTATCAAATTAGCATTAAACGAGTATTCATGTAAGGCACTTAGGTTAGTATTTGGCACATAGTGAGTGCTCAGTGTTGGCTGTTATTATTATCCAAAGAATGAAAGCTCTGGTTTGTGTTGATGGACTCTCAGGGGATGGAGTAGCATGGTTTAGGGCACAGCCCATGGAGTAGGACAGAACATGATTTATATCCCAGTTCTGCCACTCACCAAATGAATGACTCGGAGAAGATTAATTAATCTCCCTGAACTTCAGCTTCCTCATGCATGAAATAGGAAAAAGAAATTAGAGGGTTATTGTGAAGAGTAAGTGATAAAATGCATGTGAAGTGCCAAGAATAGAATTTGGAACATAGTAAACACTCAATAGGTGATATAACTACAATAATAAATAAGAAGAAGAATGGTATTTTTCTAAGTAGTACTAGCTTCTCAGAACAAATGGGTAGTTGGGGGTGACTACTATGCCAATATCATGTGAGGTAGGAGGCTCTACTTATCACTAGCAATGCTCTGGACACCAGGTTTTGCATATTCCAGGCACATGTAAATTAAATACGCTTTAAAATGGAGTTGTTTAGACAGCTGTCTAGGCTTTTTTCTAGGCCAATAGTCCTTCAAGGCCAGGTACCTTTCTGTACTAACAATCCATGACTCTATGACTGCTCTTAGGTGGAGTGATAGATCAAGGTCATACACGTTGAGTCACTCTATGGACCATCCCTGAAAGATCCTCTTCTCATAATAACACATGGGTACACAGTGATGCTAAGGAGTTTGCCATATGGGGTGAAAATGCCCTCATTTTGAATCCATTCAACATCTTCAGGGTTGAGTTCTGTAATGGGATGTAAATCTTCTTGCCTGGGGAGAAATGGCTGAGGAGACTGGGTGTTGTGGGTGGAATACATTAAGGTTGGCGGGGTTTGAGTGCCAGCCCAAGAGCACAGCTCTCATTCTCTGTTGGCCTAAGCTAACAGGGAGTGATCAAGTTCAGGGGACTGAAGCACAGGGGAGTATTACGTATCTTCCAGACCTGTGGAGGCTAGATGGGCAGCCTAATTTAGAAGAATATGAAACAAGTAACAGCATCATGCAATTTTGGTTATTCCCTACCTAGCTCTGTATGAGTTATTGTTCATTATATTAGCAGAAAAAATGAGGATTTAGAGAACCTCTTCCTTCAGGGGAGCTTACATCTCAATTTCAGGTGAAAAGGCATAAATACACAAAAAGTTACTTGATAATATAAAATAAATTAATCAATTCATTCGGTGCAAGACATGCCATGAAAGAAAGATGGGTCAACTTAATATCCCTGTATTAAAATAGGTAAATGACTCACATTCATTCATTTATTCTTATATTCACTCATGTACCAAAAATATTGTGTAGTCATTATGGGGATCCTTCAAAGGGATATGAATAATAATATAAGCTTTATGAGGGCAAAGGCATCATCTGTCTTATTCACCACTCTATTCCACAGTGTCTAGCCCACAGGGGAAAGACAATAAGGACTGAGTTAGACATAGATCCTTATTTAATACTCAGTGTTTAGATGTATGTAGTTCCTAACACATTTGTGGACATTTATGGAGCTCCTAACGTGATTTTGGGCTCTAATTTGTGAAATACTGCAATCAGACATTTAGTAGACATCTGTTGGCTTGATATGCCCAGCATGCATCTAATCTCTGTTCACGGCACCTTAATTTTCTTCTGGCTAGTAACTTGGCTGGTAGCTTAGTAACGCAGATAGTTGTTCTGCTTCCCTTGACCCAGGGGTGGCCCATGCCTAAGCAAGGCTAGTCTTGAACTGTATAAACAGTTATCGCAAATGACTGGAGCAATGGTGAGACTCTAAAGAGACTGTCCATGAATTGTTGACATCTAGATTTCTAGAGCTGCTGCAGTTTCTGTCTTATATGAGGCACTTTTTCAGCTGGGGCTTCCTCATATCCTTTCAACATTCTGTTCTTACAAATTACAGAACTTAAACTAATAAAGCATGGATGTTAGATAAAAATTGATAAGACGCACACATTTCTAGGTACATTTAAAAGATAGGTGGAGACTTTCAGTTTATAGCTAGGATTAGGGAGGCGTAAGGGTCTTTATGAAGGAGATGGCATTTGATCTGAACCTTTAAAGAATGGAAAGGATCTGAAAAGAAAGAAAGAAAGAGGCAGGAGGCCTGTGCAGGCTGGAGCAGGGGCATGAGTGTAGGCCCAGAGCCTACGGCCGAGAAACAACCAAAAAACAGTCACGTCTATGCTGGAGCTCAGTGAACTCACTGAGCATCCCATGTTTGTCGTGCCATGACACTTAAGTCAGATGTTCCTGTTCCCATTTCCTAGGTTATACCACTAAGTCACAACAACCTTCCCCTCCATTGTCTCTATCCATGGACTTGAGCTATGGGATGTTAGAGAGGAAAGGTCTTGTGAGACCAGCTAGGACTGACCCTCTTAGGCCAAAGTGATGTGCTAGGGCTCTCCATGCCACACGTGAAGTGCTGGATACCTTAGAGGAGCTCAGTTTTACTCAGAGAGCTATGTGATCTCTTTCTCCTCACTTTCATCACTACTGCTTTCCTCCTTTCCCCCTATACCGTGTCCACATGAGCCTTCTGTTTCTCAAGCTCTTCAGTCTTGTTCCTGAACCTCATTCAGAGCCTCTGTTCCATTCCCTCTGCCTGAGACTGTTTCTTTAGCCTTTACCCTGGCTAGCTCCTTCTTAGGGTTCATTTCTCAGCTCCAATGCTAGTGACACAGAGAGGTCTCCATGACCATCTGTCTAAAATAGTCCTGCCAGTCACTCTCACATCATCCCGTTTTATTTTCTTTGTAACATTCGCAGCATCCAAAATGGCCTTGTTTATTCATATGTCCTCTCTCTTATTCCCTAGAGCCTAAGCTCCAAGAGAGCAGGGACTTGTCTTTTTATCCAGTGATGTATACTCCCAGCACCAGCTTGCTGCCTAACATCCACTACATGCTCAGCAAACTCTTGTTGGATGGGTGAATGATTAGATAGAAGAAAGATAGCGAGAAGAAACAGAAAATTTCCATCTGTAGGACTACACATCCCCAATGAGTACAAAAGTTCTATTATAGGTACTTCACCAAAACAAAAACAAGTTTGAGAAACACTGATTTAGTTTCAACTCCGTTGTCCAGATAGGGAAAATGCAGCCCAGAGAGGAGAAGGGGCTTGTTCACAGACGTGCTTCTTTGCACTTACTTCTCCACAATCATGTCAGGCACCTGAAGAATTTTACAAGGAAAGCTCCAGTTGGTCAGTCTGCTTGCCCTGGCCCTGTGCCCTTGGCTACATATGTCAGCCCACAAGGTGAGTCTAAATTCCAGAAGCAGTGAACCCAGCCTTGTTCTAATTCTTAGCCTCATATGCGGTACCACATCTCATTGGCTTTCAGTGCCTAGTAATTAAGACCCATGCTTAATAATAAATACACAAATCTGACCTGGGAGGATGGCTCTTCTTCCACATCTCCTTTTGCAGCCATCTTCCAACTGGGCACCAGGGCCTGGATGAAGAGAGTTCTTAGGAGGCTGAGACGAATCCAAAACCAAAGTGAAATGCTATATTGATACATGACGCAACGACTTAACTTCTCCAGACTGGGCAAGGCCCTTGGCAACCTAGTACCCACCCACCTCCAACTCTGTGCCATACCCCAGCCCCAGTCATACTGGTGTTTCTTGAGTTTCTCTGTTGTTCCCTTCTCTCTCATCTAGGTGCTTTGGATAAAGTGGTCCCTCTACCTGGATACAGGAACAAGGTGCTTAACACTGTGCCTGGCCTCTGCTAAGGACTCAGTTAACACTGGCTATAATAGCAGTTATGATTATTTATGCTGTGGCTGATCCCTTTATTACTCTCAAATCACCCTTTATTTTCCTTAATGTAAAACTCACTGAACCTTGCTTAAGCTCTGTGAAGGTAGAAAACATGTCTGTCTTGTGTTACTGTGGTACCCCAATTTTCTGACAATATTAGTTTCTGGTGCCAATAAATATTTCTTGAATTTACTAAACAAATGATAACATTTTATCGAGTAAATGATAGACGCCCTAGATGTGTCACAGAATCCTAAGTAAATGTGATATTGTTTAGAGGGCTTGGGGATGATTTATATCTATTATGGTAATTCTTTGCATGTCAGCATTATATCTAGGATGCGAGAGAGTATAAGAAGGGATGGACAGACACTCTTATTGTCCTCTGAGTGATGGAAATAAAGCACATCATTTGATGTCACAACATTAGAGTCTGATGATCAAGAATGTGATTCCCATCAATAAGGATAGAATTATTCTGGGAGGGGAATGAGTGCCTGAAAGTCCTCCCATTCACACATACTTTTGATCTCCCTCCCCTAAAATGAAGTTGTCCTGTCACCTCATTATCTGCTATTTACAATAAGGCTGCCACATTCCCAGGGACTGGAGCCAGGATCCAAGGGGAAATGTCGGTGTGAGAGGTCTTAAATGAAGTGACAATAAAAAAGGAGTTGCTAATGCCAGGAGTTCCCTCCCTGGGAGAGAGCTGTCAGGGCCAGTGCCCAGGGCTGGGAGATTTATTGATACTAAGTGGATGGTGCCCTAACCAGGAGTGATTATCAAAGAGGTTTGAGTGAGCTGAGAATGGAATTGGACAGCCCGCGCCGTGCAGTGTGTGGGTTTTCCTGCCCTTACTGGTTCCTGCCCTCCTGCCTCCCCAAGAGGGAATTCCTGGCCTCATTTTTTACTCACTCTGATTGTTGGACACGCTCTGCTGCAGAGTTTCTTGGAGGCAGGGCCCTCAGAATCTGACACTCTGGCAGGGTTCCCTGAATGCTCTCTCTATCTCTGCCAGGCCTTTGCTGTTGCTGTTCCCTCTACCCGTATACGATACTCTTTATGCACATGTAACTGTACCAAAACCCCTCTCCTGGATGATTCCTCCTTACCTTTCAGTGTCAAAACTGGCACTTCCTCTTGGAAGCTTTCTTTGAGGTCCCCAAAGGCTGGGGTTAGGTGTCCCTGCCTGCTGAACTCATCCTTAACATAGCGTGTAGACTGAATTGCCATTGCCTACATAGTTGTCAGTCTTTCCCATTGTTAAAGTGAGAGTCCCAAAGTGGTTGGGGATGGGCTGGTTTACCATTGTATCTCCATTGCCTAACATAGTATCTTCACAAGTGCCAGATGCTGGGTGTCGAATGGTGGGTGGATTGATAGATGGACCGAAGAATAGGTGTGTATGTGTATAGACTTCCCAGGGATGAGACAGGAATAAATCAAACATACCACTCAATTTTCTTTGCTTATAGTTCAATAGATTCTAATGTAGTAATGCCTCTTTACCTGGCATCAGGGGAAGGCAGCGTGCTACATGAGAGGATTTTCCAGAAACTGAAGCTGACCCATGTCCCAAGACTATTTCAAACATCCACGACATATCACAGACATTAAGGGCTCAAGCTCTGCAGTCAGACTGGTAAAGGTCATATCTCAGCTTGCCTTGTGCTGGTTCTGGACCTCACTTCTCCAATTTGAAACCCACCTCAAGGAATGAAAGGAGTTAATGCAGGGAAATGTCCTTGGCACAGTGTCTGGCACTTGGCAGGTGTTGAAGTATCAGCTCTCAATTATTACTATCAGAAAGCATTACAGGCCAGGCACAGTGGCTCACACCTGCAATCCCAGCACTTTAAGAGGCTGAGATGGGAGCATCACTTGAGGCCAGCAGTTCAAGACCAGCCTGCGCAACATAATGAGATCCCATCTCTACAGTTTGGAGCTGCAGTGAGCCATGATGGCACCACTGCACTCCAGCCCAGGTGACACAGTTAGACCCTGTTTCAAAAAAAAAAAAAAAAAAAAAAAAAAAGAAGAAAGAAAGAGAACACTAATATCCCAATGCTTTCTAAGCAGTGAACACTACATTTCATCCCAGCAACATGATGGAAGTCTATACATTAACCCAGTATGCACGGAGTTCTGATTCTGAAAAATGCCCCATCTCTTCTCTCCTACTCATCATATCTGACAATGTAGGCTCCATCTCTGGCTCCCTTTCTAGTCTGCCTCCTTTCATCTCTGTACTGGATAACTTATTCACATAGCAGGTTAAAAGTTGTGTCTTAACTCTTAAGACTCCAAATGCATCTATTTAAAAGAAGAAACGAAGGTAAATCTGTTCAGGAAAGTGAGATTTGGGCTGAGACACAACTCCTGCAAAGGAGTGATCTTTGCAAAGAGGTAAGAAAAGCAGGTTGCCGGCAGGAGGGGAACAGTTAGTGCAGGCTTCCAGGATTTTGTTACAAGGGAATCCAAGAACTCAGAGACTTACCTGCTTACTGGATTTGAAAAAGTGCACTGGGGGTTGTTAAAATTTGACTAAATAACTAAAGTGTTGTCGAATCAGTAAACATTTTCCAATCAATTAGACTAGACTCTAGAATGTCAGAGTCTGAAGGGGCATTAAACATTACAGAGATCAAACAATCATTTCACAGATGGGAAAGCTGAGGTCCAGGAGAGCGTGGGATTTACTTAAAGTCATACAAGTACTCTGTAATGATAAAACCAAAAAGAGAATTGTCCAGGTCTTCAGACAGCTAGCCTAGTGCTTTGTCTACAGAACCTTGTTATCTCTTCTGATTGAATATTGGTTGTGACAGATTCAAAGTAGATATAATACCTCACAACTACTAATTATATGTACCAACATTTAACCAATGACTGCATTCTCCCACAGGCCTTGGGCCTATAGGGTCTATCTGTCTCTTTCTCTCTCTCTCTTTCTTTTTCTTCCTCTCTCTCTCTGCTGGTGCTTAGGTTTGGCTGAAGTGTAAAAATGGCCTGACAGTCAGGCACTGAGCAACTCTGGGAGCCAGGGTTAACTCAAGTAAATCCAGGCCAGGCTACCTCCAAGCTATGCTCTTTTAGGGAGTAGTGGGTAAATGCACCCTCTTAGCCTTAGAGGATAAAGCACTCTGTTTAAGGTAAGACATGTTTGCAGAAGGGGAAAACAAGGAGATAATTTGAAGGGGGAAATGTCCCGGCCTCCTGTGTGTCTAAGGATTTGTTGTGTCTGCCTACTCCCATTTCGTCCACCCCCATCTCACCCTTTCCTACTTCACTTCTGAAGTCCTAGCAAGAAACACCATCCATGAGGTCCCCAGAGGCCCAACTAAATGTGTGAAACCAAGTAGATGACGTGAGGGAATAGATCTGGATCATAAGATTTATATCCTGCAGGATAATATTTTATTGCGGCAAGGAGAGAGAAGAGTTCCAAAAAATACTGTAGAGGCATATTATAATATTTTAATGGGGTTTATGTGCTCCCCAAATACACTTCACCCTGGAAGATTGATTGTGCATTTTGGCAAATCTATATTTAACACTGGGAGAATAATACACGATGTATGCTTCCTAGTAGGTAAATCACATTTATAGAAATCTTGATTCTAGTTATTACAATAGACATTTAAAGACAGTGCCTATTGTGGGTTGTGGATAGATAGAGTGTCCTCATTAGGGTGCAGGAGAAAATAGTGTGAGTGGCAGAGGGTTAATGGCTACCTTAGAAGACAACAACCCAGGCAGGGAAGCAAGTGGTTCAGGGTGAACCAACAGTCATCTCTGTTTGAGTTCAGCTCCTCCTCTGCCCCTACTGCAGGTCGTATGCCTCATCAAGCACTCATCATTCTTTTATTCATCAAATATTTATTAAGCATCTACCATGTCCCAGACTCCCTGCTGGCTTTTGGGCACAAACAAGCATGTCCTTATTTTCAGGGAATTCACAATGACCCAAACAGCCACACGTACATACAAATAAACCACGACAATTATTTTAGATAAAATAATTAAAGGATGGGAAATAAGACAGAGTGATGTGATACAGACTGATGAGGGCTTACTATTTAGAAGAGGTAATGAAGCAAGATCTATACAGAGAGGTGAGATTTGGGCTAAGACACAACTGCTACAAAGGAGTGATGTTTGCAAAGAGGTAAGGGAAGAGCATTGCAGGCAGGAGGGGAGCAGCTGGTGCAGAGTCTCCCAAGCAGAATGAGCTTGGAGCCCAGAGGAACAGAGCGAAAGCCAGTGTGGCTACAGCAGGCAGCGAGTAGAAGAGGGGTGTAAGGTAGGTGAGGTCAGAGGAGCAGGCTATTCACGCTCTGTGTGATGGTCAGATGTTGAGGCTTTTCCTGTGTGCAAAGGGAGAACTTTGAGTGGATTTGCACACGGAGGAAGAACAATGTGTTTTGTTTGTTTTGTTTTTGTTGTTTCAATAAGATCTCTCTGGCTTCTGGGTAGAGAATTGATTTTGTCACTGAAAACCAAATGTCATAAAGCTCAAGGCCATGAACACCACCTTCAGATACCAGGAGGTCTATAGAGTGGGTCAAAAGCAGGAATTATGTGAAACCAGAATCTCAGTAACTAGAAGTATGCAAGCAGATGTTAATGATCACCTGCCAGGTTTCCTGCAGATGGTACGCTGGTTTTCAGTGGGAGTAGGACAGATGTGTTACATGGTTCAGCGGCAATCTTTAAGAGATTATGACCTTTAAAGCCCGTTATCTCTAGGGACTAATGGAAAACGGAGACTCGCAGTAGACAATTAGGTACCACTGGTTAATTGCATTCTTTACTGTACATGGCCCAAAAGATTTTCAATAATATTTCTAAAGTATTCACCAAAACAGGTCTGGGAGGCAAATGGATTTGACAAGATCTGGGATAAAAATGGGTAGAATTCCTCACAATCTTTTATGCAGCTAATGTGAAGTATGAAACTCTAAAACAGGGACAAAGTATGCACCACTTCCCAACTGTAGTTGACCAAAGAAGACTTTTATTTTTTAAGGAGCATCTTCTGGGGCTATTATTTCATGAAACCTTCTGGGCAATGGTCGCATAGCGTAATTTGAGATCCCATACACAATGGCAATGTGGGGTTCTAGAAGCAGGTGATATGGTAAAAAAGAGTAAAGGATCTAATAGCATTAACTTTTTTATCTTAAAAGAAAAAAATAATAATACCTAAGTCACAAGGATGTGATGAGGACTAAATAGCCCAATATATGTAAAAGGACCACAGAGCTCTCTAAAATACTGTTCTTACGACAAGGATGAATGACTTTCCTCACCATCCACCTTGGAAGGGCAATTTTTAGGCACTGAAGATGGCCTTGGGGTTGGTCTCACTGGGGCAAAGATTATGAACTCTCATCCTATATCATACAGTAAAACAAAGTTTAGGAGCTGACTGACTTGGAGTTTAATCCCATGACCTTGGTCTTTTTAGCATTATATTTTAACTAGAAGTATAATCAACCGCAAACCAGGATTCTAACTACATTGGGATCCTACAGAATTGATCTTGTGGGTATGTTCTCACAGCTAAGCTATTACTATGACTGATACACTGGCGGGTCTGAAAATCAGCTAGCAAGATGTACAAGCACAAAATGAGCATCAGCAGACAAATGAACACTGAGAGCTAAGGGCCAGACTGGGAAAATCAACACTTGTTTTCTTAAACATGTATCAGCAGCAATAGCTGGATTCTTCCTGTAGCACCTTTTTATGCTTTGCCTTTAACTGATAAACAATGTGAGGGAAAGATCATTAGATTAAGAGTCAAGATATCTGCTCAAGTCGTATGTCCTAGCTGTGCTACCTTGAACATGTTCAGTAAATTTCTGAGCCTTGGTTTCTCCCCTTTAAAACAATGACTCAGTCATCCCTTTCTAACCTCAACAGGGTCATTGTAGAGACCAAGTAAGGTAATAGATGAAAGTGTCTTATATATATGGCTACTATAATTAATAACCATGACAACTTCTGGCTTGTAATAGATACCTAATAAAATCGGATTTACACAGATGAAGGATGTGTTGAACAGGTGAATGTGTGAGTGGGATGGTTAGATGGGTAGGATGGATGGACAGTTGGATAGACTGGTGTGTCAAAAAGACTGATGGATGGATTGGTTTGTTGGATGGGTAGATGAATAGATGATGGTTGGGTGGATAGTTGATGGGTTGGATGGATGAACTAGTGGATGGCTTCATTTTGGAGTCATCTGACCACTTTTGCAGTCTTCTATTCATTAATCCTTCTCTTCTCTTCTTCTAGTCTGTTCCCAGTTCTCCAAAGGAGTCTATGCCATCTTTGGGTTTTATGAACGTAGGACTGTCAACATGCTGACCTCCTTCTGTGGGGCCCTCCACGTCTGCTTCATTACGCCGAGCTTTCCTGTTGATACATCCAATCAGTTTGTCCTTCAGCTGCGCCCTGAACTGCAGGATGCCCTCATCAGCATCATCGACCATTACAAGTGGCAGAAATTTGTCTACATTTATGATGCTGACCGGGGTAAGCCAAGGGTTAGGGGAGGGAGACTTTTGAGGGATGGAGAGAAAATTACCAGCAGAAAGGAGAATGACGCCTCACTGCTTCCCTGAAAAATGTGGAAACATTATCCAAAATGCTTTATTTCTGAGAAATCTGACTGATTTATCAGTAGCTAACCTCTAATTCATTTTGGAAATGCATTTATCAGTAGTAACCTCTAATTCATTTTGGAAACGCATTCTGAGAATAATTCTCTTAATGCACCAAGTCGCCCTACAGCTCACCAAGCTTTCATGGCTCCTGAGTCCGAACTCAATGCCAAAGGATTTCAGACTTTGGATCTCAGACTTTGGAGTCAGACAGATTTGAATCTGAAACCTAGGTTCTGTCTTCTCCAGTTGTTTGACTTTGGACGAACTCTCTCTGCCTCAATTTCAGCATTTGTATAATGGGGATAAAATTCTCTATACCTTCATTTTCTCATGTCTATAATGAAGACAAAAACAGTCTCTACCTTATAAAGGTTTTGTGAAACTGAATGAGATGACTACAAAGTGTTCAGTGCCTGCAACATAGTAAAAACTCAAAATTCTTTCTGGTATTAGATGTTATCATCATCATCATCATCATCATCATCATCATCTTCATCCTCATCATAATCTTCATCCTTCTCTGGGCTTTCTAGTTCTTCCTCCATTGAATTTAACATCACATTTTCCAAATGTTTTCTATACTTTTTCCTCTCTATGTCTTTACTCATGTTATTCCAGTTTTCTGGAATGCACTTCCCTTCTCCAATCCACATCTGTAAATCCTTCTCCTCTTTTGCAGGCTGTTCAAATACCACTTTTCCTATTCCCCAGTTCTCTGGATGGGAGCGCTCTCTCCAGCTCCCGTAATGTTTGTCTTGTACTGTCTTACCTTCCCACTGTATACTAAATAGTCTTGTAATAATTTAGTCACTACTGGTGTAAACAAATAAATGGGTCATGCAAGGCCTGAAAGGTGAGACAGGAGTACAGTACTGATGTGGTTGCCTGCAGGGAGTCTTAGAAGACTTTTGAGTTGGAGAGCAGTTTGTGAAAGTGATTTTTCAGGCAGTTAGGCAGGCATTGTTCAGATGGGAAGGAGCCAACAGAAGAAGAAACCAGAAACACCCTATTTTCTTTGATTTTCCCTTCACTGTCCCCACTTTGATGACTTCCCCTCTCAGACTGCAACTACTTCAGGGGTCACTTGGAGGTCTATTTCAGGACAGCTTTGCAGCATAATGAAACTAGAGGCCTGGAAGTAATAAAGTTGGAAAAATGTACCTTTGCTTGTGTGAGATCATCTCTGGGGCCAGCAGAAGCACCCACACTCTCAAAAGAGCTCCACCTACCTCAGAACTCAGAGCTCAGAGCTCTGCCATTTATTAGCTGTGTGACCTTGGACTAATGACTAAATCTCTCTGAGCCTCAATTTCCACACTGTAAAATAGGGATAATAATAGTATCTACCTTGAAAGATTAAGTGAATTAAAACCAGTAGAACAGTGCCAGACACACAGTAAATTTTCAGTAAATGTTAATCTCAAACACACCAACCAACTTGTACTGAAAAGGAAACAAACATAGGAAGGCATAGCAGAACGAATCTACAGATGATTCTTGAGGCCAGGTACTATATTGGTCACCGTAGAAGAGGTTAGCAGTGTTACTGAACGTCAGAAATGACATACATACAAAAAATTAATCCATGTAAAATCAAAATAATATCTGTGAATAATTAATAATGACACTCCCCCCCAAGAAGTTCATGTTGTGATCACAGGAAACTGAGAATATGTCTATGTTACACGGCAAAGGAAAATTAAGGCTACAGATGGGATTGAGGTTGCTAAACTATTGACCTTCAATAGGGTGATTATCCTGCATTATGTTGGAGGGACACAATGTAATCACAAGGCCCTTAAATGTGGAAGTCGGAGTCAGAAGAGTCAGTGTCAGAGTGGTGGAATGTGAGAAAGACTCGACCACCATTACTGTCCTTGAAGATGGAAGGGGCCATATGCCAAGAAATGCAGGTAGCCTCTAGAAGTTGGAAAGACAAGAGAGTGGATTCTCCCCTAGAACCTTCAGACACCAACACAGCCCTGCTGACACCTTGATTTTAGCCTAGGACACCTATCTCAAGTATCTTACCTCAAGAACTGTAAGATAGCACATTTGTGTTGTTTTAAGCCACTGAGTGTGTGGTAACTTGTTACAGCAGCAATAGGAAACCAATACACCATCTAATTCTCCAAGAAGAAACAAAGCAGCATTCAGTAATGGCCTCTCTATTAATTTACCTGTAAATCAAAAGAGAGTAGTTTAATTCAGGACACATTTTAGTTAGTTAGTTAGTTAGTTAGTTAGGTAGGTAGGTAGGTAGTTATTGAGACAGAGTTTCACTTTTGTCACCCAGGCTGGAGTGCAATGGCACGACGTGGGCTCACTACAACCTCTACCTCCCAGATTCGAGGAATTCTCCTGCCTCAGCCTACCAAGTAGCTGGTATTACAGGCACCCACCACCATGCCAGGCTAATTTTTGTAATTTTATTTAGTAGAGACGGGGTTTCACCATGTTTGCCAGACTGGTCTCAAACTCCTGACCTCAGGTGATCCACCCACCTTGGCCTCCCAAAGTGCTGGGATTACAGGCGTGAGCCACTGGTCCCAGCTCCCCAGGATACATATTAAACACCTACTGTGTGAGAGACAAAGTATTAGGTATTAAAGATACTATATTGAACTTTCACAAATTTGATCAGCAGTTATTAGGTGACCACTTAGATGCTAGGTTGGCACATTTAATAAGCAGTTACTGAGTGCCCAATAAAACTAACTGCTAATATTTATAAAACCCTTGCAGGTATCAGACTCTGGTATGTGTCAAACATTCTCACTTAATCCTCATAATGACACTATGAGGTGGTCATTATTTACACCACACTTTACCTTTAAAGAAACTAAAGTTTGAAGAGGCTAATGAGCCTGCACAAGGTCATTTAGCCATATGTTGGATTTGAGCCTTAGATTGTGTTTTTTAATCACTAGTTCTACCATCTACTATGTTCAGAAACACAGTGCCTGACCTCACAGAGTTCAGACTTTTGCAGCCAGAGAAAACCAGAACTGATTTTGGCAGAAGATTGGATTTGGGGGTAGCCAGGGGAGGTAGGTGCCTGATGGGAGTGGGTGGTGCCCACAAATCCTGATTGTGTGTCATTTCTCTATCCTAATCATCCAAACTTCAGGCTTATCCGTCCTGCAGAAAGTCCTGGACACAGCTGCCGAGAAGAACTGGCAGGTGACAGCAGTCAACATTTTGACAACCACAGAGGAGGGATACCGGATGCTGTTTCAGGACCTGGAGAAGAAAAAGGAGCGACTGGTGGTGGTGGACTGTGAATCAGAACGCCTCAATGCTATCTTGGGCCAGGTAGTGAAAGCAGCAAGGGCTCAGGGTGGGTGCGGGAGGTGATTCAGGAATAGCCAGATACACTTTTGCCTTTAAAGAGGCTTCTTGACTAGGTGAGACAAGATGACTTCCATCTCATTTTCCATAATTCACAAAATTTAATTCTGAAATACTACAAACAATGGGAGCCTTGACATAGGGCTTCAAATGGTTCTCAGACCTGTTAACTCCAATGTATCCCTCTTTTGTGAAAAAAAGAAGAAGAAGAAGAAGACAAAAAATGCTGGGTGCAGTGGCTCAGGCCTGTAATCTCAGCACTTTGGGAGGCTGAGGCAGGCAGATCACCTGAGGTCAGGAGTTCAAGACCAGCCTAGCCAACATGGTGGAACCCTATCTCTACTAAAAAAAAAAAAAAATTAGCCGGGCGTGGTGGCATGTACCTATAATCCCAGCTATTCAGGAGGGTGAGGCAGTGAGGCAGGAGAATCTCTTGAACCTGGGAGGTGGAGGTTGCAGTGAGCCAAGATTGTGCCACTGCACTCCAGCCTAGGCAACAGAGCAAGACTCTGTCTCAAAAAATAAAAATAAAAAATAATGATAAATTACATTTCATTTTAGAGTTTATGAAATGTTATCATATTAGGAACACAGCTTATAGAGACAAATTTCTGGGTTCGACTCTGGACTCTGTCACTCATGATCCAGGGTTTGGCATCTCATTCCTTTCACCCACTTACCTGTTTTAAGAGGCTAATGAAGCTGCAGCCACCTTTCTTTCTATTGTTTCCTTGAACATGCCCTTCACTTTGAGAAATCAATTCATGGTACATTCTTCTATAAACAGACATTGTAACCTCAACAGTCTTGAGCTAGATCTCTCTAAACTGTGCTTCCCCAGTCTCAGAACAAAAGCATGTGCCCACCACAGAATTAGCAGGATTTTTTTGTAGATTCTTTATCTTTTTAAACTACATTTATGTATTCAGATTCAGAGCTAGCAAGGTAGCAGATGTTGCAATAACTTTTGAACAATGTCATACAATAAAATTGATAGTTTTAGGTACTTGACAACATGACAAAGTTTGTTAATGGCCTTCAAGACCCCTGGGGCCCTCACAGAGAATCTCGGTACTAGGACAGCTATCACTCAGAGGCCTCAGCAATAGAACAGGGAGAGAGTTTGAATGTTATGGATTCTTTAAGGCACTAACTCTTCTACTTTGTAAAGTATGAATTTGGCCTTCCCTCTTGGAAAGAGAAACCCATCAAAAATTGTTGCCATTGAGATGGAAGTTCTCTGGGCCAGAGTCAGGGATTTGAATTCCAGTTTTCAATTCAGACAGGATAAGATAATAGTGAAGAGAAGAGATAAAACCAGACTGGCTAGGGTTCAAATCCCAGCTCTAGTATTTACTGGCTTTGTGACCTTGACCAGGTTTTTAGTCTTTCTACATCTCAAGTTATTGATCTGCAAAATGGGCATCATCCTCATAATAGCCACCTTTAGAGGGCTCTTGTGAGAATTGTAAGAATCAATTCATGTGAAGCACTTAGAACAGACTCTCCACCACAGTAAGTGATGCATGCAAGCATTTGCCTATTTTTGCTATTCCTAGTGCCTACTAGGACCAGCTTCTTGAGTCACTTCCTTCCTTGGGCATAAGTGAATCCATCTGTAAAACATGAATGAAGGCCTCTGTTCTATAAAACTGGTAAAAAGACAAGATAACAGAGTCGACGGAAAAAGTGCTGAATGATAATGACATATTAATAGACGGATGACCTATTGTATATTGTTCTATGGTACAGACAATAGCCATTGCTACTATTTTTTGAGTGTGTATGGTATACCAGATACTAGGCCAAGCCCTTTCCATGCATAATCCTATTTCATTCTCACATCAACTATGTAAAACAGCTTTTATCAATTCCCCTATTTTATAGATGAAGAAAAGAGAGATTATACTTGCCCAAGATCTCACAGCTAGCTTATAATAAAAGCAGGAAGTCAAACCTTTCTTGGTCTGGCCACAGAGCCCAACTTCTTAAACATGCAACTTTTCTGCTTCTGCTATCTACAATTAATTCCTCTGTCAAAGGGTAAACTTGCATTTTGTAAAGAAGTGGCCTGTTTGTATGGGTATTTTAGATTGTAGCTTATTAACATTTTTTAAAATTATTTCATTCATCTATTTTGAAAAGTAAGACCAAAGAGTTGAAAGGATTTTACAGATCACTTGATTCATTGCTTATGCTCACATTTTATAGACAGAATGACTGACGGTCAGATTGATTAAGTTATTTGCCTTAGGCTCAGACAACTAATGAATGACAGTAACGAGCCTACAACTTACATCTCTGACTTACAATCTCACACTTAGCATCATCCTGGACTATCTCACATTCAGTAACTGGGAACATACCTGGGATACAGTTACGTTAAGTAACTGCATGCAGTCTAACATGAAATTTTTCACCTAATCTGAGGGGAAAAAAAAAAAAAAAACAGTGACTCAAAATTCCAAATAGGGAATTAATTGCCTGTGTCTGTCTCCAGCCTCCCAACTAAAATCTAAGCTCGGCGATGCCAGGGATTTTTGTTTTATTTTCTTCCCTGCTGAGTCCACAATGCCTTGGATAGTGCTTGGCACCAAATAAAGTATTCAATACATTCTTTTTAGTGAATTAAAAGAATAAGGAATCAATGAAGCCTCTATGAAAGTTCTTAAATGTAAGATAAATCTGGATTTCTATAGGTAGCCATTGGCTGGATAAGAGCCTTTAAGATGGATGAAAGGGCGTGTTAGGAGGCCCAGAGGGCATGTGAGGGCTAGGTTTCATAGTGCCGTTTTGCAGGCTGAGTGATGGATGCTGAGAGTCCACTGGAGAGGATGGCAGAAAGATAAACACATAATCAAGAATATCCTCGGAAACCATTAGAAAGAGTTTAGGGTTTATTCTGTAAACAGTGGGGAGTCAGTGAAGGTTTATGAGCAAAGAACAGGGTTATTAGACTATAACACTTTATCAATATATGATGCCAAAGCATATAATACAGTCATTAAGCACAATATGAGTTAGAAGTGAGAGTAGACCAGGACCTGTTGAGGCCATCCATCACATCCCCCTATGTTATTGTCTTCATGGTGCTTGTACCTGCTGAAATCTTGTTCATTATCTATTTATATGTTGACCATCTGGCACCCTACTAAAATGTCAACTCCAACTCAGTGAGGGCACGGAGACCTTGCCTCACTTGCTCAATGCTCTTTCCCCAGCACATAGCATAGTGCTTGGCATATAATTTATGTTCAATAAATATTTGTTGAATGGATTAATTCATTAATCATAGAGGGTTTTACAGAGGCGTTGAGATTGGAGCTCAGCCATTAAGGATACGAACAATCAGAGAGAATGGGAGAGGCCATTCAGACACAAGTATTGTGAATGAAGGCAATGCATTGGGAATGTGCTTTGAAGTAATGGGGGTCAGTGAGGTGATGGACCCCTTGTGAAATTGCTTCTTACATTTACAACACCTTTCTCAGTTTGTTACCCTGTATGTATTTATCTGTTCATGTATTTATTATGGATCTCCTCTCAGTAAAGTGTAATCTCCAAGAGGGCAAGCACTATGCTTCTTTCACCTTTCCACTGTGTTGCCAACAGTGCTTCACCCATAGCAAGCACTTAATACATATTTGTGAAAGGAAGTTATTAGAGGAGGGAAGGTCAATGTGTAGGTTGGGGAGTAGATAGATGGGAAGGTTGATATCAGGTTGGATCACATGAAATTGCCAGTTTTTATAAGTCAAAAAAGTCATCAGTTATCAGCTGTTTCCTATGTTTCAATTTGTACTTTCATCTTGTGGGGATGATATTTCTCCATTGCCTGAATGTGGTTGGTTTTAAAATATCATGTATTTGCTGTTTTGTGTTTCTTAGAAGCTGAATAGGTTTTTGATAAAGGTATCTCATTGTGGAAAAGGCAGCAAACCATTTGACAAGAAGATGAAAGAATGAAGTAATGAAGAATTATGAATAAAACTATCATCCCAACAATATTTGAGCTCCTTGGTCTGGAATTTCACAATCTAACCACTGTTTCAAAGAATTCATTGTGTGTGCTTGCATTTAATTATTCCCCACATAAAAAAAATGTGAGTCACTATGCACATACATCCAGTTAAGTAGATGTCTGAATGTGGATTTTAATAACCTTGAAAATTTATTCAGTTAGAGAAGCCCAAGTGCTTATCATTTGTTATATGTCTCCTTGCAACAGTACAGGGGGAGAGACACCAAGAAGAGTACACTAACCCCAATTTGATGATTAAAAAAAAATAGGGAATTAGATTAAGTTAATTTGCAGGTTGAGCTAGATCTAAAACCAAGGTCTGTAGTCTTAACCATTCATTATTAGGTGTGTTTCCTGCCCAAGCAAACTTCTGGACAGTTCTTTCCACAAATATTTTTTCTACCTGTGATAATTAGGGATAGTCTGCATTTTGGGATAAAAGGGTATTCATGGGCACTAGTTCTTAATGATTAACCATTATCAAACATCAAATGGAAAAGTTCACAGGAGTCAGGTCCCTGTCCTGATGCTGCCACCAGGCTACTATCGGATCTGGGCAAACCACTTTCCCTCTTTGGATCTTGACTTCCTATCTGTACAGTGAGAGGTTGGACCAGATGATCCTAACCTTCCCTTCCAGCTTCTAACTTGGGCAATCCATTAATGTCTGAGTACCCAACTGATTCGGGGAGGAAGGCACAAAATTCAGAAAAAGAAAGAAGAGCATCTACATATGGTTCATGCAAGGAATTGAAGGTGAAGTCATCCACCTACCCATCTGACTGTTCATCCACCATCCACCTATTAACTCATCTGTCCTTCCAATCAGCAAATATCATCATGACAGATTTCATGCAACATAAGATTCCCACCTAAAGAAGAATCTTCACATACAAAGAAGGTTTATGAAAGAAAGAATGCAGTGAGCGTTTCAGATGGGTCCTTGGGGTTACAGTAACAGCACTCTACCCTTGGAATCAGACAAAACTGATTTCAAATTCTGCTATCTGCCACTCAAGAGCTGTAAGATTACAACTTACAGAGTTTATATAATAGACACTCCATGCCTATTCCTTATTTGTAAAACAAGGATGTTAACAATGCCACCATCCTTGGAGTGGTTGGGATATTGTATTTCGAGTGCTTAGGATAGGGCACATTGTAAGTACTCAATATCAGTTGCCATTATTACTGTTGCTGTTGTGGCTTTAATTGTTAGTACGATTAATGAGTCTCCACCTATTATGTTTTGTAGATTATAAAGCTGGAGAAGAACGGCATCGGCTACCACTACATCCTTGCAAATCTGGTGAGTAGAGCACTGCAGGCTCTCAACTCAAGGCTTCTCCAGGTTTGGGGACCTACCTTGCCTCTTGCTGATGTGAACTGAGTAGGTGGAAGGGGCAATTCAGGGCTGTAATGAGTCTTGGCAATAATAAATTTTTATCTTCTCCACATCCCACTCATCAAACCACAACACACTGTTCATGAACCTCTAACCTTCCTCAGAAGAGAGCATACTGGTGGGCAAGGCTTTATCATCTTCACAATTCCAGCTTTAATTGGCTCTGCCCCTTGGCAATAGGGACAAAATCACCACATCTTTGAATTAATACAAGATGTCTTGATCCTACTGTTTTGGGCCCTCTATTTTGACCCCAGTGATAGTTTTACTGCTTATAAATAAATTTGCATCATAATTACACTAGTATTGACAAAATTTTAACCAGAAACAACTTCCCAGCATGAACAATATTATGTCCACTTAGTTTATATTCACTTTTCTACATGGCATAGATAAGTCTGTTTAAAATATATATATATATATATTTGTTTTAACGTACTACAGATCATTGTATCAAGTGCTACTGTTTTTTATATTACAAAGAAAACAACTCATCAAATCATTTTTTGTATATATTAAATTTTACCTACTAGCATGTACCATTATGAGTTTTCTTTTGTAACCACTATTTCTGTGAAGTCTATTTTTTCTGGGTCATGTTTTACACCTCTACTTTTTTATCATGAAGTTTAATTCTTCTAGCTTTTCTGTCCAAAGCCAAATGTAATTTCATTTGGTGTTTAACCCCATTTTTAAAGGCTTTATTGAGATATATTTTATAAAGCACACAATTCATCCATTTAAAGTGTACAATTAAAAGGTTTTCAATATATTCACAAAGTTATGAAACCATCACCACAATCTTATTTTAAAATTCTTCATCACCCCTAGGAGAAATCCCTTACCTCTCAGCAATGACTCCTTATTATCCCCCAAGCTCCTCCAGCCCTAGGCAACCATTAATTTACTTTCTATCCCTATGTATTTGCCTATTTGGAGCATGTCATATATGTGAAATCATACAATAAGTGGTTATTTGTAATTGGCTTCTTTCACTTAGCATAACATTTTTAAGGTTCACCCATGTTGCAGCATGTATCAGTACTTGATTCCTTTTTATTGTCAAACAATATTTCATTATGTGCATATACCACATTTTCTTTATCCATTCTTCAGTTCATGCACATTTGGGTTGTTTTCACTTTTGGGCTATAATGAATAATGCTGCTATAAAACATCAGTGCACCAGTTTTTCACTTTAATATATACCTAGGCATAGAATTACTGGGTGATATGACAATTCTGTGTTTAACATTTTGAGGAACTCCAAAATTATTTTCCAAAGTGGCCGCATCACCCATCAAATTTTAATCAGTAACAAATTTTTCCATGTGACAGTTTGAATGATGGCAAGTTTCTCTTAATGATAACTATTTCTACAGTTTATTATCCTAGTCTGTCTTTGCAATTTTCCATGTTTCCATTAAGAAGTGGTTTCTAACTTTTTATCTATAACAAATTTTCAGGTTTTAACTTATTTAACTGAACATATAACTGGCTTCAGTTTTAACCATGTTGTTTTGTGTTGATTATCTCTATAAGCAATATTATTTGAACAAAAATTAATATTTGCTACTCATTTCTGGAGTAAAGGCCATTAGTAGAAATAAGGCACAGGGTGCATGAATCTAAAAATGTGACTAAAGCATCCTGCCTAATCCATAAATTCTGTCCCTCTTTCTGACCTGGCATCCAGCCTTAGATAGATCCCCACCTTACTCTTCTTTCCCCTTCTTCAACTAACTTGTATTGGCAATATTTCAGAGTCAGGACGTGAAATAAGAAGGGCTTAGGGTGGTAGGTTAATTTAGGCCCAGCTGTGAATGGCTAAATGTATTACTTTTCTCAGAGGTATTTGCATTTTAAATGAGGGTGGCTCTCCAGACACTTTTGGGGAACCGAGAATCTCACCCTCCAAAGACCATTTGCAAAGATGGAACTTTTGACTTTGGAGTGAGGAAAGCCCATGACATCCCTTGACTCCCAGATCCTCAGTGCTAGAGTGGACTCAGGAAGTCATCTCCACTTAAACCTCACTTGTTTCTAGGGAAACAACCAGCAAAGGGCTGTGACTTGGCCAAGGTCTCATGGTGAGGCAGCACCAGAGCTAGGCCTGTCACCAAGGGTAGCAGACAGTATTCAGGCCTTTTCTACAACTCCAGAGCACCTCTCAGTGAGACTTTGTAGGCACCCTGCTGCTTAACAATACACAGAACAAACATAGAACAAGAATACACAGAACAAGGGTGGGGATACGCATAATTACCTCTCTGGGGTGAGACAGAAATTGCATACAGTGGCCTTAGAGTCACTGAAAGACCCCAGGTAATTACATTGCCAGCCTCCATCTGTTGCCCAGTAACCCTTCAGTCACAGCATCACCAAGTCAGTCTCTTGGGTTGTTATATCCTTCTGATATGCATTTTTCTTCTTCTGACCTAATGAGCTCTCAAATCCGTACAACTGCCAGCTAATAGGATGCAAATTGCATATACCATCCAAATGAAAAAAGACTTACATGTTCCAATAGATTAGTTGATAATTAGGCTTCAAATTACTAATTAATTCAGTTTGAAACATAGTCAAGTATGTGGTGTGTTTTCTTACCCTTTCAGAGGAATAGTGCAATTTATAAGATGATAATTTTTAGAATTTCTGCCACATAATTAGTCTACTGCTGCATAGAACTGACCCACTCCTTCGGAATGTTTGTGATTACGGTGTAATTATAGAGTTAGAGACCAAGGAAGGCTTCGAAAGGTTTAACAAAAGGAGGGAGCTATACTTTTATTTTGCAGTTCTTTCTGTCCCTGTCAGAATGCATGAGCTTCAAAGTAGCCAGCAGTATTCTTTTAGCAGATCACTTCGGAGGAATGATTTTGGGGTTCAAATAGCCACCTTTGAAGGGCTGCCGGAAGAGAAGAGGGAAGGGGATTGTAGGTCAGAGAAGAGAACTCATAGGCGAGGAGTCAAAAACAAAAACAAAACAAAAAAAAAACACCTGTTTTTTGTCCAGGAGCCACTCTTAGCTGGCTCTGTATTCTTGGACAACTCTCCAACCCTCAGTTTCCCCATCTGTCAATTGAGAACAGTAACTCCCACTCTACCTACTCATAGTGTCACTGGGGAGACCAAATATGTTGCCAAATGCCACCATGCTTTAAAAAGTTAAAAGTGTTCTGCACAAATGGAAAATTCTTACTTCACATATTAAATCCACCCATCTGTACATATTCACATATGGTGTGTATGTACATATGCATATATATGCTTGCATATATATCCATATTTTATAGAAGAGATATGTATGTTTATTTCCATAGCATTGGTGTGGTCATAAGATGAACTTGAACCATGCAGAAATTGGAAAGCTATGCCACTCTGTCTCACAGACGTGCCTGGGTCCTGGAACCCGCAAGTGCTGAGCCTGGCTGCCAGTGCTCCTCCAAACCCTTGCACTGACTGTGCATTCACTCCCTGCTCTGAGACTGTGGGGAATGCAGACATCTGGCAGCCAGAGCTCTCCAGAGTTGTAGTTCTTATCTTTGTGACTCACCAGAAGCAAATCTTAGACCAAATGAGTGTTTCTCAAAGCAGAGGACCTGGAGGACCTGTGGACCTCTATAGTGTGTCTGTAGAGCCAGTTTGGAAAATGCGGCTCTAACAAGCGAGTGCTTCAATGCCACTGCGATTGCCAATGTGAGTACCTAAACCATGGAGTAAATGATCAGATTGTTATATTGGTATTTAGAATTTCACTGGAATAAAAGCACATATTTTAAAGTCTCATAGAGAACTAGAAGATTGTGAGAATTTATACAGGGTTCAGCAGACTCCTGTCTGAAAAATACTGAATTTGTTGGACAACATTGACCAGTGTGAACCATATCATGCCTTCTAGAGGAGTAATAACAGTAATAATATCATCGATCTCTCTCATTTTTACACCATATTATAGTTTATGTGGTATTTCTGTATGAATCATACTGCCGGGTTTTGGATGTCATAATACTCCTATGAAGTAAACAAGGTGGAATTCATCACCCCCATTTTACAGATGTGGGAACTGAGACTCAGAGACATTACATGACTGAGCTGCAGAGGAGGAAGACAGGAACCTAATTAATGGAGTTTGGCTGTCAGGAATATGACAAAAACCAAGTGAGTTGGGCATAGGAATAAGATGATCAGGCTAACCTGAGGCCGAGACACTTGAGTCACTGAATGATTCCTTAAATCCCTAATAAATTACAACAATAATAACAATGGCAATAACTTCCACAATTGACTGATTGCTACATTCCAGACACTATGATAAACACTTAAATGCATGTCAATTAAACCTTCCTAATAGCCTTTGAGGTTGATGTTATCCTCGAATGAAGAAACAGAGCTTCAGAAAGGTTGACTGTTCCACAGTCACAAAACATATAAAGTGATGGAGCTGCACTTCTCCTCAAGGGCCATGGAATCCCAAAATGTGTGTTCTTACTACTGTGTTATGTGAGTGCTGAGCAGGGAGAGTTGGGGAAAGAGCCAGAAAAGAGAGGGGGTTGTACTGGACGAGACAGTTTGAGTTTAAATCTTGCCTGTAGTAGCAGCAATAGACTTGACATTCCAATCCAGACTCTCAAATTCCCGTTGGACATCCAGCCCACTATTTACTCCATGATTGAGGTACTCATACTGGCAATCGCAGTGGCACTGAAGCATTTGCTTGTTAATGCCCGTTTTCCAAACCGGCTCTACAGACACACTACAGAGGTCCGCAGGTCCTCTGTTTTGAGAAACATTCATTTGGTCTAAGATTTGCTTCTGGTGAGTCACAAAGATAAGAACTACAACTACATTGATGGAATTTTATTAAAATGATGATTTCTAGTGTGGCAGAAGCTGAGGAAGAGATGATGGAGTTAGCCCGTTCCAGGTCTTATCAGGGTACTTGGGAATCTGGACAGTTGACCATTTCTGCCATGTGCTTGCAGATTAACTCCTGTAGAATGTTAGATTGGAAGTTTTGGTCTATTTGGCAGCTAGTCCAAGCCCCCAGCCCCATGCTGCTGCTCCTCTGCTGGATCAGCCCTGAGCAGAAGCTGTTCTTTAGTCTCCTTGCTCCCCTGTGGTGATAAATCTGTCGACTCCTTCTGCAAAGCTGAGCTCATCCACTTTCTTCAGTGCCTCTCTTCCTGTTGGCTCCATACCTCACAGTCATGTTTAGTTTCTGCAGCTTCTGGTTAGGCAGGTGGTATAGCAGTTTGGAAGGGTGGCTTTGGAGCCAGTTCTGGGTTTGAATTCTGACTTTTATACTTATTAGCTATGTAACATTAATCAATTTATCTACCTTTTCTGAGGTTTTGTTGCCTTATCTCTAAAAAAGAGAATGATATTATGTACATCCCCGTAAAGTTTTATGAGAATTAAGTGAGATCCCTCAATGCTCTTGCAGACGAAATCACATCTACCTGTTTTATCTACCTGTTTACATCTACCTGTTTTAGCCCCAGATATTTTTTCACTTACTATACTTGAGATTAGATAACTGATTCTCTATTATTTAATGTCTTCCTCACTGTTTATCTACAAGGTCCTAGAGGAAGGATTGTGTGTGACTTTTTCTCTGTTGAATTCCCAGTGCCTGGCAAAGTGAGTTGCACATAACAGGTGTGCTTTAAAAAGTCAACGAATGAATGAATTAGTAAATAAAACAAATTCTTAGAAAATAATGTCTGCACCTACATATCAAATGTACTTAAAGGCAAAATCTCTTAGACCTATGCTAAAAGAAGTAGAGGGAGTGGGAATATGAATTTAGTTTTGAATATGCAAATAAGTAGTTAAAGACAAGCCTAAGAGGGCTTCTAACCCACTTCATGTAGAGAGCCAGAATCTCCTCTACAACGTCCCCAACAGAAACTCAGCCATCTGGCTCATGCTTGAATAATACCCAGTGATGGAAAAGTCCTACCTCTGAGGCAGCCCTTTTCCTTCTCAAAGGGCTCAGTTTCTGCACTCTTCCTGGAACAGGGCATGGTCTGTGTGCTGTTCACCCTGTGTCACCCTCTCATCACTTCTGACTCTACATGCCCTCTGACTCTTGCAAAACTTGTCTGCTGCCTTCCCACAAAGCAACCTTTGAGTATTTGAAAACAGCTACCTTGCTTACTCTTTGGTGTTTGTGCCTTCAGTCTGGACACCCTCCTGTTCCCCCAGTGCCTTCTCTCAGGATGTGGTTCTTACAGCCATCCAGACAGCCACCAAACATGGACAAGGCCTGTCCGTGTGCCTGATACTGCACTGGTCTCATGCAAGGACTAAGAAGCATGAGGCTGAACTTTGTCCCAGAAGCAACCTGACCTTGTCTTCCAGCTAGATTAGAACATGTAAAATAACATTCTCAAAAGAATGCCAGAGAAAAATCACAGCCTGTGAAAGTATCCAAGCCCCATCGATGGCCACCTGCCCTGTCACAGTGTGGTGATCAGAGGCCAGGGAGGCCGCCTGAGCTGTGGAGTGTCTAGGAAGGCTCGTGAGGCTGCATCCACAAGGCCAGCAGTCATGTAAAGAGTGTGCCCTCACCCTTGTTTGAAGAATCCAGTGGAGTGAGAGCTGAAGGGTACCTATGAAACTCATCTCACTCTGCCCCTCATTTTATGAAATGGACACTCAAGAATGAGAGAAAGGAGTTGATCTGTCTGAAGTCACCCAGAAGTTAAACAGCAAAGCTGGGGTAGGATTTGGAGCAATCGCTTGCTCCTTCTTTGTTGCTTCTTTTCCCCCAACTGGATTTTCAGTGTGCTCATATGCCTCCGTGTTGGGGGGTGGGGCAGGGACAGAGCCAGAGACAGAGAGGGAGCTCAGAAGTGCTCCCTCCTCCCCACTGTGCCCCTCTCAAGGACTCTCTTTGCTGATGAAGCTTATTCCAGTTTCCTCTTCTTCCTCCCACACAGCCTTCCCTCTCCTGCTCTGCTCTCACCTCACTCTTCTGTAACAGACACTTTGTGATCACCAGAGCTGACACTGCCCAGAGCCTTTGGAAGGAAAAGGAGAGTGGGTGGATAGAAAGACAAACCCCAGATGCCAAAGGTGATCCAAGCATCCCAGTCTAGGTCACTCTTTGTACTCATCCCCATCCTCTGAGAGAATTCACCCCAGAGATCCCCAAGATTTTCCATATCCCTCCAAGAAAAGTAAGATTCTGGTCCCATTTTATGAGGAGAAAAATGAAGTTCAAGTTGTTTAAAAACCTTTTGTAAGGTCATTTGACTAAAACTGGAATTCAAACTTAAAACCTTTCCCATTCCAAAGATTAGGCTCATTCTCCATTGGGCCACACTGCCCAAATTGGGGAAACCTTTGCAGTTCTTAGGACTGGTATTATACTTGAGCAAGGCCAAGAAGTAAACTCCTTTCTTCCTTAAACTGCCTGGATTTGAAATCTGGCTCGGCTACTTACTAGCCGTTTGTCCGTTGCAAGTCACTTCTCTCTGTACCTCAGCTGTCTCACCTATGAGTGGGAATATTAATGTGGATCTCATAAACTAAAGATAAAACAAGTTAATGTATGCAACGTTTTAGAACACAGAGTGCAGCAGAAGCCCAGGGTCTCATCCTAACTCTGTCACTTATTCATTACCATTTGTGCAAATCATATTTTTCTGGAAGATCTCAATTTGTTCTACAGTTGGCATAATGTTTTCAAAAGGAAAAAATTCATCAAAACAATCTTCCTGGCTGTGTGATTTAGGGTTCTAGTTTTCCAGATTCTCTTCAGTTCAGAGTTATCAAAAAATATCTCTCAAAGCCACATTGGCTCCCTGAAGCTTAAGGAAGAGGCTGGTCTATTAATCTCAAGCACTTGGTGTTGGTATCTTTTGATCTTGCAAACCATGCACACCTCGGCTGATTTGGAATGGCCTTTGTCATGCTGGGTCAGCATCCTTTGGGCCATTTCAGATATGCAAGACAGTGGCTATGATTGCTTTGACAGAGCACGGAAACTCATTGTCACCAGCAGCCTTGAAGCAAGAGAGACCCCTTAACACTAATTTTGGCAGATGGTTGGTGAGCTATGTAACTAAGACAGTTCAGTCCTTGTTTCCTTACCTATCCCTCTTTTTAAGACAGAAAGTACAGTGGGAGAGAAATGGAGGTCCAGGAGACACAGGATTTTAGGTAAATATTTACTATGTGCCAAGCACGGTTCTCTAAGAATCTGACATAAAACATAGTTAATCCTCACAACAACTATGAGAAATACCATAATAATCCTTATGTTGCAGCAAAGGATACTGAGGCACCAAAAGGTTGAGTGGCCCTCCTGAGGTGGCACAGCTAGGAGGTGGTGGAGCTGAGATTTGAATCCAGGCTGACATGCACAGGCAGTTTCTGTGACAGAGGGCAGTAACCCTCTGTGGCTCTGACTCGGAACCTCAATACATGCAAACTTTCTGCTTAGAGTGTTCCCAGCCCTCTTCACCCAACCAAAGGCACTTTTTTTTTCAGGCTTCATTGCTTTCACTGCAAGGCCTTCCCTGAGCTCCAAGATCAAGTTTGGGTCCACTGGTTTTGCTCTATAATCACTTGTGTAATATTGGCCTTTCTCACTAGACCTTAGGTAACTTGAAAACAAGGACCAGACCTGTCTTCTTCTCTGCTGCATTCCTGTGTCTAGCATGGGTCTGACAGTATTAAGCACTCATGAGTGAATGAGTAAATGGACAAATAAATGATTAACTGGAATCTTTCTTACCTGGTTCCCAGTAGCTTTCATATTTATCATGTTTGGACTTTCATTCTTCTTTTTATCAGACATTCAATGGGCACCTACTATATGGGAGGCCTGTGAAGGTGTAAACTGGCTTTTCGTCAAAAGATGGGCATGCTATGAGTATTTGCTTGGCCTTTTCTGGATAGGAAGGTTTTGTCATGTAAAGGGAAGATGCGATTGGTTTTAAGTCTACTGGGAACTGTAGCCATAAGTGCCCACCTCATACCAGGAAATTTGCTCTTGCTCTGAAATGGCTTTGCCAGGTGTCATTCCTGACTACAACAGTTAGGGCAGAATAAAGATGAAGGGACTCTCTGGAAGACCAAATATTCCCAGGCCAGGTAGTACACCCATGCAGCCTTGCAATCAATAGCCCAACCTGGAGTCCCTGACCTTCTGCCACAAAGTGCCAGCATTTTATCCTAAATCCCAGGACTGAGAGAAATTAGTCTGTGAGGCCCTGACTGACATTTACAACGCTTTGTCAATAGTGGATACTTGCATGAGGTATGTCTGTCGGTGTGTTTGTAGATATCCAAGTGTGCCTCCCTGGTTCCAAATGTAATTGGATAAGTCAACACAAATACTTTTTTCTCCCCAATATTTATGGTGTTTTCACTGATTTAAGCACGGCTACAATACCTTATTTAATTAGAGGGAAACAGACTACCCTCTGTATTACCAGAGATTATATAGGGAGAGGACACCTTAAAGGTTTGGTTGGTTAAAGTGGCTAAAATAGGAAAATGTGAAGACTTTTATGCAGAGACATGGGTATTTGAGGACACAATTAAGTCTTCAGCCCAGGAGTATTCCACAAATTCACACATATCCATATTCATGCGCACATACCTGTGTGATCACAGAATTGTAGATCAAAGCTGGAAGAGCCCTTAATAGAGAAATCAAGTGGCTCAGAAGTTTCCAAACTTTTTAGTGTGAAGCTCTATTTTCAAATGGAATCTTGGGGGAGAACTCTCATGTATAAAACAGACAAAAAGCAGAGCTACTATGGTGGAAGAGAGACAGTGGGGATCTAGGACCCCATCTTT
This sequence comes from Mandrillus leucophaeus, assembly GCF_000951045.1. Lineage (NCBI taxonomy): Eukaryota > Metazoa > Chordata > Mammalia > Primates > Cercopithecidae > Mandrillus > Mandrillus leucophaeus. The sequence continues at coordinate 1,671,584 of NW_012102277.1, forward strand.
CTGCCCTTTCCCTAACCTAATATCGTAACTTCTAAAATGCCTGCAACCGGGAACATAGCTTATAAGATCACTGATGTAGCCAAAGCTCTTATTTTGCAAATAAGTCAACTAATGGCTCTACAGGTTGAGATCATTGCCCAAGGACAAACAACTCATGAGATTCAAAGACAGGACAGCATTTATGTGGTTCTCCCTAAAACTCTTTTCCTGACACTTCTTATTTATGACCTAGTTCACCATAGACTACACAAAAAAGTCAGTAAGAAGACCTCTTTGATCTACAAGACAAAAGCTAAGGCTGAGAGGTGATAGGATTGAAGCTTATAAAAAACAATCATGAAAATGGTGAACAAAATCTTTCAGTTCCTTCATTCCTCCACATGTATTGAGCGTGCACCCTCATCCAGGTACTCTGTGTGGATGCTGTGGGCGCCAACGTCCCTGCCCTCCAGGAGCTCACAGTCTCACAGGGAAGATGAGAAGGGCCCCTGCACACTCAAAGAGAAAGCTAGGAGAGGCCTAGAAGAGATAGGAATTAAGTGCTGTGTGGTTCACATTTCAAATACCAGCACATGTTAAAAGAGCTAAGGGAAATGCCCTGATCTCATGGAAGCCTGATATTTCTTTCTTAGTATAAAGATGTGTACTGCTCTGAGTGCTTCATTGCAGGACAGGACATAAATGAATAGATTGGCCTCACTAGTGGTTGGGAGGCTTCATGCACAGTGGTTAGAAAACAAGTCCTAGAGTCTTGTTATTTGTTGGACTATGGTTTCTGTCCTTCACTAGCTATACTGTACTGAGCAGGAACTACTCCCTTAATTTAAGCCTCATTTTTTTTTAATTTTTAATTTGTGAATGGGAATGATAATAGTACCCACTTTACAGGATTGCTGTGAGGGTTAAATAAGATAACACAAATAAAGCACTTAGCACAGTTTCTACTAGTTTGATACATGTTAGGTACTTGTAATTATTGTTTTAGCCAAAGTCTGCCTTCTATGACATCTGCCCTTTCATTGGCTCTGGCCTGCCTTCCAGAGCCTCAGAGAACAAATCATCCATCTCTTCCCCATGACAACTCTTCTGGGACTCAGATGCATCCTTCACTTACTTTCTTGGTCTTCTATAATTTTTTAGGCTGATAATTCCCCCTTTTTAAAAAAAAAAATACTTCTAATACAACAAGACTTTTTAAACCACAGTTTCCTGTAACTACTCTCCCTATGGAGCTGTCATCTAAGATTTTATCTGACAATTTGGGGAAACTTGGCATGTTCAACCTGTGCCATCCAGAGTATAAAGTACAACTTCTTTGATTTTTCTCTCATCTTACCTCCTGTGGATCTCAAGGGGATGGGGTGGAGGAAGTGCTCTTTCCAGTATCCCAGGATTTGTTTAATAAACCTTACTTGCCCGTTTCCTTGAACGATGTTAGATGCTCCTTCTTCCTTCTGACTGGTATGGTGTCAGCACAGGCAGGATGATGAGGGCTGAACAGCTTGTATGTGACCCCTTGAAAGAATCCCAGAGCAAAGGAAATCTAGCTTTGAAGATAAAGCTTTTCATCCTTCGAAAGCTATGTTCCTATACACCTGCTTCATGTTCTCTCAGTCTTCTTGCCTGACCCAGTCCCTGTATTTGAAGCAGTTCTAACACCTAACCTCTTTTGACCTGATGATAATGATAATGGTGAATATGATGATCATAATAATAGCTAACATTCATTAAGTGCTTACTATGTGCCAGACATGATTCTAAGTGCTTAGTTTTATTAATTCTTTTAAACTGTACGCCAGTCCTATGATGTAGGTGCTATATCTGCATTTTGAAGACCAGAGAACTGAGCCTCAGAGAGGTTAAGTAACCAGTAGGCACACATAATCAGTTCTTCTGTTTCTAATTGCACGTGATAATTAATAGTCATAATGATGGCCCAGAGCCTCTTTAAGATTCTTAAAGCATTCTCCAAATCTTCACAGCAAGATGAAAGCATGTCCAATATAGTTGTAGTGTTAAACATCTCTTTAGGATATCATAATTACTTGACATGCCTTTTCATTCTAATCCTTTGAAAATTATAATTGGCATGTGATAGATGGAGTGACTATATTAGCTAGTTTACTTAATTGAGCACATTCACTCCCAATCGTTGTACTCAAACGGCTTTTCAGCATTGTGTTACCTCCTACAGTGGATATAGAGAGGAGACAGATTCTGTTCTCAACTAATCCTCTCACCAACCATGTAACGTTAAGCCACTATTCCCCTCTTTGGGCCTCAGTTTCCCTGTCTGAACAATATGAAGGGTTTGGTCTTCTCTCCAAAATCTTTGCTCCTGTATAGGTCAAAAGTCAGCAAACTATGGTCCCTGTGTCAAATCCAGCTATCACCTGATTTTATATGGCTCATGAGCTAAGAATGGTTTTTTACATTTTTAAATTTTGGGGAAAAAATCAAAAGAATTATATTTTATAGTATGTGGAACTATATGACATTAAATTTCCATGCCCAGAAAAAAATTTACTATTACTATACTAAATAGTAATAGTAAATTACTACATACTAAATAGTAATATTAAATTAGTATTTTCTATATATGGCTGCTTTCATGCTGCAATGACAGAGCTGACTAGTTGTGACAAGAACCATATGGTTTGCAAAGCCTAAAATACTTATAATCTAGCCCTTTACATAAAAAGTTTGCTGGCCCCTTGCATAGATGTGGAATAGGGGGGCACTAATAGGCTTCAGATAAATTAGAAGCTTTGGAAACATCTAAAGACCCTTAGGAGGTTAGTGTCAAGGAGAGAAACCTAGTGCAGTCCCACAAATGTTCCTTCAAGACAGAAAGCTATATTTGAAGGCCCCTGCTCTGGCAGGGTAAGACATATTCTGACTGTTAACTGTGCCAGCCACAGTCAGAGGTTCATTGTCCCTCTTCATCTGGAACAATCTGGACACACTATCCAAAAGCTAAACTCGTATGTTTCTCCACTGGTGTGGCAGTAGAACACATTTGGGAAGAAGAGACAGATTTTATAGTTAGACCACAGTTTGAATTCTTGCTTGCTGTGTGATCTCATGGAAATTTCCAAAGGTCTCTTAGCTGTAGCTCCTTAACAGAAAGTTAGGATGGATACTCACTCACTCATTTATGCAAATAACTATTAGGTGTCTACTGTGCACATTTACCTCTTGGAATTGTTTAAGGAATTAAAGGATTATGTATACAAAGCATTTAACAGAATGCCTGACTCAGGAATAGGGCTTGGAAAATGTTTAAAATACATCTCAAGTGATCATTACTCTTTTGTTTTTAAATTGCAGTAACCTCCAAACTCTTACAAAGTTGTTTGAATAAAGTTATATAATGCATATGAAGGGGGCATTTTTAGCCATTATTGTCATTTTTGTTATTCTCATAAGCAATGCTTCTGAAGCTGTTTTCAGAAGAGCATTTAACAGCACCAGTGTGCTTTAATTTCAGGCCAGGAGATAAAAAATTAAGCAGGGCTCTCTTAAAAGACCATAACAAAGCTTTAATAAATGCAACAACTTCTCTCCCCTGTCCTGCCACTGCTACTTCCTCCCCTACTTTACAGTGTCTAATGGATGATATCTAAGATACATTAGAGCTATCTGAGGATCTATTTTTATTTTTTAATAGTATTAAAAATATAATATATTCACATGATAAAACAGATATTACAGAAGGGTATAAAATAAAAGATAAATGCCCATTCTTTCCAATTCTATACTTCATAGAAGTACCTTTTAAAACCTTTTCCTACATTTGGTTATTTAATGGTTTCCCTTACACTTCTACATAATATATTTATGTTTCTTTTTCTTGCTTTATCAACTTTAACTCCATATCTGACTTCCCATTAGAAAGATGACAAATCAGCTCATAATACACCCCCAGCATCCCCTTCTCAATGTTTGTTAGTTATGCTATTATTTGGAATTCTTCTGATGATTACCTTATATTTTTAATATAGTGAACCTTGATTTTTGATTCAACAGCATTAGAGCTTTGCCAAAATACAGATATCCAGTTTCCTTTTTAGGGATACTGAATGATAATTCTTGGGGATGGCTATTTTGCAAAAGTGCCTCAAGGTATTCTGATACGTCCCTCGGAACCACTTCCTGAGAGCTTATAGTTTATCAGCCAATTTATTTGCACTTAATAATGACAGTAAACACAGCATCCTTTCTCACCAATTTTTTATTAGTCAGACATAGGACAGTGTAAAGTGCTACAGAGGTGCAGAAGAAGCAGACAAGAACACAGTGACCTGATAGCCCTAGGAGCTCGCTGATCACCAAGCTTCACTTTAGATGAGAAACAGTCACTCAAAGACAAGCATCTGGTGCCAGTGCTGGGAGGTCAGTGGAAGGAGAGTGGGTTTAGACCTGCATTCTTGTGCTGAATAGCTGGAAAAACACTGACTAACCTGAAAAAACAAGTACTCTGTAGATTTATTTCATTTTTTTTGTCAATAGTCACAGTATATAGAGCAATGGTCCTAGCATTTGGGAACATGTTGTAAAATAGGCAAAATGGCTCAAAGAGAGTAGTAATCAAACTTCATAGTTAAAATTTTTAATAGAATATAATTAGCAATGTAGTATTTTTATATAGTACTATATAATTAATAGCACAAATAAAGCAGATAAAGAAAAATGTGATAATTACCAAATATTACCCTCTAAGGTTTTTTAATAATATGGCAAAGAAAATTAGAAAATTATTTAATTAAACCCTATTTAATGAGAGTTCCCAGGGGAACAGAATGAGTGAATTGAATATTCCCATAAACCAGTGGGCAAAGAGTTAACACCTTTATTTCCCCTTCTTAGTCAAGAACACATTTGTACATTGCCAGAGTTCATTTTCTTGAATTATGGAGAAATTTAGTCTAGTGACTATAATAGAGTCATTTCTTAGTGATTAAAAACATTGTAGAGATGCAAGATTATTATTCCCAGCATGAAATCTTACATAGGAGGGAAGATGTCAGCTATTAGATGAGAATATAGTTCATGACCCCAAGTTATTTCCTAATTTTGTTTCTTTTACTTAACATCAGAGCTATGAGCTTCTTGTATTATTCTTTGTCCATTTTTTCATGGGTGGGGAGGGGAGTTCTGTTGGAGAGTCTTATTAGTTTGATCATAAGTAACTAAGGTGTGGCTGCATTAACCCTGTTTATGACATTCTGGTGATAAGATTGAGTGGCATTTATGTTGAGCAGTCGAGAAAACTCTACCATTTTCTTTGGCCTCCATTATGTCTGAGATGGAAGTAGTCAGTATGAAATGCCCAGGACCTTGTTACAGATTTTCAAGAGACAGAATTTGACTGCAGGAGATACTTTCTATTTCAATCTCCCCAAAGTTACTTTATGAACATGTTCTTTTTAAAGTCTCTAAGAACTATGAGAAATCTCTCAGCTGTGCTCTAGCTTTTAACCAGTGCTGGGATGAGTGCACTCTTAAATGGTGTAACGTCTTGGAATGCATATTGGGTACAGGAACCTAGTTCTGATTTCACCTTTACTAACAGCTTGTTAGAACCATTGTGCAAATCAGTTACATCTGTGAAACTCTGTAAACTGTGGCTGTGGAACATGTTAAACTCAAAAGGTATTTTCAACCTGAATTTCTCTTTTCAACCAATTAAAATCACCCATTGGTATTTGGTGCCTGCTGGTCATATTTCTCCTGGATAATTGGCTTTCTTGCTTGAGGAAAGTCTCTGGCTTTTATTTATTCACTCAACAAATATATACTGTGCACCTACTCTGTGCCAAGCATTGTTCTATGAGCAGGTTCTAGGATACATCAGTGATCAAGACAAAAAAGGTTCCTGCTCTCATGAAACTGACATTTCAATAGGAGGAAAGCGGATATGGGAACACATGAGTAAACAAGATAATCTTAAATGGTGATAAAAACTCTGGAGAAACTCTAACAGGGCACTGAGAAAGAGCAGACTGGATAGGGTGCTGAGGGTAACTCTACTATGTTCTTCCGGAAGCAGTTCCCTGAGACAAGGATTCAAGTACAATGGGCATCTTGGTTGCCAAGCCTAAAATCACCAGTGGGAAAGCAGGGAAGGGAAGTGGAGAAGGGAAGCCCACCTACAAAGTTTCATCAACAAGATGCCTACGCTGCAGGCTACTGAAGGAGCACAGTCCCGGAGGGAATCCCGAGATGTCAGTGTAGAACCCACCTCAGGGTCATGACGCCCAGAGGAGAGGATTCTGGGGCCGTTATCTACTAACTCTTTATCTGTCATTGATTGGAAGCTGCTTCTGGGCATATTAACTCCTCAACATGTCTAACTTACCCTGCAGGTAGGCAGAATAACCAGGTGTTTGCAGTTAGTATATAAAGTAGAATATCCAGCGAACAGGATGCTGACATTGTCTACAACAGGGCAAGAACTGGTTCTTTAGATAAGAAGTAGGGAAAGACCTCTCTGAGAGATAGCAGTCTAGCCGAGATCCAAATGATGGAAAGCAGCCAGACAGGGAAATCACATTTCCAGGCAGACAGAATAGCAAGGACAAAGGCTCTGAGTGCAACTAAGCTTGCTTTGTTTACAAAAATAGAAACAATAAAAAATCACAGAACTTTAGAGGCATGGGGTGGGGGAGGGTTGTTTTTGAATCATGAAGTCTATTCTTTCAGATAGAAAAATTAGAGAAAGCCAATGAGAAATTCAGAAACATGGACAGTGTCCTAGGATCCCAAGAGGGAGCTGGTCTGCTGCTATAATTTCTTGGCTCCCAGTTCCGAACTTTCCCACGGACCATGGATCCCCTGCTCATTTTCGCATTTCACTCATTGGAATTTGGGGGTTTCCCGGAAGCCATGGAGCTGAAAGGGAATTGCCTTTATGATCCCGCTGAAATTCTTTGGGCAGTTTTCCAAGATACGATCAATGGCATATGAGTGAAAGATCTGCATGTGACTTATGAAAAAAGTTATTCATGAAGAAGCTGTGCATTCCATTTTTTTCTTCCTGCTGGACAGGCCCTCAATTATACCTAAAAAGAAACCCAAGTTAACACAAGGCTCTATGTGACCAGCTTTGGGCTGTCACTTTGATCTCCTTTCCACCCTTTCTCTTCAAACTCACTGTGTCACAGTCATACCAGCCTCCTTACTGTTTCTTGAATATGCCAGTCATCCTCTCATCTCTGGGCCTTTGCTCAGAATGCTCTTCTCCAAATATCCCCATAGCTCAGACACAGGCATCACTTCACTCAGGTCCCTAAGCCAAGACCACCTCCTCAGGGAAGCTCATCCTCATCATTCCTTCCAAAGCATAACACTGCCCCTTCCCATCCTCTTACCTCTCTTCATCCTTCTTCATGGGACTCATTGCTACCACAGAGTATACTATCCCAGATTATACTACACTATGCTGCATATTTACTTGTTCATTTATTGTCTATCTTCCCCACTAGAATATAAACTCCATGAGGAAAGGAACTTGCTTTATTCACTATTAGAATAGTGCACTGACTTTTCAAAAATGTTTGTTGAAATGATTAATCAGTGAATAAGTGAGTAAATGATTGAGTGAACCATTGCCTAACAGAGGCCCTTAGTTCTGGTGCTCTCTCTGTTACTAACTCCCTAAATGACTCTGTGCAAGTTGATTCTTCCACTCTGCCTTAGTTTCTTTATCTGGCAAATAGACATATAATGTTTACCTTAAAAAGAGATAAACTGAAACGAGGTCATAGATATGAAAGTACTGCATATTATTAAATATATTAAACAAATGTAAGATTTCTTTTTAAGGTTGAAGCCTAGTTGAGTTTCAGTAAACTTCACCAAATGGAGTGGAAAGTTTCATTATAATAAACAATCCTTCATGGGTGCTGGAATTGATCAGGTCTCATGGAGTGGTGAAAACTTACTCTGTTTTATGGAAAAGAGCACAGGGTGAGGATGAAGGCTGGGATCAGAACTCGGCCTCTTCCACAGACTTGCTCGTGTCCTTGGGTAACTCATAGAAGCTTGCCCCAGTGAAATTCAGATTTCTCTTCTCTCAAAATGATTGGGTATTGGGATGGTAGATGAGATTATTCCCTCCTTAGAGGTTTCTACCTTGTGCTATATATCTGTATCATCATAATAATCCCAGCCACTATTTATTGATCACTTGGTCCTCACCATGCACTTGACATGTGTCATTACATTGCATGTTTACCCCAACATCTGGACCTCCATTATTCAGACAAGAAAACTGTCAAGTAACTTAGTTAATAGTGGTATAACTACTGGCTTATGCATAGCAGAGCCAGCACTCCAAACGAGGCATACTGGCTCCTGAGCTATGCTAATTTTGTGTACAAACTAAGTAATAGCCAAGTTCAAAAGAAAGGAGACCTAACTGTCTCTCCATTGAGTAGGTTTCACCTGGTGGAACAGAATGGAAAATTCTGTGGTTCTGGAACAGGTTAAGTTGATTTATCCAGGCAGCATGTTCTGACTTCTCCCTCCTCCCCCTCTCACAGGGCTTCATGGACATTGACTTAAACAAATTCAAGGAGAGTGGCGCCAACGTGACAGGTTTCCAGCTGGTGAACTACACAGACACCATCCCAGCCAAGATCATGCAGCAGTGGAAGAATAGTGATGCTCGAGACCACACTCGGGTGGACTGGAAGAGACCCAAAGTGAGTGGATGGGCGGCCAGCAGCAAAGGGCCAGCCTGTTCCCCTTGCCTGCCCCAGATTTCTGAGCTGCATTAGTCTTTAGAAAGGAATCGGTTTTCTAAAGGGAACAAATTCAGGGAAATATATTTGTAAAGATTATTAGGTACAAGGTGCAGGGGTCAGACAACCCAAAATGACAATGGTTTTAATGAGGGAGACATTTTATTTATCTCTCATGTGAACAAAACTTAGGAGTCAGCAGTCCTGAGCTTGTTAAATGGCTCCACAGTCATCAAATACCCGGGCTTCTTTTACCTTCTTGCTCTGCTGTCCTCCACCTACGGCTGTTGCCTGATAGGACAAGAGGACTGCTTAAACCATAGCCATTGCCTCAGCATTCTACCCAGTAGGAAGAAGAAAAAAAAAAAACCATGCAATGCACAACTTCTTCATGAAGAACTTTTTTTAGAAGTCACACGCAGATCTTCCACTCAAATGCCATTGATCGTATCTTGGAAAACTACCCCCAGTTGGCCACAAGGGAAGCTGGAAAATAGTGGTTCTATTCTGGGCAGAGCCACCGTGTTGCCCAGTTCAGGGGGATGCTCATTTCTTTGTAGATGGAGCTTCTTTGTGTAGTGAGGTGGCACTTATTCTGCTCAGCCGTGTGCCCAGCTAAAAATCAGGGCAACCTAACTAAGGAATATCCAGCAGATCTCTACCTGGGAGAGTCCGCTCTCAGTAATAATGCAGACTCTCTGCTTCTCACTTCCCAGCAACGCAGCTCTAAATACTGCCACCAAAATCTATTTGGTTTGCTATTTGAGAAATATTGGGAATAAGGATAGCAAATAATTTTTTTTCCCCAAGTCAAACCAAATAGCTTGACAGTGGCCATGTGGGACACTGTGTTAAGAAGGATGCTGAGGCCAAGTTTGTTTAACTGGAAAAACAGTGAATCTTTGACAGACTTTCTCTTGTCACTCAATTTCTTTTCATAAATGGCAAACCATATAACGGAGATACTTCTTACCCCACTATTGTTCAAACTGATTTAATTCTTCAGTAATGAAGACTTATGTCAGTATGAGCTTAAGCAAATAAAATCGTGAATATGCTTTAAAGCAATGAGAAAACTACATAGGAGTTAATTAATTAATGTGTGATGACTGCACTCCAATTTCCAAAAGACAGAACAGATGACAGAAATAACCAAATGTAATTTAATTTTTTTAAAAAAGAAGTGAGATAATTAAATTTAAAAAATAGAAAAATATGCATTCACTCGTTCTTCCATTCTCTATTGTGAACTTGGAGTGTACTAGGCGATATAATAAGTGTTAGGAACAAATTAGTGAAGAAAACAGACATAGGTTCCAAAGCCAGGATATATTTTCCTGGATCACTCTGCTGATTTTTTTTCATCCACATCCTGGTCCCCTTTTTGTCAGGAAAGGGTATAATTGATAGCTGTTGTGAGTAAGAACGAGGGGAAAGTTTACAGAATATAAATTTACCACTTAGGTGAGCCACATGTGGAAAAGTTAAGAGCTCACCCTTCTTGCATTTTCTTTTTCCTTTTACTTTTACAAGAGATGAAAGAGTTAATTGTTCCTCTTGGCTTCCAGCTGATGACCGTAATGCCAAGATAAACCAACTGATTTTTCATGGACTGTATCCAGGCTGCAGATGTGTTATATGTAATCTATGCATTGTTTTTCCAACTGAACCAACATTTTAAAAATTACAAGATTACACACAGAAATCTAGAATCCTGGCTTTTCTGCAAAAGTCATAACCGGCAATACTGAACTCACAGTTCAGGAGGTCAGCATTGACTAGCATGGTCGAGCAGCTGCACCCATCTGCAGGGACAGGGACACCATCCCTGATCCACCACTGTCTCCCTGCATATATCATGCACCTGGCCCACTGCACATTTCTCATCACCACAAAACACATTCCCAAATACAGCACCCGACCCTGCCTTCCTGTCAGCTCTCTTTGATGTCTAACTATCTCCATTCCTCCCACTAGTACACCTCTGCACTTACCTACGATGGGGTGAAGGTGATGGCTGAGGCTTTCCAGAGCCTGCGGAGGCAGAGAATTGATATATCTCGCCGGGGGAATGCCGGGGATTGTCTGGCTAACCCAGCTGTTCCCTGGGGCCAGGGCATCGACATCCAGAGAGCTCTGCAGCAGGTAAGGCCACCAATGGTTGCCGCATCTAATGGGAGCCTGGGGATTTCAGCATCAAATTCCAATAAAACACAGCTATTCTAAAGAAAAGGAAGAAAATGCCTGAAGATCAAAACAACCACTGCGTTGTTGGTGTTGGTGGCTCTTAGCATACGTTGACGCTCACATAAAAAAAAAAAAAATCATCATCATCATATGGAACAGTCATTTCTTGTAGTGTAAAAGCTGTATTTTCTGCTTAGCAATTTTGCTGAAAAAGGAGAGCTGGTGATTTTCTGTGTATGGAAAAGGGACTTGAAATACACAAGGATGAAACCGAACCATGTTAATAGTCTCCTGGAAACACTCCCCTCTTGCCCTGATTTTCTGGATGTCTTCCTTTGCTCTCTGCACACATTTTATAAGAGCCTGGTATATGTGGACCCTAAAAATGTTTCTCAGTACTTCTGATACTACCTTCTTGCTTCCCAGCATTTTGTTCATCAATTCTGTTTGAACTTAAGAATAGTTAAAGGGCAGGGATGGAAAATGACCATGCCCCCTCCAATCAATTGGCTATGCAAACGATTCTGAGGCTGAATCCAGATAAGATACAACAGAGAGAAGCATAAATATTCAATTAGTGATACGTCTGCTGTGGAAGCAGGATGAGACAGTGGTACATGTGGGTGTATATTTAACATGCCTGGTTTAGGTTTTGGGGACTTGCCCTCAGCTTTATTGCTCTTGGGGCTCCTGTAGATCTCTAAAGCACCTCAAGCCCAGGCTATGATTCTCAAACTGCCAAGGAATAGCACTGTATTTTTGTTCGGATGCCTCCTGATAGAGAAGCTGTATTTCCTAAGGGATAGGGAGAGGACAGCTGTGCTTGCTGCAAAGGAATAATGAAGCATTGGCCACAATGGCAAGCCAGCACAGCAAGATTATTTGGCACAAATGTCCCTCAGGACCCACCCTCCCCAACAAAGGTAGTTGCCTGCCTAAGACCAGCTTTACTTTTAAGACGACATTCAGCAGAAGATGAATTTGGGCTCCTTGGGGAGAAGATGAGCATTTCTGAATGAGCGAGAAATGTAGAGCAAAATGTACAACTATTCCCACTTGTTTGCCAACCACACGTGCACAGCTCTAGCAATTTTCACAACCTGGAGAAAGAGACGCAAAAGGAACCTCACCAGCTGTTCCTCAGCCCTGATGAGTGCCTTTCTGTAGAGAAGAATATGTAGGTCTGTCCTTTGAAATGAAGCTAAGCAGGATTTCTACTAGCTACAGGAGGAACATGATAAGGAGGACCTCCAGTTGCCATTTCTGCCCTCCGCTGGTCCCTGTGCAGGGTGGCTCCCTAGTCACTAGGCAGCAACAACAGACACCAGGCAGCTTGCAGGGAAAAATTGCCAAAAAGGACAGTGCCTGTGCATCCCTTTCCACCCCCACCCCAGCTTATTGAAAATGCTCTTTCAGACTCCACAGTCGAGACAGATTCTGTTTGCAATGTGAAGCTGGTTTCAAAAGGTCCCAGAGACTTGCCCTCAGCTTCACAACACTTCCAACTCCCTTGCCTCTCCCATCTTAATGACGTCCTGAAAGGATAGTCAGACACCACCATGACAGTGATGAAGCCTGGGAGGCAATTCAGGGTGGCAGGAAGCGCTCTGAACTGGGAGGCAGGAGAGCTGGACTCCACATCCAGCTGGGCCCCTGGATCTCTGGATGACCTTGAAATAATCACTTAGCTCTCCTTCCCCCTTCCCTTTCCTTCCCCATGAAAATGAAGGGGATGGAGAGAGGACCTCAAGTCTCAATTGACTCTGAAAATTCAAAGAGTCTACTTTTTTTTCTTATGGTCTAACCCATGTCCTTCTTGTTGTAGTGTATACTTAGCACTCTACTTCTGCCCTCAGTAGAGTTTGAAAGGAAGCAATTGCCATAGTCAAAAGAATAATGACCTTTTTTATTTTATCTTGGAGCCAAGATATGTATGTGCCTGCCCTTCATCAGCTGTTATTTGAGGACTTATGATGTCCCCTGGCTTGGAGCCAAGCACTGAGGACAATAAAAGAAAGCAAGTCCTGCCCTCAAGAAACTACTTGCAGTGTCTATGGAGAAGAAGAGACGAACAACTATCCCAAAAAACAAAACAAATAAACAAACAAACCAGAACATTCTGACCCTAAGATCAGAGGTTCAAATAGTTTCCTTTTCCAATCTTTGTTAAGCACCTAGAATGAAAAAAGTCTTTTGTTGAAAGACACCTTAGAGATTACTGACTCTCCTTTTCCCTCGCTTTATAATGAAGCAGCAGACCCAGAGTTGGCAGTGACTCACCCAGGATCACACAGCAGCTTACTGGCAGAGGCTGGAACAGATCCCAGTCCAGGGCTCCTCTTCCCCCGGTTAGGTCTGTGTATGGGCCCAGGGGCCCTTGCTTATAAGCATTGACCTCTGGAGCCTTCCATACATAGTCATGGCTACTGTTCAGCAATGGCTTTTTCTACAAACATCTCTTGAAATAGCCATGCCACCAGGGAACTGGGTAGACCCTGGTGGTATCCAGTCTTTGGAACCTGAGGTTTGGAGGCTCAGGTGTCTACTGCCTTCACCTCTGGCCTTCGGGTCACAGAATGGGAGAGAACCTGTGGGTTAGCTTGTGTTAGAGCTGGGGTGTCTATAAGTTAGACCAAGAGGTCCAGCACAGCCTGCCTGGAGCACAAGCATGTTAGGAAATTAAATTCTGAAAAAAAGGATAATAATATGTATGGTGTGTTAAAGGTTTAGTATATACAAGGCTCTAAACATTTACACACATTATATCATTGGATCTTTGATATAACACCCTGAGGTAGGTAGTTTTATTATGTGCTTTGTAAATGGGGAAACTGAGTTTCAGACAGGTTATAAAACTTCCCAAAGTTATACACATACAGTGACAAAGCTGAGACTCTAACTCACATTAGATGATGACTCCCTCTGTATGCTTCACTGCTCTGAAGCCTCAAGGGCACAGCCAAACAGGGAAGACACAAGATCTATGGCCCAGCCCCAAGCAGCACATGGCCTTGGGTAATATTTGTGCACCCCCTCCCCGCTCACCCCGCTGTAATTTCCCTAGCAGCAGAATGAAGATAATCAGCTGCCTGCCTGCCCCCTGCCTGCCATCTAGGGAGCCATTCAGAATATTAATGAACCCACATCCTGGAGGCCCTCAGCACTCCAGGAAGGAGGCAACATTAGGATGCCCATATGTCGCCTTCTGGATGGCGGAGAAGACTCAACTCCCCAAGTTGGGTTCTTAACATTGGGGAGGTAATAGACATTTGAGAATACGATTTTTGAAAAGAAATCTGTAGACTCTTTTTCTTAGAAAAATGCATACATGTACATACATAATTTCTGCATGACCAGGAGTAGAGAGAACATAGATCCTCCTAGAACCCATCACAGGGCCTCGAATTTAGAATACCTCCCCTAAATAGTAATCATCCCTCTTAGTCTTTGTTTTTGCAACCTGCCAGTCAACAAGCAAGCATATGGAAGTGAAGATATGCTCAGAATTTGCTAGATGGGATCTGGGGTTGGGCGGGCAAAGGGAGTTTAAGACACAGTCCTGCCTTTAAGGGCTAACCCAGGTGGGTTCATGGTGCTGTGGATGGTCAGAGCAGAATGCCATCACTGAGGAATGCAGACATCAGCAAGGCTTTCTGTAGGAATGTGACTGGCCTTTCAATAGGGTGACCACTTTACTATCCAAAATCTATCATCCAAACGGGAACACTTAGGGTGAAGGGAAAAACTACAATTATTATTCTAGAACAAGAGGACCAGAACTGTCCTGCATTAGTTGATGTGCATTGTTATAAAGAAATACCCAAAATTTCTGTATAAAGAACAAGGTTTCGTTTTAGCTAACAGTTTTGTAGGCTGTATACAAAGTATACTGCCCACATCTCTTTTTGATGAGGGCCTCGGAAAGCTTCCAATCATGGCAGAGGGTAAAGGAAGAGAGAGTATGTTACATAGTAAGAGAGGGAGCGAGAGAGATAAGGGAGGAGGTGCCAGGCTCTTTTAAACAACCAGCTTTCATGAGAACTCAGTAAGAACTTATTTATTACCATGGGGAGGGCACCAAGCCATTCATGATAGTTCCGCCCCCATGATACAAACACCTCCCACCAGGCACCACCTCCAACCTTCAGGGTCATGTTTTAACATGAGACTTGGAGGAGAAAAATATCCAAACTATATCATCATGCCTGTATCCCAGGAAAACTGAGATGGATGGTAATGGAACCCTTAAAGGTAGGATAAATTTGAACATGGAGTAAATCAGGTTTTAGAGATTCTGGATGGGGATGTCAATGATACCCAGCAAGAGACGAGGTAGAGTGAGGGTACAAGCAAGGACTTGCAGGTGTCACACTGGCCTGTTAGGGAATTAGGCATAGAAGAGCTGGGTTCCAACCATGGCTCCACCCAGCACCATCTGGGGGATCTTGTACTAATTCCTTGCCTTTTCCAGATCTGGATTTTCCCATCTGCTAAACAGACATAATCCTCCTAGTGCTGTCTCCCTGACTGGCTTGTCACAGGGCTCAGAATTTTAAGAAAGCATCATGCTTGTGGGCCGGGCATGGTGGCTCACGCCTGTAATCCCAGCACTTTGGGAGGCTGAGGAGGATGGATCACAAGGTCAGGAATTAGCCTGGCCAGCCTGGCCAACATAGTGAAACCCTGTCTCTACTAAAAATACAAAAAATTAGCCGGGCGTGGTAGCAGGCACCTGTGATCACTTGGGAGGCTAAGGCAGGAGAATTGCTTGAACCTGTGAGGCGGAGGTTGCAGTGAGCCGAGGTCGTGCCACTGCACTCCACACCAGCCTGGGCAACAGTGTGAGACTACATAAAACAAAACAAAAACAAACAAACAAACAAACAAACAAAAAAGCACCATGCATGTGTTTCTTTGAACTTCAAGGAAGCTACATGAGACAGTCAGAGCCAAGATTATTCTTCCCATGACTCAGGCAGGAAAGTGAAGCTTAGAAGGGTTCTGAGATTTGTTCTGGCCAGAATAGCTAGCATGTGTCCCAGCAAGGACCTAGCCTACAGGCCTCACAACCAGTGAGCATCCAGGAGGAAGGATCCACCTGCAAAGGGGATACAGGAGCCCTGCATCCAGTGTGACTGCTTGGCTATCTCCTTCAGGACCGCCTTTCAGGATCCAAGGAGGGCAGGGGAGAGGAGTCGCGGTTGACATCTGAAAAAAATTATTTGCTCAACCAAACATTAGTCAGGCTTCTGAACTTTCTCCTAGGCCCATTTATGCAATTCTTGTAAAATCCAGTTTTGGCAAAGACCTTGCTAAGTCAGTTTAGCAAGAACCCTGTCCACCATGTCCACCCTCTTTGCCATGATCATCTTCTTCAGCCTCCACCATCCCCCAGATGATGTCAGATTATCCTGGTCCATCTTCAGCAAGAATCTTCTTAGGCCATTTTAGCCAGAATTCCTCTTAACCCTGATGCTTGCTGTTAGTAATTCCCTATTCACTGACCCCCACCCTGCTCCTTGGTTGTACATTCCCACTGGCCCACGCTGTATTTGGAGTTGAGCCCAATCTCTCTCCCCGACCGCAAGACCCCATTGCAGGGGTCTTTATACCTATTGCTATGATTCTGAATAAAGTCTTCTTTACTGTCCTTTAACAAGTGTGCTGATTAATTCTTTCTTTAACACAGCTGAAGTAATAGAGACATTAACCCGCATTCTCTCAGCACCAAGCAGGAAAGGAAATGTATGCTTCAGCCCCCTAGCAGCAGCAGACTCTGAGCTGGCACCCAGTACCCTTTACAGGAAGCCCAAGGTTAATTCTCCATCCTTCATGGAGGGAGTTGAGGGTGCCAGGATGGTGACAGGAGTTCCGGGAGCAGGAACCAAGAAGAAGTGCCCGGGCTCCATCAATCTGACCTCAGTCACCCTGGGACGGGGGGAGAAAGGAATAAGTGCCCCAATCCCAGAGCTCAGACCTGATGGATGGGGGCAGCGGTTTCAAGATACACATTTCTCAGAAGCTTCTTCCTCTGACTCTGAGTCCTGACTCTCCTCAATAAATGGGTTGGGGCTGAGCCATCCTCTTGAACTCTCCTTGCTCTGCCATCATGGAATGGTGTTTCTGGGATGTCTCTTTCCCATTCTCTGATACTTTGTTTTATCTCAGTGCATGTAAGACTTGGCTTCCCCAACTAGACACTAAGAGCCTTCAGTTACCCTTGACCTCTCAATTACTTACTGTGAATCCTGGAGTCAAGCACCATCAGCTCTGAGTCTCAACAATCTCATCTGTGAAACAGGCAAAATAACCTCTGCTCTGGCTAGTCACTGGGTTTCTGTGAACATGAAATAAGCAGCTTCTTGTGAGATCACCGTGACAGTGCAAGGGGTCCTTGGGTCACTAGAAATGTGCAGGTAGGACCCTTGACCTTATTGGAAACTGAGGAAGGCAGTAAAAGTGTCAATGACATGATCCTTCTTTCTTCTGAAAGAGTCCCCTGGTCTGAGACAACCTACCAGCCCCAAGACCTCAATTTTATATTTTATGTTTCGTAACTCTTAACCACTATACACAGCACAGTAGTAGTAATCGTCATTATCGTCATCTAAATAATATGAACTATGCATTGAATACTTATGCCCCAGACAATATGCTAAGTACTTCTTGGAGGAGGAAACCAAGAAACAGATAGTTTGAGCAAGGAACCCATGGTCATACAGTTAGAATGAGCAGAGCATGACCTGGGAAATGCCCAGCAGCAATAGCAGAAAGCAGGTAGAAAACACTATATTGCACGTTTTTGTGTTGTCCTCCTGAAGCCTAGCACAATAGCACTGGCCTGTGTTTGAGAGAACACTTGGTACCTTAAGTGAAGATACCAGAAGTTATCACAAGCTCCAGATTTTAGACCTGCCTCTGCCACTGGTTAGTCGTAAGACTTCAGCAGATCACTTTACCTCACAGAGTTTGGCGTCTCCCATGTAAATAAAGATCATAATTTCTAAATGGCATAGTTCAGGGAGTTCCTGTGACTAGAAGTGAAATAATATGTGTACAAGTGTATCATAAACATGAAGGTTTTAGAAAGTAATGTTAGTATTAAGTATCACCATTAGCAACAATGATAATAACAGCTGGCATTTTTTGAATACTCACCACGCACCAAACACTGATCAAAAAATATCTCATTTAATCCTTAGAACAACCTTAAGACATAATTAACTCTAATTGGTTCCGTTAAACAAATGAGAAACTTAGTCATAGAGAGATTATGTACTCTGCCATACTAATATGCCATGCTGATTATTAGTATGAAACTTGAGACTGGGCTGAAAAGTAGATGCCTATTTGGATTATTAACTACACTTTCAGTTTGGGCAAATCAGTCTACCAGTTTACCATCTGCTCATCTATCCAAGTCTGTTTTTTTGGAATGAGTCACTTCCATGGTATCCACTAAACTAACACTATCTTGAACTGGAAATAAGGGAACACTAAAGATTGGCAAGAGATTACTGAGGTGATAAGAAGGTGAAGTTGCTGATGGACTGGAATTGCTCCTTTCTTTTATTCTTTGTAGTAGAATCTGTACTTTGTTTTCTCTCTGAAAAATAAAGATAGCCCAGACATTTACGGAGCTGGGGATTTCTCCAGATTTCATCCAAGAAAGTAAAGAGCATGTTGTAAAATTTGCTCAGTGCTCTGGGCCTGTTGTGACCTCCTCACTGAGACTTCAAACCAGAAGGTGACAAGAAGGTCAGCCTCCAAACAGGAACACACACACCTGCACACACACACGCATTCTCTCTCTCTCACTCTCAAACACACACAACCCCCAGCTCTTCTTATACCTTCTAACAACAGAGGAGCTAGCCACTGTCAGAAAAAAAATATATAAAACTCTGCAAAGCTTCTTTTCAAGCCATTTGAAGGGGGGAAAATAAACAGTGTTGGGTCACGGGGTTGGATTTGTATTTGTAACAGGTAGACACTCACCTCACTGGCCTTAGGCAAGAGGGATCTGAGGACACATGGTGCATCACTATTAGGGAATGTGGTTACTTGTACCTGAACTGATGATACACAGCTAGACTCAGGCTCAGTTTGAGAGTGGTCTTGAATGACATTTATCAGTCACCTACTGAGCAGCAAACTCAGCCCTAAAGATCTTGGATCTCCATGGTGACCATTTGACTTTTGATACGAATTTGAAGACAGAAGGCCATGAAAGTTTGATTTAGCCCATTTGCAGAGAAGTCTCATGCAGCATATTTGAGGGTTCCAATACAATTTTATTTTAGCCAACTGAGATTTCTTTAACACCTTACATTCTCTTGTCTGAACACAATGGGTTCTCCCCAGGTGCTTTGAAGTTTTCACACCACTTCCACATTAGCAGTTATCACTTAAGATTTAAAAAAAAAAGGGCAGAGATTTTTGGAAACTGAAGGCTTAGACAGCTAAATTGCCTGAGGGCACTTGGCTATTAAGGAGTAAGCTAGGGTTAAATCCAAGTCTTTCAGTTACCAAGTATTTTATTCCCTGGACTCAGGAATAAAGAAGAAATTCTTAAAAGAATTAAGAAGTCATCCCCAAGCATAGCTTAAGACTTCATTCATAAAGCTGGCTTCTTGTCCTGGGTCTTCTGACTCACTGCAGATGGTGCACCATTTTCTTTCCTTTGCAGGTCCCCTACACTTTCTTCATCTTCAGATGTGTACCTGAGAAGGGCAGTGGTCATAGTGGTCGTGTGATAGGAGGTGTTTGGTTAGGGGTGGTGCAGACATTTCATATTAGTATGCACTCTGACCCATTGTTAGTATTTGCCTAAAGAAATAGGTAAAAACAATTGTCAGGATGAATCCCAATTTAGGGAAAAGAGGTCTCTAATGCATCCCTTGCCTGTGGCAAGGGAGTGAAGAGTTTTAGCATTCAGGATACTCCAAGACATCATTCCATGGGACATTCTTGGGTTCTGAATTTCTACTTAAGTGGAAAAAGCAAACACATATAAAGTACATCTGCATCCACTGCCCACCACTTGGTTTTGTTTTCCAGGTGCGATTTGAAGGTTTGACAGGAAACGTGCAGTTTAATGAGAAAGGACGCCGGACCAACTACACACTCCACGTGATTGAAATGAAACATGATGGCATCCGAAAGGTAAGATCCACCTTTACTTCCATTCTGCAGAGAGGAGAGGCTGAGCAGGGACTCTGGCCAGAGCTGAGGGCCTGTGGGTCTACCTTTTCTGGACTGGATCTTTGAAGAAACTCAGACAACACAGACTCTAGACTTGGCTCTGCCACTAACCAGCTGGGACATTGGGCAAGTCTCATTCTTCCTCTGAGAATCCATTCACTCATCTGTAAAACGGAGATTAAAAAATCTCTACATTTGTCCCAGGATGCTTGTGAAAATCCAAGGTAGAGGGAAGCACTTCTAAAACACAAAGTCATTGATGTGTATAAAATGTCACTGTTATTCCTGAGGGATTCCAAACCAGTAACTTGAGAATGATGATTATTGATAAGGTGGACCATCTTTTCCTAATCGATACTTGGTCATATCCGTTCTATTATTTATACAAAAGTAAGGGTGAAAATACATATGTTTACATATTTGTATAATGTATGATATGTTTGCCTATGAAAATTCTTAGAATAGCATTCAAGTCCTTGGAATGACATTTCGAATTCTACCAGAACCTATGTGCCCAGGCCTCTGCCAATTTCTTCAAACTTAACCCTTGGTACTTCCTTCATCTCTCCACTCCAGTCATTCTGTTTGTCTTTCATCTCCCTGAATACACCATGTTCTTTCTTATCATTGAGCCTTCATACATGTTTCCTCTGCCTGGGACTTCCTCTACCCTCTCCCTCCTCTTGCCTGCCAATCCCTACTCAGCCTTCCACATTCAAAGTAAATGTCATTCCCCAGGGAAGCCTTCTCTGGCCTTTCTTGTTATGCCTCATAGAAGCCTCTACTTATCTGCTTATGGTCTTCATCACATTTCTAATTCCTTTTGGTGGCATAGCATGACTGGGAGGCATTGTACAGAATGGCATAGAGCTGGTAGGGTGCCATGGATCAGAATGCTGGCTCTGGAATCCTCAACACTGAATCCTGGCTTCACCACTTACTAGTCTGGGATTCCGGATAATTTATTTGAACTCTTTGTTCCTTAATTCTCTTATCTGGTAAGTGGTGATCACCTTAACCATGCCAACCTCATAGGGTCACTGAGAGGATTAAATGACCTAAGAGTGTGCAGAAGTTCTAAGTAGTGGGCCTGGCCCATTGAAAGTTGGGTCTTAATCTCTCAGACTTAATGCTCTCTATGCCTGTGCTGTCAGATACCCTTGCCACTCTCCGTATGTGGCTATTTAAGTTGAATTTTAAATAAATTACAATTTAAAAGTCAGTTCCTCAGTTGTCCTATCTACATGTCAAGTGCTCAGTAGCCACATGTGGCTAGCGGCTACCACATCAGGCAGCACAGATGTAGAACATTCCCATCACTGCAGAAAGTTCTACTTTAAAGTTCTCTTCGTACACTCTCCATCCTCACCTCCCTTAAACTCGTCTTCTTTGCTCTTGTGTCTAGAACAGCATCTACTACCTCATTGCCAATCTTAACTCATCTTATTCATTACGGCTGTTAGTTGTCTATTGCTGCCGTAATAAATTACCACAAACAGTGACTTAAAACAACACAGATTTATCGTCTCACAATTCTGTAGATCAGAAGTCTGCCTTGAGTTTCACTGGACTAAAATCAAAGTGTTGGCAAGACTGTGTTTCTTCCTGGAGGCTCCAGAGTTGAATTTGTTTATTTGCCTTTTCTAGCTTCTTAAAGACCACCTATATTCCTTGGCTCCCGTGTTATGGAGCTTTCTCCATATTCAAAACCAGCAATGTTACATCTCTCTGACGCTTCTTCTATCATCACATCTTCTCACTAACCACAGCCTTCCAGAGCCCATCTCCCATCTCTGACTGGGAGATTTCCTCCTTCAGGAATCAGCTACAGTAAACTGCCTTAACTTACAGCAGGTACCAAATAAGGGCACACTATTTGGCTATGAATGTAGCCACTGGGAATGTATCCACTTTTCAGCAAACTTTTCGCATGCTGATTGTACACGAACACTCTTTCTGGGCTCAAAAACCCTTAAGAATGACACTTATCCAGAAATAGTCCAAGTCTGAGTTCATTTATGTTGTCCCCTGGTCTTCTGATTTCTGCTGCTTGAGAAGACATTTGCTAGATCACTTAGGTCTTATAACCCTCAATTTTCACATCTGTAAAATGGGCACAGATCATGTCTGCATTAGTACCTGATCACTGTTCAGTGAATGTTACCTATGTTAGTGGTTATTAACAGCTATGGTAAATGTTGAACAGGTAGCACATGGCTGAAATCTGGAGAACACTGAGGTGGCTTATTTATTTATTTCAAGGTATTTAGCAGCTGCTGTTAAGAGTACTGCCTCTGGAAGGGACATCAAATATGTGACCACCTCCCCAAAGCCATCTTCCTTTCAGATTTATTTATTTATTTATTTATTTATTTATTTATTTATTTATTGAGACAGAGTCTTGCTCTGTTGCTCAGACGGGAGTGCAGTGGCGTGGTCTCGGCTCACTGCAACCTCCACCTCCCGGATTCAAGCGATTCTCCTGCCTCAGCCTCCTGAGTAGTTGGGATTACAGGCACCTGCCACCACACCCGGCTAATTTTTGTATTTTGGGTAGAGACGGGGTTTCACCACGTTGGCCAGACTGGTCTCGAACTCCTAACCATGTGATCCACTCACCTCAGCCTCCCAAAGTGCTGGGATTACAGGCGTGAGCCACTGTGCCCAGGCTTTTTTCTTTCTTTCTTTCTTTCTTTCTTTCTTTTTTGAGGCAGGATCTCACTCTGTCGCCCAAGCTGAAGTGCAGTGGTACGATCATAGCTCACTATAACCTCAAACTCCTGGGCTCAGGTGATCCTCCCACCTCGGCCTCCCAAAGTGCTGGGATTACAGGCATGAGTCACTGTCCCCAGTCCCTTTCTTTCAGATTCTGAGAACTGATGGTGTCACCTCCTGCCTTGAAAATGGAAACATAGATATTGTAGCATTTTTGTGTAAGGCCGGAGCAGGCAAGCCTATTGCTCCTAGATAGAAAAGTGTTGACCGTAGACCTGGGCTGTTCCTCACAATCCTCAGAACGGCCTTTTGACCTCAAGGGAAAAAAAATATTACTGTTTCCTGGATAGAACAAATTGGCATTTCTACATTGTATGTGGGTAGTTACGTGTTTGCCATAATTAAAATATGGATGTTGAACTGTTTTCCCCAACTCTGGAGTAGTAGATTAGCTTAAAATATAGCCAGATTATTTTCTACACGTTAGTGGTCACTGGATATATTGGGGATATAGTGACGGTGCAACAAGTAAGAATAGAAGCCAGAGACTTCTACCCCATTTTTGCCATCATCCAGCTGTGTGGCCTTCAGCATGTCTCATAGTCTCTCTGGGTCTCTAAAATAAATGAGAGACGTTGGGCTGTACGAACCCTAATTCCTCTCAAATCTGACACCTTGGGTATCAGTGCCATCTGCTGCATTTTTACCATCCTCTCCCTACTCACATTGCTCCTCTCCTGGCTGGACTTTGGCTTCCTCTGTGAAAGTAGAGTTTCCATTGGGGCCTTCATCAATTGACAAACTGTCCTTTGGTGTGAAATTCCCCAGTTGTTACTCCCAGAACCAGAGGTCCCAGCCCTTTGAGTTGGCCCTAACTATTGCCCAGAGACTGCTGGGAGACTTTTTATCTCTTCAAGACTTGCTCTTCATCAAGAACTTCTCAGAAGTGGAGGCACTGTAGCAAGATTAATGGTTCTCAAGCCTCAGCAAATAGAAGAATTACTGGGAGGCCTTATTTAAAATGCAGGTTCCTGGGTCCCAGCCCCTGGATACTCTGCTTCTGGAGAACACAGATGAAGCCTAGGAATCTGCACTTTCTTGAATCCTCCTCTCCAACCTGCAGATTTTCTGGTTGGTGCTCTAAAGGGTTTGATAAGAATCACTGGCAAATACCAAGGAAAGGAGATGAAAGTAAAAGAAATATAATATAATATAATAAATATAATATACAAAAAAGAAACACTGACAGAATGGCTAAGAGCTTGGGCTTTAGAGGCAGAGAGACCAGGATTTTAAGTCTCTGCTTTAGTCTCTACTAGGCACATGACCTTGAACAAATTATTTAGCCTCCCTGAACGTCATTACATCATCTCTAAAAGGGTGATAAAACTCTTTTGCCTCCCAGGATCATTGTCAGGATTGAATAAGACAATGCCTGTTACCCCACTGCTTGTAGTAAGGGATTCAGAAAAGTAGCACCTGGCATGTAGTGGACATTCAGCCCACATTTGTTTGCTTGTTTGCAGTTTTAAACTCCCTTCTATAGGCCACAGGGATTTTATATCAGCATTGCATTTGGGCGAGTCAGGCTGTGTAAGCCTGTGGAATGGATAAATCAGCAAAGAGAAATAACAGAGTACCTTAAAATCCAAGAGCAAATGATGTGCTTTAGTTTTCAGATCCCGGGGCTGTTTTTAAACTTACTTCCAACGGCCAAATCCTTTCTTAGAATGTGGGCTTAAACATCCTTTGTTTATGGGGGATCTGCCTTTTGGAAAATCAATTCCTCACATCTGTGGCTTCAAGCTTTTTGCTCAATCAGCCTCCTAACAAAGTAATTTCTGTGATTTTCAAGGGTGACCTAGTTGTACTGGTTTCAGTGAGCATTACATGGCCTTACCTGATTGTGTATAATAAAAAGGAACTGTTTTTTCCAGATTTGGGGCCTCAGAAAAACTCTCCTGATCTTCAAGCCTATTTCCTGTTCACCCATGTGCCAATACACCCTCTAGGTACCTGGATGCAATTTGACATCCCACTGAAATGTGTGTGTTCTAAGCATCCATTCATCATAAAGTTTAGGGGCTTCAGATACCAGGATGGGTACTTGCTCGACTAAAACGGGATCCTCAGGAAATCCCACTCAGGGATACCACTTCACTATAGGGTACTGATTTAGAGTCTCTATCTGAATAAAATACCTTGTCAAAATCCAGTCACAAACTCTGATAAATGACTGCCCAGTGGAGAAGTTTAGGGAAAATTTTCTTACATTTTTCTTCGGGGAACTGGTATTGATGATTTAACCATCTTTTCCCATCACCATTGTTCCTATAGCAATTTTTGGACTGGGTGAAGGCACCTACTTCTCATTTCAATTTGATTTGAGTGGCCCTGCCCTGCCCCAAGTTTGTTATCCCCACTTCTGACCCTGTGTATAACTAGAATGAAAAGACTGGGCAGGAAACAAGACTAAAGGGACACAAAGTCCTACTGATATCAAAAGTAATCTTCTAAAGTCCCAAAGAATTTATAGCTTCCCATTCCATATGCTTTTTGGTAGTTTTGCTTTAAATCCTTGTTACCCAGTTTTGACCATACTGAATCATGTTATAGCATCAGATATAGATGTAGCATCTCAGGTATAGCTTTAACCCCACCACTTCTCTCCATTTCTACTGCTAAGCCTGGAGCCCAGGCCACCTTCCACACACCACACAGTAGCCTCTTTACCAGTCACGAGTCCTGCTATGTTCTTGTCCCTCTACAAGGCTACTTTTCCACCACAAGAGCTAGGACAATAATTTTCAAATATATATCAGGTTATATGGCTCCATTCCTTAAAACTTTCACCTCTTCCTGTTGCCAGTAAATATACAGCATGGCCCTCAGAGCACTCAATGCTTCTTCCCTGTGGCATGAGCTCTCGCTCCTCTTTCTCTAGCTCATTTCTCTGCAGTTACACTGGTATCTTTGCATTCTTTGAGCACAACCTCACACTTGCCTCAAGTCACTTGCATATGCTATTCCTTTACCCGGCATTTTCTATCACTATAGTTTCATGTACTGTGTGCCTCCTTGTCATTCAGGTCTCAGTCCAAGTGAAGCCACCTTGGAAAGGACATCCTTGACCAAGCATTTTTAAAGTCACTCTCGCCCAGCACACAGTCACAGTTTCCTTTTTATTTGTACTTTTCATGGTGCTTATTCCTTCTGATATATTTTTGTTGGTTGATTGATCTAGATTGAGGTTGGCAAACTTCTGCCTACTGGCCAAATTCATCCCAACACCTATTTTTGTACCGCCCGTGAGCTAATAGTTACATTTACATTTTCAAAGGGTTGTAATAAATCAAAAGAAGACTATTCTGTGACATGTAAAAATTATGAGAGATTTTCAGTGTCCATAAAGTTTTTCTGGAATATAACTATGCTCATTGGTTTATATATGTTCTATATCTGCCTCTGCGTGACAACAACAGAGATAAGTAGTGGCAACACAGACTGTATGATCCACAAAACCAAAGATATCTACTCTCTGGCCCTTTAGGATAAAGTCTGTCAACCCCTGGTCTGGATATGTATTTTCTTCTTACTCCTGTACCTCCTAAATGTTCTAAAATGCCAGCTCTCTAAAAGCAAGAACCATATTTGTATTTTTATTATATTCACAGTGCCTAGAATATACTGACACAGAATAAGCACATATAAATAAAAGGTTGTTTATCATATGACTGGGCAGCTTATCAAATGTATCTGGGCAATCAGAGAGCACACTACGCTAGCCCATGCTTCAAAAGATCTGCCAATAAGCAAGGGGGAAAAATGCCTGCAAAATTAATAAAATAACACCTCAAGCAGAACTCAGATAAAGTTACACATAAACTTATTTACTTCGAATCTTTTAAGTGTGTTAATTTAGATAATCCTAGGTGCTGTAACAGATACACTCTGAAATCTCAGCTGTTTAATGCAAAAGATGCTTTCGTTGTTGTTGTTGTTCACTCGGTGACCACTTTTTTGGCTGAGGGTTCTGGCTAAGACTCAGGCTCATGGCCCCTCCACTGTCTACTTGGGTCTTTCTGGATTTCAACATCCAGCTAACAGATAGGAATGAAAGAAAATGGTAACTCTGCTGGAGATTTTTGGGGCATCAGCCTAGAAGAGATGCACATCACTTCTGTTGTATTCCATTGGCCAGAACCCGGTTACTTGCTCAATCGGAGGTAAAACAAGCTGGGAAATGTCATTGCTGGCTAGGTAGCCACTTTCCACCAACATCTCTACACCATGGAAGGAAAATAAGAATGCTTGGGAGTCAGCTAATTATCTTGACCACAATAGACAACTTAGTCTTTAAAAATTGATTCTAAAGGATCTTATTTTTTGAGGTGAGGGGCTGTGGTTTCAGAGGCAGCCTGGAGATACCAATTTCTGAATTTGATTTGATGACTGTGCAATGTAGATCAATTGAATTTTCAGTTCTATGATCATCTCCTTTTAAGACTTTATCTACTTAAAAAATCTGATCTATCATCTAGATTCATTTTTACATTCAAAGAATCTTTAGAGGTAGATGGAAAACAAGGAGATCAAAAATTATAACTGGCCCCAGGAGAAGCCCTCTCACTGTCAGAATTGTTTAAATCCTCTCCTGACTGGTGGGCCCCAATCTTTACCAACTACTAACTGATTTACTTTTAGATAGAATCAAAGTTCCTGCATATCCTCAGTAGAGAATCAAAGTGCTGTATGATAATCCAACCATTTCCCAAAGAAAGGAAAATGTGCTCTTATCTCCAAAGTGCAATGTCTCTTCAAAAATCTTTGCCAGCTTTCTTTTCATCAAACTGTGGAACCAGATTTCTCAGTCTACTAGCTTACACGAGACATAGGCATGAGGCTGAGCATCACTCAGCCCACTGACCCTGGCAATATTGTTTTATCTCCCTACAAAAGAGTTAGAAATAAAATAGGTTTGTTTACAACTTCTAACTATTCTACTAGCTTTTGATATGAAAGTACCTAGCATATAAGCCAAGTTATACAATACTGTTTTAGAGATCCCAATTTAACAGTAGTGCTATAATTAATAAGTAGTGCTAGCTTTGAAGGACCACTATCCTTAAAATTTAAAATATCTTTCTAAGCCATATACATCTGGCTTACACGGATTTATCTTGCTTTTTTTTCTTATCTTGTATGAAAACCTTGGGATTTTACATCAGTGTTTTATAATTTTTGAACCACTTACCCTGAACATTCTATATGTAAAGAAGGGTTATATTGTCAAGTGCATTTCAAAATGCTCTATAATGCATGCTTCTTTCGCAGATAATGTTCAATAGCAAATTGAAAACAGAAATGTCTTGCAGTATAGAAACCTGTTAACCTTCAACTAGGCATTACCCTAATGAATATCATTTTTTAGCTTACTGACAATATGAACCGTGCATTATGCTAATTGTTTTACATGCTTTAACTAATGTAGTTCTCACAGCAGCCCATGAGGCAGGTACTATTGTTATATCGACTCTACAGATCAGGGACTGAGGACTACAGAGGTCAGATAACTTGCTCAAGCTGAGAGTTGGTAATTAGGAAAGCCTAGGTTTTAAACCAGGTCTGGCCTGATGCCAGACACCAATATCTTCACCACTGGGCTCCCTCTTTTTAAAAATAATACATCTTAACACTCAGTGGCTGTTAGAGGAATTAGTTGCATGTCAAAGGAAGCAACTTCCTTTCTACTGATGGTTGTGCAGTTTGAGTAGGAATATTTAAACCTGCGGACTAATTGTGAAGAAGGAAGAAGAAAGAGAGGAAGGAAAGAAGGAAGGACAGAAGGGAGGAAGGGAGAAAGGATAGATGAGAGGGAAGAAAATGAACAAGAAGGAGGAGAAAGGGAAAAGAAAACAAACAAGAAGGAGGAGAAAGGGAAAAGAAAACAAACAGACAAACAAAAACCTTAGCACCATCTATAGGGGGATAAATGATATTTGACAGATATTTTCCCAGGTTTGTATTGATTTTATTAAATAATCTTACCTTTGAGGTCCACAAGACCTGGGTTCTATGTCCTGCCACTAATCTACTATATAACCTATTATTTTGTTAGATAATTTAATCTCCCTAAGCCTAAGTTTTCCCATCTGTAAAGCAGAGAAAAGCCTGCCTGCACTATTTGCATAGTGTAAAGATGTTATAAAAGTACTGTGGATATTTAAAAAACAAAACAATACCCAAAAAAGCAGAAAACCTTACATCATAATATACTACAAGAGTGCTTTTAAACCTCTATTATTCAGACAGAAGGCTCCTTGTAAAAGGCAACTCTCGAGGGGAATCCCAATAGGTGAAATAGATAAAAAGCAGAGCTGACCATTGGAGCAAGGATGAGGAAGCCAGAGCTCCCTCCTCTTCACTGCCCCTCACCACCTTCCATGAGTGGTGAAGGGCCCCACAAGTCTCTTAGGGTTCCCTAGAACACGGTCCTTGCAAAAGTGAGGGAACTGAGACTGTCTTGAGCAAATCTCTGGGCCTCTGCTTCTCCCTGTGAAAAAGGAAAAAGTTGGACAAAATAATTCTTCAGTCGCCTTCCAGTTCTGATATTCTAGAAACATGGGTTTCTGGTTCTTCTGTCATTAGAAAGCAATGTCTCCTTCCACACTGACTAACAGCATCCCTCACGGGGAACATCATACACATGCCTGCACTGAGGGTAAACCTCCACGCGGTATCCTCAGAGACATGCTCCCCGTCAGACCTCTGAACTATCTCAGCATCAATAGGGTGCACCGTGTGCATGCTGGGTCACTGCTGTCTAGATGCATTCATTCTCTCTACAAACATTTCCTGAGCTGCTTCTCTGGGAAAAAGATGTGTTGGACTAAGACAGGAACCCTGGAACAAGTATATTTATTTCAGTCTTGTCCATGAGAAGCTCATAGCACCATGGAGAGATGGGGACAGACACACAAACAGCTAGACCCAGGGCTCTAATGGGAATGTACACAAGGCACTGAGGGTTGTTTGGTAGCTCACTGGCATGTGGGGGGCACGGCCCTGGAGTTGGTCTCCCTGGCTCAGATCCTGGCTCCACAGCTACACCGTGGCCTTGGGAAATTTATTTCACTTTCCACATCTCACTTTCTGCATACTTAAAATTGAAAAGATAATTAACTACCCACTTTGTAGGTTTTGTGAGGATGAAAGGAGTTAAAACATAAAAAGCACTTTAAAAAGTCCCTGAAATGCAAGCATTCAATAAATGATAACTAATATGATTTCAAGTCCAGAGCCCAGTTCCTTCTTAGGAAGAACAGCATAGTGGCTAAACGCAGCCTCTGCAGAGAGATTGTCAGGGTTCTAGGACAAGCTCAACCACTTTGCAGCTGCTTCACCTTGGGCAAATTAACATACTCCCACAAGCCAGGCGAAATGGCATGAAAACTGTTGAACACTTAGCCTCTGACATAGCAAGAGCATCATCAGTGCTGGCAATTATTGTTGTTAATGGCTGCAAGATTACAGGAAAAACTATTTCCAACTGAAGGAACTGGGAAGGACATCAAGGTGAAGATGACATTTCAGCTGACCATTTGGCAAGCGCCTCAGTTTTTGTGAGTCTACTCTGAGTTCTGGCTGTTGATAGACCTGTTCATCCTTCTGCGTTGCACTTCTAGTTCTCTTTCCTTTTTTCCTTTGTATCTAGAGCCAGTAAAATGATCACAAAACAAAGCACAATTGTCTAAAGCAAATAGAGTTTAGAGACAGAGATAGAGACAAGTATAGGAGGCATAGCTTTAGGGTGTGTGGGTGTGTGTGGGTGTGTGTATTAGTCATGTCATTCTGCTGTTTCCAAACCTTCAATGACCCCCTGTTGCCTAGAGGTGTAGTCTACCCTGCTTAGCCTGGCCTTCAAAACCATCTGCTACCTATACCCAGATACCTACTGCCCTTTTGAGCTAACTCCATCTTCCACCCAGGACCCACAGAACTTAAACATCTGGTCAGATTCCTGTCTTCATATCTTGGCTCATATTCTCCCTAACCTGAAAGGTTTTGGTCCAGACCATTCATCTCTCATGATCGTATGCATTTTTCCCTGCATAAGGTCCCACACTTGGCTTTTGCTTCTCTGAACTCCTTAGGCCCACTCACTTGTCACTTCTGCGGTCATGTCATGTCTTCCCATGGTAGACCAGAGGCGTTCTCAGAGTGAGGCCTATCTCTCAGACTTCTTTGCATCTCATCAACCCTGCCTCACCACAGGCAACATTAATGTTTTAGCTCAGAGCCTTACGCACAATAGCAATTCAATTAATGTTTGTTGAAAGACCTTGGAAAATGAATTAGTATAAATAACCTACTCAAATTTGAAAAATTAATATTGTCAACCATAATTTTTAGGCACTCCTCTATACTATTATAATAGTCTATACTTGGAGACAGAAGAAATTTTAAAAAATAAAGGATAAACAGCCATCCTAGGAAGTTAAATCTAGATGGAAAAATACTGTTAACCTAAAAATAAAGTAAAATAATGTAATGTTTAAATTATATGATTCCAACTATAGTTCAGAATGAGCTCACTGAAGGGCAGGATTAGCAGACATGGGGGAAAGAGGGGTTTGGCCCTGTGAACAACTGCAGGGAATTAAATCCCATGGTCCTGGCTTGCATTGTACAAAGCAGTATGGCTGTGTAAACAGTTAAGCCCTTATCCCTCGGAGAGGGCAATTTCCAAACTGAACCAATTATTTTGGGGATTTTCCCTGGGGGCAAAACTGGGGGCACCTGTGCTTCTTATTGTTTCTGTTTACCAATAAATAATAAAAGCATTGTGCTTCTTATTGTTTCTGTTTACCAATATTTTAGAGCTCAGTGTGTCCAATTCTTCATGAGCTCCTTACTTTCCTGTCTCCAGTATTGACTAGATGATCCAGAGCAGGCCAGTTCAGAGGAGGCTGGCCTACCTGACATCTCCACCCTCTTCTCATTAACAGATCGGTTACTGGAATGAAGATGATAAGTTTGTCCCTGCAGCCACCGACGCCCAAGCTGGGGGCGATAATTCAAGTGTTCAGAACAGAACATACATCGTCACAACAATCCTAGTGAGTACTCAATCCTTCATCAAGGTTACCTGGGATTCAAGCTAGGCCAGCACAGGGGTTTTCCACCAGGACTGAAAGCTAGCCTTTCTTCTTGCCAAACTGTGTAATAGATAAAAGCAGCAAGTTGAAAAGGGAATGCCCTGAAAGTGAGAGGCTCTGAGTTTTCATTTTGTATCTCATAGTTTCACTCTCTCATCCTTTGCACCATTGGGTAAGTTACTTACCTTCTCTTGAGCCAGCTTTCCCATATTTAAAAACATGAGGGTGACACTAAATTGTTCTGGTTTTCATCCATCCTCCCTCAATAGAAGCCCTTTTCAAAGAAAGTCCAATACATAAAGTAGTTATAAGTGAAGATGCTGTAATTTTTGGTGACTGGTCATGAGAAACCTGGAGTCTGTTTAGGGTCTATTTCCCCTTCAAGATGACCCCAGAGGTATTTCTGAAAAATAGAAAATCTCATGGAACATAATTTGAAAAGCTGTATGCCATATCTCAGTGATGAAATATTCTTATTTTAACAAAGTTTACTTCCTTAACCCTAGAAGCTTGTAATGGGCTAAGCAGTGAAGACATTTAGGAAGTCGATTGAGGGGCTAGAGAGCCTTCCCCAGTGTTAACCAAACGTGATATTATGCCATGACAAAGTCCTCCCTACCCATAGGTGAACCCATAACCCACATTCTCCTATCTCCCCATTTCTCTTCTAGGAAGATCCTTATGTGATGCTCAAGAAGAACGCCAATCAGTTTGAGGGCAATGACCGTTACGAGGGCTACTGTGTAGAGCTGGCGGCAGAGATTGCCAAGCACGTGGGCTACTCCTACCGTCTGGAGATCGTCAGTGATGGAAAATACGGAGCCCGAGACCCTGACACGAAGGCCTGGAATGGCATGGTGGGAGAGCTGGTCTATGGAGTAAGTTCACTGCATGGCAGGAAATTAGAGGGCGGAGGCAGAGGGTTTGACAGGAAATCATTTGGTGGTTGGGTGGCCCTGCCCACAGATGTCTATGAAACCCTGTAATTGAGTGTTGTTGCTGCTGAACAGATGAGTCACCCAAAATCCAATTTCTTAAGACACTCTTTGTTCAGGTTACCGGTCCCAGCTCCCTCAATCCCACTCAGAGTCTTGTGACTTCAGTTTATTGTTGTCCAACACAGGGAACAGCATAGCTCCAAGATCAATTTTCTTGAGGCAGACTGCTGAGTTGCCTACAAAAAGTCACTTGTGGCTCTCTCAGTATCAGTTTATTCTCTGGTATTAAATGCATCTGGATCCAACCTACCTTTCTAGTCACTTGCCTCTCTAGTTTCCTGCCCTCTCATGAAATTTCCAATTCAGTCAAATGTCCCTCACTTACTCTGTTCCCTAGAGTGCTCCCTTCCATTCTCCATCCCTAAGATCCCATTCCTTCAAAACCTGTATCAAATAGTACTTTTTTCAGGGTGTTGTTTCTTTCTTCTCATAATAGGTATGAATGTCCCTTTTAATTGTTCTCGCCTTCCCCTATAGAATTTAGTTGCTGAGTTTTTTTAATGGCTTACTCTGCCTTATATAATGGTTATCTGTGTAACAGGGGTAGATCTATTTTATCTTTATAATGCTCATCACACTTGAAATAACTCCATGCACAATTGCTACAAAATCTTCAATAAATTACAGCAGTTTTGAAAAGCTGCTGAATGCCCCACACTGTTTTAAGTATTTAGGGAATTATTGAGAAGCAAAAGATTTGATCTTTTGCTTAATACTTGATGAGGTAGAAAAGACCCCATCTTTTAACATTTTATGGGGTAGAAAAGACAATGTGAGAAAATAGTAAAAGGTAGTATAGAATAAGCAGTCTACATTGTGTGGCTCAGCTAAGGGCTAACTAGAGTTTGTCTAGCCCTCAGTGGGGATGTGAAACTTGAAAAATGACCATATTTAAACAGACAGAGAGACCAGGCAATGCGGCTCATGCCTGTAATCCCAGCACTTTGAGAGGCCAAGGCAGGCGGATCACCTGAGGTCAGGAGTTTGAGACTAGCTTGGCAAACATGGTGAAACCCCATCTCTACTAAAAATACAAAAATTAGCTGGGTGTGGTGGCAGGCGCCTGTAATCCCAGCTACTTGGGAGGCTGAGGTAGGAGATTCACTCGAACCCAGGAGGCAGAGGTTGCAGTGAGCCAAGACCATGCCATTGCACTCCAGCCTGGGCAACAAGAGCAAAACTCTGTCTCAAAAATAATAATAATAAACAGACGAGAGAAAAGAAGCCCAGGAATTTTTAAAATATAAACAATAGGATGGTGGTGGAAATAAGTAAGGTGTTAGAGGAGAATGAGAAAATGCATGGCTTTTGTTGAGGACTTGGGTTGAAGAGTAGTCAGGGATACATTTGAGTAAAAAATAACAAGAGGAAGAGTGTGGATGATTCAGTAGGCATTGGGAGATCACAAAGGTATTTGAGTAGAGAGACAACAAAAGGCAATGGAAGAGGCCTCCAGCTGCCTTGTGCAGGGAAGGGACCACCACGGCTTCACTCACAGAAACTAAAGCATATGGCAAGCTCCAGGTCAATGTTAAGTGCTCATAAGGACAAGCAGCCACTGAGGAGGATGATAAATCTTCTTGTTTCATATCAGGGCAAGAGGAGCCATGATGGCCATGAGAGACATACAAAGGGAATTCAAAGAAGAAAAAGATGGAATAAAGGAAATCTTCCTCAGGGAGGTGGCTTTCGAGATGACATGTGAAGGTGGTTATTGAGTTGGGGAACGGGATGTGCTTCTCCCCTTTCTTATTCCCTTTACCGCCTCTCACTTTGGGAAGCTCCATGGACAAAAGGTAGAGAACTGGATGGTACATGCTGCATCTAGAGGCTGGTTTCCATGGGAACTCCCAACAAGCTCTTAAGGTCATCCCCATGGCAACTGCTGTGCACTTTTCACCTTCTCTAGCATTTATCTTCACCTTCACCTCATGTAATGTGGTTTGCTTGGTTAAAAGTCTGCAGTGTGGGCAGAACAATGCCAGGATCACCCCCAGTAGCCAACACAGCCGGTGGTGAGTCACTGGCACAGCAGGGCTCAGGCCAGCTGGAGTTACCTGTGGGTGCCTCAGCAGCCAGCCCTGCCCCAGTAGCCTCCTCTTTATCAGGCCTGTTCCTCTGCCAAGTAAAAAATGTGTTCTGGCTGGGTGTGGTGGCTCACGCCTGTAATCCCAGCACTTTGGGAGGCCGCAAGGTCAGGTGGGAGGATCAGAAGGTCAGGAGATCGAGACCATCCTGGCTAACACAATGAAACCCCGTCTCTACTAAAAATACAAAAAATTAGCTGGACATGGTGGCAGGTGTCTGTAGTCCCAGCTACTCAGGAGGCTGAGGCAGGAGAATGGCGTGAACCTGGGAGGCAGAGCTTGCAGTGAGCCGAGATCACGCCACTGCACTCCAGCCTGGGTGACAAAGCAAGACTCTGTCTCAAAAGAAAAAAAAAAAAAAAAACTGTGTTCTGAAGACCCTGTGATGGCCCCAATCAGATGTTCAGCCCTTCTTTTTAGTTTGGATTTCCTTTTCTGTTCCCTTGGGGAAGAACTGAGTGATTTGGAGAAGGATCTCTCAACCACCAACCACCAGAGATCAGGAAAAATTCATCTGAAGGCCTCCAAATTTATTCTTTCTGTGGCTTTCTAAATAACTAAGTCAATCAGGGTCTCTCTTATCTTCCTTTTGCTCCCTCTTGTTCTCGTCAACAATGATAGTAGTCACATTTCATCATGTGGCGTGTGCCAGGTGCTATGCTGAATACTTTACTCACATTCTTTCATTTACTCTGCATATCGGCTCCATGAGGTGGGTAAGATTACTGTTTACATTTTATAGATGAGGACACTGAGGCCCTCTATGTTAGATAATTTGGCAAAGGAAACACAGCGAGTGAAAGCAGAGTCAGAACATGCAGCTCTGGCTTTTGTACTCCACACTGGGACATACTGCCTCTGTAGAAATCACACCATCCAAATGCTAGGTGGTAAAGCCAATATTAACTGAGAGAACAGCAAATGTCTGCATTTGCAGATGCCATATGCTGTAAATGAAGTTTCTGCTCCTCACATGGTATATCTTGGTGCCTCCTTCACAGCTGTCTTTCCTGTCTGTCCTTTGTCTTGGTGAAGCAGAGAGTGAGCTTTGCAGACAGACACCTGGATTTGAGTTCCAACTCTGCCAACTTGCTGGCCACATGACTTCTCTGGGGCCACCCCTGTGAAACAAGGAGCATGAATTCTTCACCACAGGCTGTGATGGGGACTATTCATCTATGCAGTGCCTGGCTCAGAGCAGATCTCCATTTCTGATAGTTTTATTCACTTTATGCTTTTTTCTACCACATGAAAACTATATGCTGTTTTCCCAGGATAGTTTCCAGACGTCACATATTTTGTTTTGGGATCTGCTAGGTCAGTGATTCTAGAGGTGTGGTCTCTGGACCAACAGCATTAGCATCACCTGGGAACCTATTAGAAATGCAGATTCTCACATCTCACCCCAGGCCCACTGAATCTAGAAACTCTGGCGTGTGTGTCTTTAAAAGCCCTCCTGGTGACTCTACTGTACTCTCAAGTTTGAGAACCATTGTCGCAAGATGTCAGTTTAAGAAAGTAATTTTAAGTGCTCACACTTCACAGTACTCTCATGTATTTTGAATTATCTTGACCCTCACAAAACAAGACTGTGAAATTGGTAAAACAAGAATTATTATGCCTGTTTTTAAAATGAGGAAATTGGCATCCAAAAAGACAACTGTTTCATTTGAGGCAACAGAATCAGCGAGTTGTAGAGAAGAGCAGCCCGGTCTGAAATCCGCTGTGACCTCCACTACCCAGCGAAGCTCCAGTGAGAACCTCAGTTATTGGTGGTGGAAATCAACTTCTGAGGCCTCTCAGTCGATATTAACCAAGCTAAAATACTACTGCTTTGCACAAACAACCTTCCCTCCCTAGATATGAGTTTCTTATCTGTAAAATGAAGTAGTTGAACTTACCATCTCCCAGTATGTGTTTATCCTGCATACATGGGTACCTCTTGATACTTAGGAAGATGAATGACCCATGACCAAATAGTTCTGGAAATGCCACATTCTACTTACCCCTCTTGGAAATTCTCAGTGCGTTGTGGTCATGTAAACGTTCTGGGAAGTCCTGCCCCAAACATGTTTATTTTTATGTTATTTTCATGTTATTAACCATCCTTCCAGAAATAATGTTCTATTGAACACATTTTTGAACTACAAAATGAACTAAGCTTTAGGACAGCATGGAACAGGACGAGTGTGGCGGCTCACACCTGTAATCCCAGCACTTTGGGAGGCCGAGGTGGGCAGATCACTTGAGGCCAGGAGTTTGAGACCAGCCTGGCCAACATGGCGAAACCTCTACTAAAAATACAAAAAAGTTAACTGGGCATCATGGCACATTCCTGTAATCCCAACTACTCAGGAGGCTGAGGCATGGGCATTGCTTGAACCCAGGAGATAGAGGTTGCAGAGCCAAGATCACACCACTGCACTCCAGCCTGGGCATCAAGGCAAGACCCTGTCCCAAAAAAAAAGGCAATATAGATCAATGATTTCCAGTCTATGAACTCTTATTAAATCACATTAGGAAGCATCCAACAAATCCTTGCAATATCATTTACCCCTTTCAGAGCTGGTCTTCATCCACCTCCCTTCTGGATAAGCTGTGGTCAATTCCTCCAAGTCATTTCCATTAGTTTTCTCCCTCATTCTTTTTCTGTTGGTTTACAAACAAAAATAAATACCTTCTCCCTTACAGTGTCTTGTGTTTGTAAAAATTATCAAGATTTATGCAGTGGGTATTGGAGGAAAAAACAGAATTACTGTGAAATTTACATCCGACTTCAAGTTGATTAATGGCAAGTTTCTTTCTACAAGTGAGAACTTAATTCATCCTGAAGCCAGGATTTCTATTCCACTTAAAGCACCTTCTCAATAATCCCAGACAATGAAAGTAACCAGAGGAAATCTCTAAGCAACAGCCAGCTGGTGAGTGGGTAGGGCCCTGATCTGCACAGCATCTGTCACCAGCTTCACATCTGGACTGTTGTACAGCATAAGAGAAAGACATTTGCCTTGAACAGACCCGCATAGCATGTCTCTCGTCTCAGAAATGAATGCCATGGCATCTGTCCTTGGAAATCCTCTTAGGTTTCCAGGATCTCTTGATCTCAGGCCAACAGCAGCAGTGGATTTCTATTGAGTAGATGCCAGTGCTTCTGCCATTGGAGAGAGGTAGGAAAGACAGGAGAGCAAGGCATGGTTGGTGATTCCATGTGCTGGGTGCCTAAGGATGAATATTTCTTTTTGTTTGTTTGTTTGTTTTAGTTTTATTGTTTTGTTTTGTTTTGTTTTTTTACAAAAGAAAAGGTTTAATTGGACTTATAGTTCTACATGGC
The DNA here is from genome assembly GCF_000951045.1 of Mandrillus leucophaeus. Taxonomy (NCBI): domain Eukaryota; kingdom Metazoa; phylum Chordata; class Mammalia; order Primates; family Cercopithecidae; genus Mandrillus; species Mandrillus leucophaeus. The sequence goes on from NW_012102277.1 coordinate 1,710,011, forward strand.
TGTGGAAGCCTTGCAATCATGGTGAAAGGCAAGGAAGAGCAAGTCACATCTTACGTGGATGGCAGCAGGCAAAGAGAGAGCTTGTGCAGGAAAATTCTCCCTTATAATAAACATCAGATCTCGTGAGACTTACTATCATGAGAACAGCTTGGGAAAGACCTGCCCCAACGATTCAATTACCTCCCACTGAGTCCCTCCCACATGATATGGGACACAGCAAACCATATCATTCTGCTCCTGGCCCCTCCCAAATCTCATGTCCTCACATTTCAAAACCAATCATACCTTCCCAACAGTCCCCCAAAGGCTTAACTCATTTCAACATTAATTCAAAAGTCCACAGTTCAAAGTCTCATCTAAGACAAGGCAAGTCCCCTCCACCTATGAGCCTGTAAAATCAAAAGCAAGTTAGTTGGCCAGGCACAGTGGTTCACACCTACAATCCCAGCACTTTGGGAGGCCAAGGTGACCGCATCACTTTAGGTCAGGAGTCCAAGACCAGCCTGGCCAACATGGTGAAACCTCATCTCTGCTAAAAATACAGAAATTATCCAGGCATGGTGGTGCAAGCCTGTGGTCCCAGTTACTCAGAGGCTGAGGCAGGAGAATTGCTTGAACCCGGGAGGTAGAAGTTGCAGTGAGCCATGTTGGTGCCACTGCACTCCAGCCTGGGCAACAGAGTGAGACTCTGTCTAAAAAAAATAATAAGTAAATAAATAAAATAAAATCTGAAAAAAAAGGAAGTTAGTTACTTTCTAGATACAATGGGGGTACAGGCATTGGATAAATACAGCCATTCTAAATGGGAGACATTGGACAAAACAAAGGGGCTACAGGCCCCATGCCAGTCTGAAATCCAATGGGACAGTCAAATCTTAAAGCTCAAAAATGATCTCCTTTGACTCCACGTTTCACATCCAGGTCACGCTGATGCAAGGGGTGGGTTCCCATGGTCTTGGGCAGCTATGCCCCTGTGGCTTTGCAGGGTATAGCCTCCTTCCTGGCTGCTTTCATAGGCTAGTGTTGAGTGTCTGTGGCTTTTCCAGGCTCACAGTGCAAGTTGTCAGTGGATCTACCATTCTGGGGTCTGGAGTATAGTGGCCCTCTTCTCACAGCTCCACTAAGGAGGTGCCCAAGTAGGGACACTGTATGGGGGCTTCAACCCCACATTTCTCTTCTGCACTGCCCTAGCAGAGGTTCTCCATGAGCCCCCCACCCCTGCAGTAGACTTTTGCCTGGGCATCCAGGCGTTTCCATACATCTTCTGAGATCTAGGCAGAGGTTACCAAACCACAGTTCATGACTTCTGTGTGCCCACAGGCTCAATGCCTCATGGAAGCTGCCAAGGCTTGGGGCTACCACCTTCTGAAGCAACAACCCAAGCTGTACCTTGCCACCTTTTAGTCATGGATGGAGTGGCTGGGACACACGGCACCAAGTCCTTAGGCTGCACACAGCACAGGGTCCCTGGGCCTGGCCCACAAAACAATTTTCTCCTAGGTCTTTGGGCCTGTGATGGGAGGGGCTGCTGTGAAGACCTCTGACATGCTCTGGAGACATTTTCCCCATTGTGTTGGGGATTAACATTCGGCTCCTCATTACTTATGCAAATTTCTTCAGCCGCTTCAATTTCTCCTCAGAAAATGGGTTTTTCTGTTCTATCACATTGTCAGGCTGCAAATTTTCCAAACTTTTATGCTCAGCTTCCCTTATAAAACTTTAACAGTCTTTAACAGCTGCCTTTAACAGCACCCAAGTTACCTCTTGAATGCTTTACTGCTTAGAAATTTCTTCCACCAGAATCCTAAATCATCTCTCTGAAGTTCAAAGTTCTGCAAATCTCTAGGGAAGGGGCAAAATGCTGCCAGTCTCTTTGCTAAAACATAACAAGTGTCAACTTTGCTCCAGTTCCCAACAAGTTCTTCCTCTCCATCTGAGACCACCTCAGCCTAGACTTTATTGTCCATATTGCTCTCAGCATTTTCGGCAAAGCCATTCAACAAGTCTTTAGGAAGTTCCAAACTTTCCCACATTTTCCTGTCTTCTTCTGAGCCCTCCAAATGGTTCCAGCCTTTGGAGTTTAGATGAATATTTCTTGCAACCTTTTTATGTTTATCTGCATGCTGGATTTGAAATTTAAAAACTGTGTTATATATGTATTTCTTAGACTTCTTCCTGAAGAAGAAAATGACTGCAATACTACTTTACCTTTTCATCACAGGCTATTATTCCCATGGTTCCCTCCTCCTAGAATGCTGTTCCATGCTAGAGCAACCTGTCAAAATCCTACACCTCTTTCAATGCCTACTTTATATGCCACCTCTTCCAAGATGCAGTCCCTTATCTCCGCAGCCAGAATGAATCCCTCCCTGGTCTCTGGTAGTACTCTGTATATCTTGGATAACACATACCCCTTTCACCTTGTAGACTGGAAAATTGTTTGTGTGTTTCTATGTCTCCTACTAATTTGTAATTTCCTGAGGTTGAGGACCATAGTCTACCTACAACTTTCAGTCTGGAGATTGCACATAGTAAGTGTTCAATAAATGTCTATTTAGTTAAATTTGCCTTTAGTCAGGACTATCTTGGTTGCAGGAAAAAGAAACCCAATTCAAACTGGCTTAGGCAAACTGAAGCATTGGCTCATGTTCTTGGATTCCTCTGTGTCAATACAGAGGGATGTATTGACACAGGTTCCTAGGGAATCCAGGGTAAGCCCTGAATTTACAGTGGCCCAAATTATGACATCAGAGGTCATCCTCTGAATCTCTTAGGACTAGTTCTCAGTAAACCCATTTGAATCCTATGTCATCTCTGAATGGATGATTCTGGCCAGGGGAGTGGGGTACATGGATTGACTGGGACCTGGGTCACCTGCTTCCCCATGTAGCCAGAGGGATCAGCCTCATTCCAACCTGTAGGACCGAGAGTGGGGCAAGAATGGTTCCCCTGCCAGAGAAAGTAGGGGGAGCTGCTGAGCAAGCAAAAACAGCAGATATCACAACAGCTTCCTTCTTCTAGTATGAGGAAGATGTCTCTAACATTCAGAACTGTCAAATAATTAGAAAATCTCTTGTAAGATATTGAACTGACCATCCACTCATCAAAAATATTTTATAGAGTAGGAGGGGTTGAACTTCAAAGATTCTTTCCCACTCTCATATCCTTTAAGACACAAAAGAATAGTCACAATGAGAAGACAAACGAGAGAATGAAAAGGGCTGCTGAGCTCACCTGCATCTTTTTTTTTTTCAGAGAGCAGATGTGGCTGTGGCTCCCTTAACTATCACTTTGGTCCGGGAAGAAGTTATAGATTTCTCCAAACCATTTATGAGTTTGGGGATCTCCATCATGATTAAAAAACCACAGAAATCCAAGCCGGGCGTCTTCTCCTTCCTTGATCCTTTGGCTTATGAGATTTGGATGTGCATTGTTTTTGCCTACATTGGAGTGAGTGTCGTCCTCTTCCTGGTCAGCCGCTTCAGTCCCTATGAATGGCACAGTGAAGAGTTTGAGGAAGGACGGGACCAGACAACCAGTGACCAATCCAATGAGTTTGGGATATTCAACAGTTTGTGGTTCTCTCTGGGAGCCTTCATGCAGCAAGGATGTGACATTTCTCCCAGGTCAGTCAACTCTTCTCAATCCCTTTGCCTAATGCTATGGTTTTGTTTTTGTTTGTTTGTTTTTGTTGGTTTGTTTTTTAAAAAAATGCTGGAAAGTAAAGAGATGAATTATGTCAGACTCCACTGTATTCGGTTTTTCAACTATTCTTTACAGTCAACTGTCCATTGTATGCTGTGGATTATCTGGATCATCCTGTGGCTGGGCCATCTCTGTCTGCTGTATGGTTGATGTGCTCTGTCAAGGTTAATAGGCATAATTATGACTGATGCATTGTAGCTGAAAGGTACAGAGGAAAGAAGGAAGCAATGTGTGGTACAACTAACACTTATGAAGCACCTACCAAATGCCAAGCAAGGTTCTGAGTCCCGTGCATGCCTTATCTCATTAAGTCGTTACACGAACATAAGGTGGTACTCCCATCATGTCTCTTTTTACAAATGAGGAACCACAGAAATGTTGACTATCTTGCCAGTGTTACATAGTTAGTAGGCAAGTGAGCTGAGATTCAGAACGCTGTCCTTTACTACTTCTGCATGGTGGGAAGAGCACTGGACTATGAGTAAGTTCTAGCACTGGTTCTAGTACGTGGGCCCTTTATGTGGCCCTCGGAAAGTCACCTCACCCTAGTAGATGTTGGCGTCTTCATCTTCACGAGAAAAACGTTCTTCTTTTCTTTGGTTCTGAGTAAGACTCTGGAAATAATCTAGTTCCAGTGATGATGTAAATTTGTTTCTTGTGATTAAAAAATGGAATTTCAGGCCAGGCATGGTGGCTCATGCCTGTAATCCCAGCACTTTGGGAAGCCGAGGCAGGTGGATCACTTGAGATCAGGAGTTTGAGACTAGCCTGGCCAACATGGTGAAACCCTGTCTCTACTAAAAATACAAAATATAAAAATAAAAATAAAAATAAAATTAGCCGGGTGTGGTGGCAGGTGCCTGTAATCCCAGCTACTTCAGGAGATTGAGGTGAGAGGATCACCTGAACCCGGGAGGCAGAGGTTGCAGTAAGCCAAGATCGTGCCACTGTACTCCAGCCTGGGTGACAGAGTAAGACTCCGTCTTAAAAAAAAAAAAAAAAAGAAAGAAAGAAAGAAAAAGAAAATGGAATTTCTCAGTGGTGCCTCAGATATTGCATTGAAAGCACTCAGGTAACCAAATCAGTGGGATTTTAGCCCCCAGTATGGAATCAGAATAGCTCCATTTTTGTCTGTTTTATATATTGGACTTGTGAACACAATTTATTTTGGAAAAAAAAGTTACTGAAGCTAAGAAAAGAGAAAGAGTGGACAGGAGAGTGTGGGGGAAAAAGTAGGAAAGCTGCCAGTCTAGACCAAGTCTTACATTTACTGACCTCCTGTTCTTTTGACTACATTCTGGATGTGCATGCCACAATACCCCACCAATTTGCCTGATAAATAAACACTGACTCTATTTCTTTTTACAGTTGCTTAATGTCTATGAACTCTTTTTCCAGTAGGCACTCTCTTAGATTACCAAATTTCAAAAGCCTACAGGGAGTCATGGCTCAGAATTTGGCCTCCATGGATAGATCTGGAGGCATAAGTGCATAATATCAAGGTCTCACAGACATGTCCTGGAGGCATCTTTACCACCCATCTACGTTTTGCATTTCAGTGTCAATGAGGACCAATATCCCTAAGCGGCAATGGAGTAAATTCTTTCTAACAAGCTTCCCTCAGGACTTATTTTGCCTGCTGTATAACTTAGAAAGTCTCATCGTTCATTATAATCTTGTTTTTCTTTAAATAAGAAGACAGTGGGGGGTGGGGGGGTGCGTGGGAGAGGAGGTGTGAGACTGGCTGCTTGGCCAATACTGGCAAACACATGGTGAAGAGTAGAGAGAACCAAGCAGGGGAAGGGCTTGCTTAAAAATAAATCAGGCCCGTGGATAAACAGTGGGAAGAAACAATTCCTAACTAGTCAGTATAATGTAGGGCCATCACAACATACAGGTGTCAGAAAAGACGCATGAACTTGTTTTTTCTCCTTTATTTCCTTCATCAGTGAGCATCTCATCTTTTCACAGCACCTTTATGCTGTGATCTCAGGGTGTGTTTTCTTTCTCCCCACTATTCCTCCAGGGGTTTCAATCTTGTGGTCCATAAACTGAATCTTCTGTCAGACATGTTTTTGTTTAATCTGTACAGAATTTGGCAATGGTTGTCCAAAATTGAGTGGTAGCTGTCCTCTTGAACAGGTCCGCGCATTCAAGGTTCACCCCAGCCCCAACCTGACCTTCTTTGTTCCTGTGTTATTCAGCTGGTCCCAGAGGGTGTTTGAGTTTGTGACCTCTGGCTGCAAGAGGATTTTCAAACTATGCTTTCTGGACTTTTGAGGGTTCCAGTAGGGTATCGTAGGAGTTGACACGGAGTGAAGAGGAAACTGAACAACATACCCAGCCTCCCTCCTCCCTGATTTTAATAAAACAATTCCACTCTATGCCTCTTTTTCATTAATAAAATGGAAATAACAGTTCCTACCTCAAATGTCATTGGAAAGTTTAAAAGTATGTATAGAGCCTGTAACACAGTACCCAGCCTTCACACAGGAAGTGCAACAACTGGATGCTTTTTTTTTTATTATGTTATTGATTTTTTTAATTGGATTTTGTCTAAACTTCACTGGAAGAAACAATGCCACCACGGCTCACACTGATTTGAAAGCCTAATACCTTCTTCTTGAGAAGTCCATTAACAAAGCAGAAATAGCCAGTGGTTTACTCCAGAGACCAGCAATATCTGGATTCCTAAGGCTCCTTCTCATAAGAACTGGGAGGAAGGGTTGTTGACTTTGGCTGAAAGGTCGGACAGACACAAGGGTGAACTGCCAGAGTAAGTTAGAACTTTGATCCACTTGAGATGGACTTTTTAATAAAGCCAGCCTTGATAAAAAGGTTAATCCAGAGTTTAGGAGCCTGTAAAATCTCCCTTGAGAGTGAGAATGTATCAAAATGTTTCTTGGAAATATATGTAGAAGGGAAGAGACATGTACTTCATCTTACCTTGACCCAGACAAAGAGACAAGGATGCTAAGACAGTGATCAAAGTTATAGACTAAGCAGACAATGAAAAACATCAATAGAAACTTTTGTTGTCATTGTCGTTTATATATTTCCTGATGAAGTCAGTAAGTTTCATGACCTTCTGATATGCACGGTACTGTGTTAGACACTCTGGGTGCTATAGTAGAAGGGGCATTTAAAGCTGGCATTCATCCAACATCCTTTCAAATGAGCTTCAATTAACTGATCTTGCTGCTTATTTAAAGAAAATGTCATAAACCCTTACTTATCTAGAATTTGTGGAAATCAATTTCATCTGAATTGCATGTATCTGCACTTAGCCACAAGTAGCTTTAACTCCTTCTAATCTCTTCAAAATTGATGTTAAAGTCTAGTAACCAAAAACCAACAAAATGTGGCCAAGTGTAATTGTCTGCAAATAACATCAAAACCTGACCATAGTAATACGGTAAAGATAAAGATAACCCAGTAAAAAGGGTTATCTTTCTCACATGTAAGAAAGTGGTAGCAGGTAGTGGCTTGTGGTGAAATCCAGATTGGCCGTTCTGCAATTATCTTGGCCTTTTCTTCTTGTTCATAAGATGGCGGTTCCCAAATATTGTGTCCATGTTCAAACAGCATGAAGGAAAAAAAGTGTTGCCTTCTATTTCTGTCTTTTTGGATCAGAAGAACAAAAGCTTAACAAAATACTCTCCAACCCACACAGATGTCTGCTTCTTTCTCATTGGTCAGGACAGTGGCCATGATTATTTCTAGTGGCAAGAGAGGCTGAGAAGGCAAGAATTTAGGTTTCCCAGCCTCTAGAGTAGGCAGGGTAGGAATCGATATTGGGGGAATCAACTGACAATATTGGCCACTGTGCCTAAAGTCAATGTTTTCTGCACTGGAATCCAGAATTAGCAGTCAATGGTGTATGCCAGTGAATGCTAGTGAAATGCTTTAAAGACTCCTCCACCCACCCTTTGAAATGTATATTCAATAAATTGGTTTATATAACCCATTTTAACAGTGAAAGTTAAAAATCACTTCAACTATGATCACAGATTACAATTTTTTTTAAATTAAGTTGATGATGAGATTAAAAAGGGACCCATGAATTCACTTTTAGGCCTGCTTCTTTCTTGTTCAAAAAAAAAGAAAAAAAAAACTTTTTTAAAACTCAGTCACCCAGGCTGGAGTGTAGTGGTACAATCTCGGCTCACTGCATAACTTGACATCATAGCTTGACCTTCTGGGCTCAAGCTATCCTCCCACCTCAACCTCGTGAGTAGCTGGGACTACAGGCACAAGCCTCCACACCCAGCTAATTTTTGTATTTTTTATATAGATGACGTTTCCCTATGCTGCCCAGGCTGGTCTTGAACTCCTGAACCCAAGTGATCTGCCTACCTCAGCCTCCTGAAGTGCTGGGATTACAGGCATGAGCCACTGTGCCCAGCCCAAAGACCTATTTTTAATAGATAGTTTCGATTTTGAGGAGTACGTTAAAGAAGGAATAAAAATCATCACAGACAAAATTTATCTTTAGCTCCCTCAACTTTCATTTCTGGTCCATTTCCCGTCCATTTCCCTGTACGTGTGGTCAAGATCATTCATTTATTCAACAGATACTGCTAACTGCTTACGACATGCAGGGCATGGTTCTAGGTGCTGAGGATATGAAGATATATTGATGTTGGAGTGTGGAGGGCAGGAGTCTTTGCTTCAAGGAACTGGCAGTATAGTGATATAAGAGACATTAAACAAACGTTCGTGAATGTGTAAGTTGGGATGTGCTATGAATAAAATGAACCTGCTGTTGCAATAGATAATACAAGAAGTGGAATTAAACAAGTCTTACTTGGGGTGTTCTGAGAAGGTTTCTCTGAGGAGCTGATGGGTGAGAATGAGCTAGACTTGTACAGAGCTAAGAGACATAAATAGCCATGCGCAAAGGCTCTCAGGTGAAAAAGAGTTTAGTGCTCTCGAGGACTGGAGGAGTGACCAGTGTGTCTGGCTTACTGTGAATCGAAAGGACAGGGGTTTGAGATAATATTGGAGGAAGAGGCAGAGGCCCGTGCAGGGCCCTGTGGTCACAGTTTAAATTTCATGTTTTATTGTAAATGCAATAGAAGACCATTAGAGGGTTTTAAGCAAGGGAAGGATTGATTTGTATGCTAAAATACCACTCTAGGGAGCTATGAGGAAAATGAATTGGGGCAGAGAAGAGTCCAGAGTGGAAGCAGAGGGACCAAGCAAGAGGCTCTCACAGCCATCGTGGGGAAATTACAGAGATGGAAATTATAATGATGGTCATCGACATGGATTTATGGTTCACTCTGAGACTAGAATTGACAGGACTTGCTGATGTATTGGATCTATGAGGATGAGTGGGGGAAGAATCAAGGGTGAGTCCAAGGGGGAGGAAGCATTTGGAAAACATGGAACTACAGTGCCAGGGTCTATTAGCTCTGGGCAGGATCAATAGGATGCTCTAGTTTACCCACCCCATGTTACACATGAGGAAACTGAGGCCAGAGAGGGGAGGAAAGGCATTTTCTCTAAGATCACCCAGGTGATACCTATGGCTAGTTGGTGCCCAATCCAATGCTACCCTACACTGCAGTCTCAGCCCAAGGCTGCATTGCCTTCGAATGAACTGAGAGTGAGCTTCTTCAGCTTATTGCACCCACGGCCCCACTTCCCCAATGGTTTCTCCACGGCATCAGTATTTTTCTGGGTTCAGGTGACTTTAATAAGAGAATGAGAGGATGTTAGAGGGTGCCAGGGGAATAGAGGAAAATGGGAAATTATGACTTTAGCTTTCAGAATTCTCTCTTTTATTCTTGATCATAAACTGTATTGGAATGTGTAATAATTGTCTCCACCTGGTGGAGATAATTACTCCCAGGAGAAGAAGTCTCAGGCGGGTAAGCGATGGCCCTTTGGAGATCTCCTGGAGCCTGATATCATAACCTCCTCCCTCCAGTAATTTATTTATTGATTTAATTTTTTCCAAGACGGAGTCTTGCTCTGTTGCCCGGAGCTTGAGTGCAATGGCATGATCTCAGCTCACTGCGACCTCCGCCTCCCAGGTTCAAGCAGTTCTCTTGTCTCAGTCTCCCCAGTAGCTGGGATTACAGGCGCGTGCCACCACGCCCAGCTAATTTTTGTGTTTTTAGTAGAGCTGGGGTTTCACCATGTTGGCCAGGCTGGTCTTGAACTCCCGACCTTGTGATCCACCCACCTCAGCCTCCCAAAGTGCTGGGATTACAGGCGTGAGCCACTGTGCCCAGCCTTGTTGAGGGCCTTTTAACTGACTCACCATAGAAAGACAGTGGCCAATGAGGAGAGCCCAAGCCAATAACCAACGATAGCCTGACCTTTGCATTCACACACTAGTTTCATAGCAACCAGAATGCCTCTGGCACTGAGAGTCTATGAGAAACCTTCCCCTTTCCACCTCCTGCTCTCTGTCCTCCCCTCCCAGCAAGAGCTGTGCAAACCCATTTCTCTTGCTCATCTTGATGTCACTGGAGTATTGTGGGGAAGGGAAAGAGCCTGAGAGTAAATACTGAGGCAAGTTGATGAAGGCAGTCTGAAATTGTGAAACATTTCTCATTTTGAAAAGGCAAACCTCATTTAGGCCACAGGTTCGTTTCTGCAAGGAACAGTGTCACAAGGATGTGTCAAAAATGATGAGCAGGAAATGTGCAATAGATAATCTGGGTCTTGGGACTAGGCATGGGGGTTTCTGCTGGGACCTTCTGCATCAGAATCACCTGGGATGTTTGTCCAAATGCAGGTTCTAAGACTGCATTTCAGCTCTCTAGAATTTGAAACTGCAGTTGGAGAGAAAGTTCTACATGTTTCATAAGCCTCCCCACCCACTTCTGCCCCAGGGCTGATGAGCATTAAAGTTGGAAGTCATTGAACTAGCGTGCTGTCCAGGGAAGTCAGCTTAAAAATATGAAAAGCAAGGCCCATAGGGCAGCTAGAAATTATGCTAGTCAAAAGCCGTAAACATGGAGCCCAGGGTCTGCTGGCTCACTACCCTATAGTATGTTACTTGCTGGGTGAGCAAGGCCCTTGGCACTGGGGGTTGACTGTGGCCTTCAAAGCAGGGGCCTGACTGTCCTGATGGCCCTGCCTTCTGCAGGCCAAGCCAGCAAGAGGAACTTACCAAGGGTTTCACCAGCGTATTTCCCCCTTGACTGTGTTTTCCTCTCCATTAGCAAGCAACACCAACACAAAGGGACTGTCCCAGGTGAGGTAATTCTGCAGTCATGGCAGGTGTGAAGTGTGCATGGACTGTGTAGGGGTGGCCCCCATCATGGGGGATGGGGTGTGGAACTCCAGATCAATGGCTCCTACTTTTTCCATTTTAATCTTCTGCTACCTGATGGTGAGACCCAGAACCAGGTTGTGCTACTGAGCAGTTTTACAGACCTTTGAGAAGAAGAGTAGAAGTTTCACAAGCTCCAAAAGCAGCACGGAAGTGTTAAAATGAGTGCAGTGACAGGAGAATAAAAGCCTTCACTGGATATGCAAATGCAACCATCGTTTTCTGTGTCTCAGCCAGCAGTTCTGGCCATCAGCAAGGGGGAAGCATAATTGTTCTCTCTAGATTGTTCTGGAAGTTTATACTTTGAGCAGTTTAATTGAGGGAGAGATTTTTTTTCTCCAAAATTACAATAGGAAAATTTTCAGAAAGTTTTTCACAGAGCTGAAAGGGATGTTGAGTACCAATTATTCATTTATTTATTCATTAAGTATTTCTTTAGCAACTGTTATTTAACAAACATTGTTCAAGGTACTGTGAGAGACATCACAGAACATAGCAGACAAAAACTCCTACTCTCCTGGAGCTTGCATTCCAGAGAGAAGAGGCAGGCAATAAACAAAATAAAAATGTGATTAACATGGCCATCCCAATTCGATAGGTGAGGATTCTGGGTGACAGGGAGGGGAAGGGACATAGCCAAAATCACACAGATAATTAGTGTAAGTTCAATAGCATAGGAGTGGAAGTCAGCCGGGGGCTGTGATGAACTGCACATGCATGTGTCAGCTAGAAAGGATAGCTCCCCCTCAGCTCTGGACAGTCATTGCCATGGGAACTCTGTGCAGACCAAACAAAAGCATGCCTAGCTTCAGCTTGTACGCCACCAGTTTGAGAGCCCTAAAAGAATGGTGAGGCATAAAACAACCTTCGTACGTACTTACTGCATTAGACACACTTGGAATATCTTATTTATATATTTTTTAATGGAATTTTTCTCCCTTTCCCCTCTATTTTTGATTACAAGTATGAAATCTGATTGCTGTATTTTTCTTTCCTTTCATATACTTTGGAAAATCCAGGCCATAAATGGTAGCTGCACTAAAAGAAAGACGGTCCCTAAATTTCTGTATCCAGAGAAGCCTATTTATGGCTAGCTACATCTTCATAGGTTCTGCATTTTCCCAGAGAGACCTCTTGTTTTTCTTTTAAACCCTCACTGGATATATAGCACCTGTGACCAAGAAACCCAATTGTTTACCTGCAAAGAAGTACTGAGTTCTAGACAGAAAAAAAAAATGAAAGCATAGCTAATTGAATTGATGGGGAAAGTATGCTGAAACCCCTCTGGGGAGCCTGATGGTTTTGAATATGAGTTAGGTACCACCATCCAACTGTGGCGAATGAATCATTTTTGCTACACCACTTACATATGCTTTTACCTCTAGCTATGTCCAAAGGGGATAATAGGTGAATTAAGTCCAAGACACCCAGCAGAAAATAAATGGTGTCAAGGACACTAACAGAAACCACAAACCTAGCTGATGACAGTCACTGTTTGCATCTAGTGGCTTAAGGAGAAAGGGCCTCAAAATAAGGAGGCACAGTGCCTGCTAAAGCAGAGTGGAGTCCCACCCAAAGGCAGAAGTAGGACCAGCTGTTGTCACAAGGGATGGAGGAGGTGGTAAAGGAACTTAAAAAGAAACTCAATCTCAGCTACTACTAACCCACTGGATGAGTCACTTTCTCTCTCTGTGTCTCACTTTTTCCTCTGCAAAATGGGAGTAAGATGGTCTCTAGTATTGCCCTAACTCCCCATCTAAGGCTCACCTCCTTACAATTCCCAGCTTAGCCAAGGCTCCAACCAAGCCAAGTTGTGCTTCATTCTGTCTCCCAGCTCCATACTCCCATTATGCCTTTGTTGTTCCCTCTGCTTGGAGTGACTTTTCCCAACTTTCCTGCTCAACTCCTTCCCCATTTGCAAATGTTGCCTTCTCACTCTCCCCCAACCAACCCCAATTACTCCTCTGAATCTGTGCTTTACAGTCATAGTTATAAGCTTGAACTCTGCAGCAGGGCTGGCTGGGATTGAATTCTGACTCTACCACCTACTAACTGTGTGAGCTTTAGAAAATAACTTTCCTACACCCAGTTTCCACTTCTGGAAAATAGGGGAAATAATAAGACCTATCTCAAATGAGATATTCTGAGAATTAAATGATGTGATTCACGGAAAGCATTTGCCTTGCATAGGGGTGACACACAGTAAATGCTGTTGTTATTGCTGCTGTTGCCATTGTTGCTGTCACCTACACCTCTCAGAGGGCATCTTAAATCTTTAACACTGCACTATAGTTACCATGTCTGTTCCTTATTGAGACTAGTAAACTCATTTCTACAACTCATTCAAAACTTGACATGAGGGGTTGTGTGTTCTAAATACTCAATATATGTTTGTTCAATGTCTATCTTCACAGTAGCTAGGACTCTGTCCTATTTTTCATTTAATGAAGAGAAAATCGGTTAATGGAGAGAATTTCTAGCTGTCACTAACTACTTGTGCAACACAGGGCAACTCAGTCCTGGTCTCTGAATGGATTTGGAGAAGAATTGGAGATAAAGAAATTAAAGGGAACCAGAAAATAAAGTTACCTTGTCATCCTAATGTTACCAGCTACCCCACTATTCAGGAAAGCTCTGATCTCTTTGCTGGAAAAATAGTAGCAAAAATTTCTTTGTTTCATGTGTTGTACCTACTGTGTGTCAGGCAATCTGATAAATGTTAGATCATGTTACGGCTGATCTTCTTGACAACTCTGCCTGGTATATCAACACCATTTTGTGATGAGAAAACTGGGGCTCAGAGAGATTAATTCACTTGCATGTGGGTACCCAGCAGGGTTGAGATTATAACCTGTGTCTGTCTGATTCTAATACCCATGATTTATCCTTGACACACAGCTGTCTTCCAAGACCAGCAATCTTCTGAAGGTCCCTTAGGGCCCTCCAGGGATTCTTATAATTTTTATAAAAGGGGGGACATCCTTTTTCCTTTATAGGATTCCCTAACTCTGATTTTTTTAGTGGGCCTTGCTTTGAATTTTTATTTAATTTGTATTATTCCTAACAGTATCTTTGTCTTTAAGAGTCATCTCCTGAGGGAGCGGAAGTGAGGACCCAAGAGAGCATTTTGCCCCTACCAAAATCGGGTGCAACCTGCTCAGTTGGAGTGAGGGAGATGGTGAGACAGGGATAAGAGCAAAAATGTAACTGGTGCCACTTTGGAAAGTCAACTTCAGCTGGGAAGGGACTGTGGGACATTCCATAGTCACAGCCAAAGCTGGAGAGGGCATGTTGTTAACTGTAGCACTTTAAGTAGGAAGGATAAATGGGGAGAAAACAGGAAAATAGAATCAGAAATGGCCTTAAAATTGTGACTGTGAGAGAGATCTGGAATCTATTTATCCTATGGGTGAATTCCATTTATCCTATAGAAATGGTCATGCAAATGTGGTAAGATGAATGCATAAGGACATTCATTTCACTGTTTTAAAAAACAGGAGATGGCTTAGTGTCCATCAGTAGAAAGCTGGTGAAAGAAATGCCAGCCCATCATCCAAAGGAGCAAGAAGCAACTGTTGAGGAGGATGAACAATAATGGCTGTGCTACTTTGTAGAGATCTTCAGGGTCACAGTACCAGGAAGTCGTAGGTTATGGTCTTGCTGATCCAAATTATAGGCTCTTTTCACTGCCCCATGCTGCCTCCCTGGAACACAGGAACTAGGGAAATGTAAAACCAAGGGTTGTACAAAATCCTTTGTTACACATACTTCATGGAATCAGTGCTAGAGTTCTTCTGAGAAAGGAAAAATTCGTGTGGGTTAAGGTGAACAGAGACTTCTGGGAAGCATTGAATGGTGCCTTGAAAGACGAAATAAGATTTTTCCACAGAAGCAAAGAGAAATGAGGAGGGAATCCCTGCTGGGGAATGATCATGAACAAAGGCACTGAGGCAGATAGGGAGACACGTAAGGGAGGGAGCCAATACCAATGAATACCTAGAAAGAATCTTGATTGACGGCTACCATAGCTCAACAAGGTGGGTTGAGCCATGGTACCTGTCAATCAAGATCCTTCCTAGGTATTCATTGGCCAAGGGCTCAGAGTTTACCAAGTTTAATGATAAACCCAATACCATGACTTTTGGGGCCCTGTACCCTGCTATGAGGCTATTAAAGTGTCACCTTAGAAACACACAGTGTGTAAAATAGGTAATGTTGGACCACTTCTTCAGTTGCCATCAAGAAGACCTCTAGGAAGTAGCTCTCAACTTCTTGTGGACCACCTTTGTTGACTGGTGTTAAGACTTAGTCTACCATGGATGGAACTTTGCCAGCCACATTCTAACTTCTGGGATTCAAAGGGTCCTGGCTGAGCACTTGGGAACCCACTGGCCACCACTGCTGCCAGGTTATCTCCTGAGCATCAGGTAGAAGGGGCTATTAGGAAAATGTCTTCCTGGCTGGGGACCCCCCTGAGATTCATTTTCTCTTTCATGTCTCATTTTGGGAATGGAAAAAAAGTCAATAGAAAGGGAGTTTGCTTGACTTTGGTTCTGGCTATTGTGGGCATGTATTTCTACAGATACAAGAAAGGAGTCATCACTCCGATGTTTTAAATTGAGCACCACCTGGGATCTAAACCTTGCATTAGGCACAAAGCTAACTAAGTATTATTGCAGATTTAAAGAAGCAAGAAGTGAGTTCAGACCTCTACATTTGCAACGCAGTAGAAGAACCAAGGTATGCAAGGAGAAAAGTAGATAATAAAGCAGAACATGCATTTGAATAATTCCCAAAAGTGGGATTAATAGTCAATAGGTAGAGAAGAGAGAAAGATCACTGAGGACTAAAATGATCTGGGCTGGCTTATGGAAAAGGAGAAACTTGGGCTGGTCCCAAGGGATTAAGCAAGACTTATAGGAGGAACTACAGGTAAGACAAAGGGGTTGGGGGGACAAGTCAAGCAAAGAAGGAGAGAGGACTGTGTTTTGAGGCCAAGGATCCTATTATTCAGATAGACCTGGGTTTGGATCCTAGCTCCACCAGCTGCTAAGCTTTCAGACTTGAGCCAATAAGTTAACCATTGAGCCTCAGTTTCCTCAAATTTGAAAAAAGGTCCATGCATACCAATATCACAGGATCATTATAAGAATACATGAGCAAACAGAGGCCTAGTACATAGTACATACCAGAGAGTGAAAAATCTTGATTTTCTTTCCCTTCCATTATGTTAATCACCTCACTTCCTTCTCACCCTATCCCTGGTCCCCCACCAATCATTTATTCCTTGCTAAGAGTCTTCTGAGACTCACTGACAGGCATCTCCTTATCTGGCTGTGCTGCTGGCCCACCTCCGGCCAGAGGAAAGTCCAGAGGCTGTTTCCAGCAGGAGGAGGAAAGCTGCCAGATTCAGTGTTATGACTGGAGGATATTGGCAGCATCACTCATCCCATCCCAGTGTTATTTCTCAGCTCAGTTATTGGACAAGAACTGGATCCACACACCTGCCCACTTTGCTAGTGTTACTCATTTCTCTGGTAGTAACCGTTCCCTGCCAAACCAGACTGTCCACAAGTCCATTCCTGCTCTCCTGGGCACCTGCTTTTTTTTCCTTGAGGTCAGCATTAGGTTCATTTTTCTTTACATCTCAAGAGTGGTGGATATTGGTTTTGCAGGAATTGTAAATTTGTAGGGCTTTCTCAACAGAGCAGCTAAGAGCGTGGGCTCTGGAGTTGGGCCTGGGCTTAGTTCTGCCTCTTATACTAATTTTCTGTGTGATTCTGGGCAACTAGCTTTTCATGTCAGAGCCTCTACCACTATTGCTGTATAACAAATCACTCCAAACTTGTGACAAAAAAAAAAGTCATTTTATTAAGCTCATGGATTTCATGGGTCAGGAAATTTGGAAAGGGGCACCATGGGATGATTTGTCTCTGCTTGTATCTGGGGCCTTCGATGGAAAATCTAGAAGGCTGTGGATGACTTGACAGCTGGGGGAAGGAATCATCTGAGGGCTCACTCCGTCCTTTACATGTCTGGCAGTCGAGGCTTTTGGCCTGAACACCTACACGTGCCCTCTCCTGGCTCCTCCGCGGGCTTCCTCACAGCACGATGGCTGGGTTCCAAGAATAAGTGTCCCAAAAAGAAGCAGGCAGAAGCTGTATCACCTTTCATAACCTACCCTCAAAAGTGACACAGTGTGACTTCTGCCGTAGTCACAACCCCAACCAGATTAAAAGAGAAGGAACATAGATTCTACCTTTCAGTAAGAGAAGGCTCAGCATCGCATCGTAAGAAGGTGTGGAATGGAGGGGTAGGGGTATTGTGACCATCTTTGGAAAATACAATCTGCCACACTTTATATATAAAATAAGGATTATACCTTTTGAAATCATTATGAAAATTAAATGGAATAAGGTATTTAAAGGACGTAGCATGGTGCTGACATGTAATAAGTGCTCAGTAAAAGGCATGTGCTCCAGCCAATATCATACTGAATGGGCAAAAACTGGAAGCATTCCCTTTGAAAACTGGTACAAGGCAGGGATGCCCTCTCTCACCACTCCTATTCAACATAGTGTTAGAAGTTCTGGCCAGGGCAATCAGGCA
>NW_012102277.1:1728889-1796389 GCF_000951045.1 Mandrillus leucophaeus
CAGGAAACAACAGGTGCTGGAGAGGATGTGGAGAAATAGGAACACTTTTACACTATTGGTGGGACTGTAAACTGGTTCAACCATTGTGGAAGACAGTGTGGCAATTCCTCAAGGATCTGGAACTAGAAATACCATTTGACCCAGCCATCCCACTACTGGGGATATACCCAAAGGATTATAAATCACACTGCTATAAAGACACATGCACACATATGTTTATTGTGGCACTATTCACAATAGCAAAGACTTGGAACTAACCCAAATGTCCATCAGTGACAGACCGGATTAAGACAATGTGGCATATATATATATATACACACACACACCACATGTGGAATACTATGCAGCCATAAAAAAGGACGAGTTCATGTCCTTTGTAGGGACATGGATGCAGCCAGAAACCATCATTCTCAGCAAACTATCGCATGAACAGAAAACCAAACACCACATGTTCTCACTCATAGGTGGGAATTGAACAATGAGAACACTTGGACACAGGAAGGGGAACATCACACACCAGGATCTGTTGTGGGGTGGGGGTAGGGGGAAGGGATAGCATTAGAAGATATACCTAATGTAAATGACAAGTTAATGGGTGCAGCACACCAACATGGCACATGTATCCATATATAACAAACCTGCACGTTGTGTACATGTACCCTAGAACTTAAAGTATAATAAAAAAAAAGTTTTTAAAGGCTTGTGCTCTCTCTCTCTCTCCAAGTAGAGAACTATATGACATTTATAGTCAATGATTATTAATATTCCATGTAGTCAGTGTTTTTCAATATTTTGTGTTCACAATAGACACCAGTGATTATTTTTAAGCTAATTAATGAAAGCAGTAGATCCTTAATGAGTCTATAGAATAGGGTCTTAAAATACATACAGTTTCTTATCTCATCATCTCATATTATACTTTGGGAAACGAAGGTTGTGGAAGTTCACATAGCCAGTAAAGTTAGCACTGAGCATTTTATAATCTAGGCTTGGATAAAGCATTTTTTTGAAAATAGCTCAAATGACCCTTAACGAACAATAAGCAATTTTTTAAAGGACTAATATTTAGACTTCAACACCTTTCAGGTTATGTAGGACCTTGAACATCATCATAATCCTTTGATGCAAATGAAAAGAGACAGGAGGAGCATTAGTGCTTGGTGCATTCTTATTTTGCCGCAGAAAACCCATCAACAGGTCTGAACACTAAAAGAAGCCTGGTCACTGCCTCTGTCTTTTTGAGACTATATATGCTGCTCCTCCATCCCATGCCCAGAGTCTCCATGTTTAGGCAATGTTCGCTTGGTGTAGTCAGTAGGACAGAACAATTAAAGTTGGCAACATTGAGTTACTGTGCCTTTGCATATCCACCTGAGAAGTAAGACCAAGAGGACCAGAATGTATGGGTCATGGTGTGTGTTTCCTTATCAAGGCTGTGTAGAGAGCCTGGCTAGATAAGAACAGGAATCAGAAGATACAACTGTGGCCCTGTGCCCGTGGGCAAGTCACTTTTCTTCTCAAGCCTCAGGTTTCACACTTTGAATGATCTGACATTCTACAATGGAAGGTGTTTCCTGAGCCCCTGTGGCCAGTTCTGTATTCTCCTTAGTACCATAAAGAGTACATAGAAATAAGGAACACCAATTTGCTTTTATGATGTGTATAGTCTAATTAGGAAGATATGACTAACACACATGAAACAGTGAACTTATTAAGTTCAGGTGTATCCTGGGCCCCAAGTGCCATCCATGGGTGACCCAGATGGGAGAAACGGACATTGGTAGAAGGTCAGTCCTCATCTCCATCTGGCTGGGGAGGGAGAAAGGGGAGACACATGATTAGAACATAAGCAAATATATCAGCCTTCCTTAGTAAGCTAAGGGCTCTTACATTTTACCATATATGTTACAACAAAACTCAGACAGGAAAAAGGGAATTTTCTTACTTACACAGAGCAGATTCGTATTCATGGTGATGCTTGTTTAACTTCAACCTCTTTTTTTACTCAATGGACTCTTTCCTCTTAAATTTAAGACAACAAATTGAGCAAAGGTATAAATAGGAGTGAGGTTCCCCCATATCTTCCCCCTTTGACACACAATTTATTTTCTTTTTATAACTTTTATTAAGATATAACACACAATTAAGGCTCAAATTATAAATATACAGCCCAATTAATTTTTAGAAAATTACCTGTGTAAATACCTGTGTAATGAGTACTCAAATTAAGAAATACATGATATCAAGAATCTCAGGCAACTATTTTTGTCTCCTTCACACTTCTCCCATGACAGGAGTAGCCACTCCCCTGATTTCTGATGCATAGATTAGTATGAATTGAGCTGTTTTTAATCTACTAAATAGAATCATATAGTATCTATTTTTTGTGTCTGGCTCTTTTTGCCCCATATTATATTGTAACCTTCATCCATGTGTCACATATAGTTGTAGTTCATTCACTCTCATTATTTTATAGTATTCCATTTTGTGGATATACCACAATTTATTTATTCATTCTTTCCAGATGAACATTTGGAATGTTCCCAGTGTAAGGCCATTATAAATAGGGCTGTTGTGAAGATTCTTGTAAAAGTCTTTTGGTGTGTGTATTTCTGTTGGATGCATAACTAGAGTGGAATTCCTGGGTCAAATTATATATATTTTTCTATTGTAGATGCTACCAAACTGTTTTCAGAAGTAGCTGTACAGATTTAGACTCATCAGCAATGTATATGAGTTCCAGTTGCTCCACATTTGCCTTTTTCCTTTTAGCAAGTAGATGAGTTGTAGGATCACATTATGGTTTCAATTTGCATTTCCCTGGCAACTAGTACTTCTTTCATATTTGTTAGCCATTTGGGTAGCTATCCTCTTTTATAAAGTACTTTTGTAAGTCTCTTGGTCACTTTTCTCTTAGGTCGTCTGTTCTTCTCTTATTGTTGTACGAGTATTCTTCATATAGCCTTGACATAAGTCCTTTTTTAGTTGTCTGTGTTGTTAATATCTTCTCCCATTCTGTGGCTTATCTTTTCACTGTCTTGGCAGTGTGTCATTTTGAACAGAAATACATAACTTTAATGTAGTCCAGTTTCACAAGATTTTTTCTTTATGGCTAGTACTTTTTGTGTCTTGCTTAAGAAGACTTTACCTACCTCAAAGTCATAAAGATATTCTTTTACAGTTTCTTCTGAAAGTTTCAACTTTACCTTTTAATTTTAGGCCTAGGTGTTCAGTAGGTATGTGTGAGATAGAGGGTCAATATTGTTTGTTTGTTTGTTTGTTGGTACCTAGATATCCTATTGAACTTGCATGATTTATTTTAATGTCATCCTTTCTTCTTACTGTGTACCCCTTTCACTTAAATCAGTTATCAAATACATGCAGGTCTGTGTCTGGACTCTTGATTCTGCTCTGTTGATATAGTAGTCTATCTTTGCTAGGGTATTACCCTATCTTAACTACTTTAGCTTCATAGTAAGTCTTGATAACTGGTTCTGAGATGGAACCTGGATGATCCTACGGGGTATGGGGTGTAGAAGGGATTCTCTTCACATAGAGACTCCTATGAGAAAATGTCTGCAGTGTTTTCTAACTGTGAGATACTATTGATTCTGTTGGATTAACAACGATTGTGGCTTTTCTCAAGGGTTTGGAAGAAATCAATACCAGACTCTATATTAGTGATCTTTCTGGACAGTTTCACACCTAAAAGTGATGGACAAACCTCGGGATCAGGATAATTGTAGGTAGAAAAGACATCCTTTAGCATCCAAACTTGGAGCATGCAAAACTCTAGGGAGTGCCAGAGAAAAGGCAAAGAAGGATTAATTATCTTTCATTTAAATTAACCTAAAAGAAGAAATTGCATTTCAAATGAAATAGAAGGTATTGGGGGGACAATAAGGAATTTGTCTTGCACTCAAAACATGGTTGCTTTTATTGACGCATAGTCTCAACTCAATGTGTAAGGAAAGCTGTGGGTTGCATCAGCATATCATAAGAGATGAAAAAGTAGAAAAGTTGGTGTTAAGTAGTGCATTTTTTAACTAGTTGAGTCTAAGGTATTACCCAGTAAAGAGTGTGTTAGGGCAGTTAAATTGGAACTATTGGCTAAATCATGAATCATCCAGCTCTCTGCAGATTCACAGAAATAGCCTTGAACCACAGAACAAAAATTTTTCTGTGCAAAATTTGGTTCCATTTCATCTTGTGAATTTTCCACCCCTGTTTATGCTGAAATGATAGGGCTTTGAAAAGAGTAAACAACATTCCTTTTCTGTTGCAGCAAAACAAAAACCCCCACACTCAATAAATCAAAACTGTACCAGCAAAAATTGAACAATTCCATCATTTGCTGAAACCTCTAAAACCCTCAAACTTGTTTGAGTGCTTCTGTAAACAACTTAATCAATCAGTGTTAGCAAAAATATGTGTTAGGCACCTATAGTGGACTAAGAACTGAACTAGGTGAGTGGTGGATTCTCAAGAAAGATGTCATGTGTGAACATACACATGCACACAATTATTGTTTACATAATTGTGTTAAAAAAATGCCCATTAAATACTTGAACATTTAACAATGTGGTGCTAGCTCTCTTATCCCTATTCTTGTAGCATCATAGCCATCTTTATATGCTATTACACTTGCTTGTTCAACGCCTGTCTCCCACACATTGCTTCTGAAAATTTGTTGTGTATTTAAATTACCTAGGAATCTTGTTAAAATGCAGATTCTAGTTCCATAGTTCTGGGGTGAGGCCTAAGAATTTTTATTTCTAACAAGCTCTCAGGTGACGCTGCTTGTCTGAGGACTGTATTTCAAATAACAAATAACAAAGCTCAAGGCTGATTCCAAGCTCCATGAAAGTAAAGACCTTGCTGCCTTGCCCACCGCAATAACTCCAGCACCTTCCATAGAGCCTTAATGAATGAGTGTTGAGCTAGTGAAGAATTAAATGAATAAATGTCTAAATAAATAGTATTTTTATTAGCATGTGACAGTAGATTTTTACATAGGTAGACATGAGAAAAGTTTAGCAGTGTGTGCAAAAATGGAGAAATAAGAATAATGATGGTCTGATGAAGTAAACAGGCCTGATGGAGAGAATAACAATAAAATAGGTAGGAAGGTGGGGTTAAATTATAAAGGGTTTTGAAAACTAGGCAAAGGACTGAATGTTATACAGAAAATAAAGAATAAATTAGTAAGTTCTCAATAAAAGAATGGTGGGCTGAAAATTTCCTTTTGAGCTGTTTAATCTGGTGTCATTGAGCAGCCTTGAAAGTAAAGCAGTAGGTAACAGATTGTTGCATTAATCCAAAATGGACTTCGTAATGTCCCAGACTAGTTTCTAGGCAGTTAGGAGAGGGAAGGAACTGATGAAACTCGCCTGTATTTCAATGGCATAATTCATTTTCTCCTCTTATGTCAGAATGCAGCTGCTCTGATTAAGCCAAGTGAACCAAGCCCTGTGACCTAGCTTTAATCATTTGAGGGTTTAGATCTCAGATTCCAAGGTAACTAGCACATAGGGCTTTGTCAATCATGAGGTTAGACTTATGTACAGACCAGGTTCAAGTGAGAATCCTCCCTGCTTCTAGGCCCTCTTCCTGAAGGCTTCTCTGTATGCTTCAAATCTAAGCCCTTTAACCACCTTGATCAGACTCTATCATTTCTTCCCCAACCCTGAAGGATAAAGTCTAAACCTATTAATGTATCCTTCGAAGCCCTTCAAAACTTAGCCTCATCTGCTTTTCTCTCTCTCTCTCTCTCTCCATCTCCATCTCTTTCTCCTATATTCTGGCCTCTTGTGATCTGTTCCATTCCAAACTCCTGGGCCCTTTTTGAGTTTTCACCTCTCTGTCCCTTTGCCTGGAGAGTCTATTCCATCCTCTCTCTCTAATATACTTCTTCTCCACAATTCAGCTCAAATTTCACTTTCTCAGGAGAGCCCTTCCTGATCTCCTAAGCTCCACCTGCTAGGACAGCCTGTAGCTCCTGCCTTCAGGACTCCTGTGTGTTTTTCATGCATTTTTACTAATTATAGCACATTGTCTGTAATTCTACAACTTTTCTCCTTTCCCTAACTAGAATGTGAGCTCCCTAAGGGCAGAACCCATTTTTTTCCTAGCTTTATTGAGGTACAAGTGGCAAATAAAAATTGCGTATATTTAAGGTATACAACATGATGCTTTGATATACGTGTGTGTTGTGAAATGATTATCATCTATAATCAAGCTAATTAACATGTCCATCATTTTACATAGTTATCCTGTAGTAGGGAATGGAGTGATAACATTTAATATCTATTATTTGAGCAAATTTCAAGTATACAATGCATTATTATTCACTACAGTTTCTATGCTGCACTTTAGGTATCCGGAACTTATTCATTGTATAACTTCAAGTTAATACTCTTTGACCAACATCTTCTTATTTCCCCCATTCCCTGACCCCTGATATCCAACCTTCTACTCTCTTCCTATAAGTTTGACTTTTGAGATTCCACATATAAGTGGGATCATGTCGCATTTGTCTTTCTGTGTCTGGCTTATTTCACTTATAATGCCCTCTAGGTTCAACCATGCTGTTACAAATGGTAGGATTTACTTCTTTTTTTAAGGTTGAATATATATACACCACATTTTCTTTTTCGTTCATCCATCCATGAATACTTAAGTTGTTTCTATATCTTGGCTATTGTAAAGAGTGCTGCAATGAACATGAGAGTGCAGGTATCTTTTTAAGATGCTGATTTTATTTCCTTTGGGTATGTACCCAGAAGTGGGATTTCTGGAGTGTATGGTAGTTTTATTTTTAATTTTTTGAGGGCCCTTCACGTTATTTGCTATAATGGCTATACCAATTTACATTCCCACCAACAATATATAAGAATTCTCTTTTTTTCACATCCTCACCAACATTTGTCATCTTTGGCTTTTTGATAATAACCATTCTAAGGAGTGTAAGAGGATCTCTCATTCTGGTTTTGATTTGCATTTCCCTGTTGACTAGTAATGTTGAGCACCTTTTCATATACACATTGGCCATTCTTCTGTCTTTTTTGGAAAAATAGCTATTCAGTTTCTTTGCCCATTTTTAACTGGGTTATTTGGGGAATTTTTTGCTATTGAGTTGTAAGAGTGTCGTATATAGTTTGAATATTAACCCCTCATTGGGTATATGATTTGCAAATGTTTTCTCCAATTCCATGAATTGCCTTTACATTTTGATTGCTTCCTTTGATGTATGGAAACTTTTTAGTTTAATGTAGACTTGCTTGTTAATTTGTGCTTTTTCTATTTGTGTTTTGATGCCGTATTCAAAAAATTATTGCCAAGACCAATGTCAAAAAGCTTTTGCTCTATGTTTTCTTCCAGGAGTTTTACAGTTTCTGGTCTTATCTTTTAAGTCTTAAATCCATCTTCAGCTGATTTTTTGTGTGTAGTACAAAATAAGAGTTTAATTTCATTTTATTTTTTTCCACATGAATATCTAGTTTTCCCAAGACCATTTATTGAAGAGACTATCCTTTTCCGTTGTGTATTCTTGATATCTCTTTAATACTGTAATGGTGGTGTATAAATCACTTCTCACTCTAGTTTTAAAGGCTAAAAGATAAAAGTACCAAAAATAATTATATTTAAATAATTTGTTATTGGTTTGTTGTATATACATATGTTATAGATCCATTTATTAATAGATACATGATACAAAAACATAGAAACTGTGATATCAAAAACAAAATGAAGAGGAAAGTAAAAATGTAGAGTTTGTTAATTGCATACAATTTAAACTCTACATTTCAAATAGGTTCAAATAGATTGTTATAACTTTAAATAGATTGTTATAATGCTAAGATGTTTTACATAAGTCTCCTTATGTAAGATGTTTTATATATGCAAAAACCTACAGTAGGTACAAAAAAGATAAAGAGAAAGGAATCAAGGCAGACCAATACAGAAAATCATCAAATCACAAAGAGAAGAAGAAATAAAGGAACTACAAAACAGTCAGAAAACAACAAACAAAATGTGAATAGTAAGTCTTTATCGATCAATAATTACTTTAAATGTAATTGGATTAAATTATCCAGTAAAAAGATATAGAGTGGCTGAATGAACAAAAAAGCAAGACCCAACTACATGCTGCCTATAAGAGACTCACTTCAGCTTTAAGTACACACATAGGCTGAAAGCAATTGGATAGAAAAAGATATTTCATACAATTGGAAACCAAAAAAGAGCAGAGGTCACTGTATTTATATCAGACAAAATACACTTCAAGCCAAGAATTGTAACAACAGACAAAGGACATCATTATGTAATGACAAAAGGGCACATTGATCAAGAGGGTATAATAACTATAAATATATGTGAAGTCAACATCAGAGTACCTAAATATACAAAGCGAATATTAGTAGGTCCAAAGGAAGAAATAGCAATAGAATAATAGCAGGGGACTTCAAGACCCCACTTTCAACAATGGATAAATCATCCACAGAAAAATCAATAAGGAAATATTGGACTTGAACTACACTTTATACCAAAAGGACCTAATAGACATATGCAGAACATTCCATCCAAAAGTGGCAGAATGCACACTCTTCTCAAGCACACATGAAACATTCTCTAGGATATGATGCCTACACATTCCCCTCCTCTGCCCCATTTTCCCTGATGTTCACAATAGCAGTTAAGTTACTTACGTTATTATTCACTAACCCTTGCTTGCATGTAAGCTCCCCAATTCTTGCATATGTAAATTCCCATCCACCATAGTTCTGGCACCGAGTTCAGTGACCAGCTCATAGCAGATGCTTAATAAGTACCTGTTGAATTCGGAGTTTCTCTTAAGGACCCCTTTGACTAAGAGCAGAGATTGTCCTTGATATTTCACCAGAGTAATTTTGGAACTACTGAATAAAAAAGGAAAATTGCTTAGCCATGTTAGTACCTAGCTTTATAGTTCTATCTACTACAAAAGTCTCAAATGGAGGTGGGAGTATCACATGCCTGTCTGTAGTGCAGGAAAGGCTCTGTCCATAACTTATATTGGTTCACCATATAGTTACGTAAATGCTCTCTTCCAAGCCATGCTATGCACAAGGGAGGGATATAGTGATAAATAAGACACATTCCTTACTCTCAAAGATTTCAGTTAGTATCAGATGATTATAATGCAGTGTGATTTGCACTATGTCAAGAAAAGAAGCAGAAGTTATGGGAACAAGGAGCAGAGACCTTAACCCGAATCAGGGGATAGGCCAGGGAAGGCTTTCTGGAGGAAGTTGCATTTAAACTAGGACTAGAAAGATGAATGGGTGTTAGCCAAGTGAAAAGGCAGGGGAAAGGTGTTTCAGGCAGAAGAAATATGCTTGTGAGCCATTGTCAGGAACTTGGATCTTATCTTAAATATCCAGCATTTAAAAGTTTCCAGCAAGAGAGCAATTTGATCTGATTTACATTTTTAAAGGATCTCTCTCTAACTTAGTGGTTCTCAATTGGGCATGATTTTTCTCCCCAGCAGACATTTTTGGAGGACACAACTTGGGGATGGGAGTTACTGGTGTCTAATGGGTAAAGGCTATTGATGTTGCTAAACACCCTACAATATACAGGACAGGTCCCCATCACCAAGAATTATCTGGCCTCAAATGTCAATAGTTCTGAGGTTGAGAAATCCCGTAAGCTGATGTGTGTAAAATAGACCATTACAGATTTAAAGAAGGGTGACCAGTTGGGAAGATATTACATTAGTCCAGACAAAGAATTATGAACTTGGATGGGGTGATTGCTGTAGAAGTGGTGAGAAATAATCTAATCCAGAATACATTTTAAAGATAAAACCAATAGAATTTTTGGTCAATTGGGAAATGCGGTGTGAGGGATAGAGAGCAGTTAATGTTTTGAGTCTCAGTAATGCAAAGAATGATGATGTGTTTTTCTGAGATGGGGAACATTTGTGGAGTGACAGGTGTATGGAATGGAGAGAAATCAAAAATTCAATTGGGAACACGTTAGGTTTGAGATGTCCATTAGACATACAAAAGGAAATATGGAACAGGCTTATGAGTCTGGAGGTGAAGGAGAAGATCCAGACTGAACTTTAGTATTTTAGGTATCATCAGCATACAGTATTTAAATCCCTGGGACTGAATAAGGTTACATGGAACTCTAGTGCAGAGGAGGAAGCCAAGCCCTGAGCCCTTGAACACTTAGAGGTCATAAAGAGTTATCAGAAGGGACTGGGAAGGAGCAGTCAGTGAGGTAACAGGAAAACACAGGAAAGCCTGGAGTTTTAGAAACCGAGTGAAGGGAGTCTATCAAAAATGATGCCATAAATATCTATTACCGTTTAAGGAGTTATTTGTATAATTCTTTCTATAAAGAGTCTGACCTCAAATTCCCATGCCTTTTTATCAGAAATGCATATGTATATGCTGGTATTCATGCCCTCTGTTATCATTTCCATAAGAGAAGAAGCATTAACCAACTGAAACCTTTAATTAAAATTCACGTAGAATGAAGTTGGGAAGGGAACCTGGGCAGAGGCAAGAGCCTTTTGCTTATAGGCAAGATGTGATTAAACCCACTGTGATAGTGATTCATAGTTCCTGTTTATCAAAGAGACAGGCTGAGCCTCTAGCCCTATGTATGATCGCTGGGTGTTTGGGGGTAGCTGAACCCAGAACTCATTTTAATGACATCTCCCTGGATTCAAAAATGCTTTTATCCTTCTCTAATCCTTTAACTTTGGGAGGTAATCTGATCCTGACTGTTATCTTTGATGGCTCAAAGTGCAATTCCCTAGAGTGAAATCAGATCGTACATTTGGGTTCTCTTAATTTTCCAAGCCTTTTAGGCCTCTGAATGAGGATTGACCTGAAAAAACATAGTGGATGCTCTATTCCTACATCAATCAAACTCCATCTCTCCTTCCACCCCTCCTCAGTTGTTTGCGTAAAATATTCAATTTGGTTGGAACAAGGTACGCACACAACCTCTTGATCATGCTTCAAACTAAGATAGATCCTGCAATGGACTTTTAGGGTGAACTTCAGCAAATATTGAGATCATTAGAGAATGGTGCTCTCTTTGGCCTAAACTCTGGTTCTATCAATAAAATATGTAGAGAACAAATTAAGATCAGGGATGTGTTGGGTTAGGTTGTAAGCCTAGAAGTTCAGGTCAATCTTCAATTGGAGTGGACAGGGAATGTGGTGATATGAAGTAAATGAGTAATATATTATCTTATCATAGTAATAATCGCTACCCTGTTTATCCAATACCTGCAAGCATTAACCTCATGTCATCTTCATAACAACCTTTTGAGTTAACAATTAGGGATACTCCGTTTTTCCATATGTAAAACAATGAAGCTCAGAAAGATTACATAAATTGGCCAAGACCACATAATTAGTAAATGGCACAACTGGGGTCAAACCCCAGTCAATGTGATTGCCAATTACTGTGCTATCCTTCCAAAGCAATATGATGGAAACAACCCTCAGCTTGATTTGCCAGTCGGGATTTGCCGTCTAAACCTGGCTAGAACGTTAATTTGGAGGGCGATTTTGGAAAAAGTCATTTAATCTCTCAGCCTCAGCCTGGTTTTCCTCACCTGTAAAATAATCAGGACAACCTTCCAGTACTTGTGTCTGATTCTAACTTGTTATATCAGAATTTTAAGCCCTTTCATTTGCAAAAAGTGTCTTTATTTTCAGAAAACGGTCATCTATTATTATTATTATTATTGTATTTGATCCTTACAACTATGAGGCAGGCAAGCATTATTCCTTCTCGTGTTTTACATACAGACGGGGAAACAGACTTCAAATGAAGTAGGTACCTTGTCCACGGTTAACGCAGCTGCTCCCCAGTCAACTGCTCTAATATACCAGGTTCCTCGCCTCCTCCTTTATCTCAGGCAGTTTTCACTCTCCTGGGGCCTACCCCATTTCTTATTCCCAGGAAGATTTCCATTGCTAATTTAAAAGTTAACTGCTAAGGGGCTAAAGGAAGGGTGTACATAGGGGCCCCCATCCTCACCAGGGTGCTAAACAGGGGCTGAGGGACAGGAGCAGACCAGACCCAGCTCCCCAGGAATAGCAACTAAGAAATAGAGACACAGACCAAGAACCCATCCAGACAGGATGCAGACAGGAAACTTTCTGCAGGACATTCCTATAGGTTGGGAAGTGCAAGGTTGTGGATGTCATTGTCCAGGGAAGTCTGGTAGCCAGTTCTCCTTCAGCAATTCTGGGAAAACTCCTACTAAAATGTTTTCTCTTCTAGCGCTTCCCTCCTCAGAAAATGTCACCACTCTCTTCTAAGATGCCCCAACCAGAAACCTGTGAGACAGGAGTAAGGAAAGGGTAGTCTCGGGATTGAAAGGTGAACTCTGAACACAGACTAGCTGTGTGTTAATGGAAATACACCTAACCTTGCCAAGCTTCAGTTTCCCCTTTCATAAAATAGTGCTAAATATGACTTCCCTCATAGTGTGAGACAAGGAATAAATACAAACATCTTGTAGAATTCCTGGCACAAAATAGTCACTTAAATATGGAGTCCTCAAAAAAATTAGTGAGCCCTCTTCCTCACCCGCATATCCAATCAATCTTCAAATAGAAATTCTATTTGGGTTTGTTCATTTTTTCCTCTCCATTTGGGTTTGTTCATTTTTTCCTCCACCCTTGGCTGCCACCATGTAATCCAGGTAATCATCTCTGACCTGGGCTCCTATAATGTTGCATGTTCATCTATATGCCTTCTTTGTTGTTGTTGTTGTTGTTGTTTTGAGATGGAGTTTCACTCTTGCTGCCCAGGCTGGAGTGCAATGGTGCAATCTTGGCTCACTGCAACCTCTGCCTCCTGGGTTCAAGAGATTTTCCTGCCTCAGCCTACCAAGTAGCTGAGTAGCTGGGATTACAGGCATGTGCCACCATGCCAGGCTAATTTTTGTGTATTTAGCAGAGACGGGATTTCTCCACGTTGGTCAGGCTGGTCTCGAACTCCCAACCTCAGGTGATCCGCCCACCTCGGCCTTCCAAAGTGCTGGGATTACAGGCATGAGCCACCGTGCCTGGCCCCTACCTTCATTCTTGTTTTCACCTCACCCCAGTTCATTCTCCATTCTGCAAGGCAGGGATTTCTCCAAAAAAAATGTGAATTGGCTCTACCCTCCATCCCTCACCACCTTGCTGCTGTAAACTTCCAGCACCCAGGGCCCTTCGTGGCTTCATTCCTCACTGCCCTGCACCTTCCCACCAAGGATCTCATTGTATCACCTCTGCCATTCTTCCACTGGGGGAACCATTTATCTCTTTCACTCTCACGCCTAAGGTCTTCGGTTCTTGTTATTTTCTCTGCCTGTAATAACCTTCGCCAGCATCCAAACTTTCTGTGGCGAACTCATTCTTCAGGTCTCCGCTTAA
Organism: Mandrillus leucophaeus; assembly: GCF_000951045.1. Classification (NCBI taxonomy): domain Eukaryota; kingdom Metazoa; phylum Chordata; class Mammalia; order Primates; family Cercopithecidae; genus Mandrillus; species Mandrillus leucophaeus. The sequence goes on from NW_012102277.1 coordinate 1,742,329, forward strand.
AAAGTCCCTCATCTGGTAAGCCTGGAAAGTGTCACCAGCACAAGGCCTGGCACACAGAAGACTCCTGATAAATATCTGTTGAATAAATGTCAATGACAACATCAATGCTGACTCAACGTTGACTGAGGACAGGCGAGGCTCCCATCTGTGCCAGGGTTCAGCTTTTAGGTTATAGACAGGATTCAGAGCTGTGAAATATAAAATAATACAGACTTTTTCATAACATTCCCGCCGGGTCAAGAGCACACTCGCAGTAAATTACAAGTGATCTACTCAGCCTCAGAAGGCCAGGCAAGTACCTGAGACATGTCCTCCCCGTTTAATCTTTTATCAACTTCATCCTCCTTCCCACAGGCTTTCCTTTCTCACTTAAACCCAGTCAGTAAGACACATGACTTCTCTCGTGGGACGAAGATTTATGATATCTCTGGAAAATTCTTTTCTAATCTGCCATAGCTTTAAAAGCTTGAGTTTTCATGACTGCTAATTAGAACTGTCAATTCAGTATAAGTCACTGAAAAAAGTGCAATCTCTTGGAAAACAAAAAGAAACTAAGAAAGTACTCTAGCCATTTCCATTATGATTTATGAGATGTATTGTTGATGATCTTATTAATCTCTTTTTAAAATATATGCTGATTGCTAATGTTCTCTGTAATAAACTGGCAAGGCACATGCAAATCCCTATTAATAAACACTAGTTTTGGGAACACATGGGTGGATATAAGCAAAGGACAAATGTTTGGCATCTCAAGTAAATTTTGTTTTCAATTTTGTGTTCTGCCCAAGGAACATTTGTTGACTCACTAATGTATTAGGGATTGCAAAGGATTCAAAGTTGAAGATCTCACCCCTGCCCTCCAGCTGCTTACAATCTAGTGCAGGGGGAGAGGAGGACAGCTGTAACAACAGGTAGCATATATAAACCAGGTAGGCAGGATGAGATAAGGGAGACAGGTGTGGAGGGCTATATGGAGAACAGGGCACAGCAGCAGACTACATGCGTGAGGGCAGGACTGAGCTGAGCCTGTTCTCTGCTGCACTCTCAGCACAGTGTCAGGCACATAGTAGCCTTTCATAAAGAGTCACAGCAGCAGGGACAAAGGAAGGATAGATGGACAGTTGGGTCCAAGTTCCAATCCTGTCACTTAGAGGCATGTGGCCAACCACTATCTTTTCTGACTCAAGTTCTTCATCTGTAAAATGGCAACTGGGGGAAAATACTTCTTCCTAGGGAGTTGCTATGGGAGAGGAATTTGTGGTTGTCATGAAAGTTGTCCACCAGATATATCTAGTTCTCTTCCTTTTATGCACAAGGCAGGATTGCTGGTCCATTTCCATACTGATGCTAGTTGCAGACATTGTATTTCATCTGGCCAGTGAACTATGAACAGAAATGATGTGTGTCACTACTGAGAAGCTTTAAGAGCCAGTATGTCACTGGGGATGTTCCAGATGGCAGTTTCTCTGTCATTCTTAGCCCCAGAGAAAGTGTGGTGGGACAAGAACCTCCAACCAGCCTGCCACGGACACGTAACCTGAGCAAGAAATACACCCGAAAAGACAACAAGTCTTGGCAAGGATGTGAAGAAATTGGAATTCTTATATACTGTGAGAGGGAATGAAAAATGGTGTAGCCACTATGGAAAAAAATATGGAGGTTCCTCAGAAAATTAAAAATAAAACTACCATATTATCCAGCAATCCCATTTCTGGGGGTACTTATACAATATAATTCAAATTAGCATCTTGAATATATATTAGCACTCTCATATTTATTACAGTCCTATTCACAGTGACCAAAATATGGAAATAACCTAAATGTACATTGACAGATGAATAGATAAAGAAAATGTGGTGTACATATACAGTGGAATATTATTCAGGCTTAAAAAAGTAAATTCTCTAATATACAACAACATGGATGAACCTTGAGGACATTATGCTAAGTGAAATAAGCCAGTCACAGAAGTGAAATAAGCCAGTCACAGAAGGACAAATACCGCATGATTCCACTTATATGAGATATCTACAATAGTCAAATGCATAGAATTAAAGAGTGGAATGGTGGTTGCCAGGGACTGAGGCAGGGGGAAATGAGGAGCTGCTAATCAGCAGGCATAAAGTTTCAGTTAAGCAAGATGAGTAAGCTGTAGAGAGCTGATGCATAGCATTGTACCTATAGTCAACAATACTGTGCACTGAAAACATTTCATAAGAGGATAAATCTCATGTCAAGCATTCTTAACATATAAAAGTAGAATTCAGTAGAATTCAGTAGAAAAGAGAAACCCCTTTGTATACACCTAGAGTTTAAGTAAATATATTTATAGAAACTCTTATATATAAACTCTTATATATATTTACTTAAACTCTAGAGTTTACCTAGAGTTTAAGTAAATATATTTATAGAAACTCTTATATATAAACTCTTATATATATTTACTTAAACTCTAGAGTTTACCTAGAGTTTAAGTAAATATAATAGCTAGCAAAGATACAAAAAAAATATGTTGCTTTGGAAGAGATTGCACCTGGATGAGGGGGTCGAGAAAAATTTCTTGAAGTTGTCATTGGAGATGGATTTTGAAGTGAGGAAGAATGTCTAAAGACACATATGGGGAAGCAAGATAAGAAGAAAGTAGGAGTGTGCAGGAAGGAAAGTACTCAGAATGGACAGGGCGGTGGATGACTAACAATAATAGTCATGAGAAGTAGCATAGATTACCACTCACTCTGTCAGTCTCTATCCTGTACTTATTCTTACTTGTTTTCCATCACTGCCATAACAGAACTTAAATCTTACAGCAGCTTAAAACAAAACAAATACATTATCTTACAGTTCTGTAGCTCAAAAGTCCAGCATGGGCTTTGCAGGGCTAAAATAAAGGTATGAGCAGGGTGGTGTTTCTTTCTGGGACCTCTGGGGAGAATATGGTGTTTTGCTCATTCAGGTTGTTGGCAAAATCCACTTCCTGTGTTTGTGGGACTAAGATCCTGGTTTCTTTCATGGACCTCAGCTAAGGACTTTTTCCTGCTTCTAGAGGACACCCTTAGTCTTCGACTTGTGGCCCCCTTTTGCTTTTCTCAAAGCCACAATGGAAGATCAACCCTCTCTCATGCTTTACATCTTTCCTATGTCTTCTTCTGTCTTACTCCTTGAGCAACTCTTCTGCCTTCCTCTTTCACTCTTAAGGTCCAACATGATTGCACTGAGTCCACCTGGAAAACCTTCCTATTTTAAGATCCCTAACCTTAATTCTGTCTGAATGGTCTCTTTGCCATGTAATGTCACATATTCTCAGGTTCTAGGGATTAGAGCATAGAAGTTTTTTGGGGGGGCAAATTTTCTGCCTATCACGTCTTACTTTGTGGGTGAGGAAACTGAAGCTTAGTGTGCTTAGGTAACTTGTCCAACGACACCATCCAGTTCTTGGCAGTATGGCTTTTGATCCCAAGCAGCCTGAAAGTGAGCCTTTATTCTTAACTGCCTCTTCATCCAGAAAATAGAGAGGAGAAAAGTGGAGAGCGAGGCTAAAATGATAGATTAGGAATTTATTGCAGACATCCTCAAATGACAGACACAAGAAATGACTTAAGGGAGTATTGTATAATGATTGTCAGTCACCATACATTAGTTTTTTATTGCTGTTTAATGAATAACCACAAACTTAGTAGCTTTGACAACACCGATATACTACCTCATGGTTCTATAGGTCAAAAGTTCAGGAGGCCATGACTTGATTCTTTGCTTAGGTTCTCACGAGACTGGCATCAAGATATCAGCCTACTAAGTTATTTTCTGGAGCTTGGGGTTCTCTTCCAAACTCCTTTCTTTTATTAGCAAAATTCAGTTTCTTGTAGTTATAAGACTGAAATCCCCATTTTCTTGCTGGCTGACACTGGGGACCACTCTCAGCTTCTTGAGGCCATCTTAGATACTTGCCCATGGCCCCTCCATCTCAGTGGTGGGACCCTCCCTCAAATTAAATCCCTCTCACTTCAAATCTGTCTGACTTCCTCTTGTGCCTCCAGGTGGAGAAAATTCTTCTTTTAAAAGACTTATGTCACAGATTAGAAACACCCAGATAATGTTCCTGTCTTAAGTTCAACTGATTAATAAACTTAATTGCATTGGCAAAAGCAAAATCCCTTTTACAATGGAACATAACATAATCATAGCAGTAACACCATGGGGCAGAGGTCATGGGGCCATCTTAGGATTCTGCCTACTGCACATCCCATGCATAATGGGATCCCATGCTCATTGGACATATGAGGAGCACAGAGGTTAAGGTCCAATGGCAGAGCTAGACACAGGGCCTAGGTCCTAGTGATGAACATAATGTCATGTCCCAACTAGGAAGGGCTGCTTCTCCTCTTTGAGAGCTGGGGAAGAGCCCTTCCCATTTCCTGAGGCTGAGGATGAAGTTGAAGGTTCCTTAGTGCCTCTTCCAGCTCAGAGCAGACCCAGAGCCGGATGTGTCTCCAATTATCTCCTTGTTAGAGGGAGGGCATTCTGGGTGAGGACTCCTGAGAAAAAGGGGGAGAGATACAAAGTCAGCATTTCTTATTGATAATAATTCAGGCAAATTTATGGCAACAGCTCACCAAGAGTGGAAACCTGTCTAGATCTGTGAGAACATCAGTCTTTTATAATACTTTAAAGAAAAAAGTTTATTATTTTAACTTTATGCAATAATTTGCTCTATAACAAATGCTTTGCTGAGCAAAGATTCTGAGGAAACATGATTTTATGACTCTGTAAGAATTATGGATGTATTTCGATTCCACTTTCTCAAAAATGGGTGCTCCTCAAGTGTTTGAAATCAGTTTATTCACTCAGAATAAATGATCTCTTGTGCAATCATGTTTTTGCTGTTAATTAGCTTAAGAAGTATTTTTCCCTACAGAGGAAAGCATTACAAATTTCCTACTTATGGAATTTCATATTCACTCAACAAATATTGAGACTGTACAGTTATTAGGTTCCAGAGAATTATGAAGAAATATGAAATCCCTTAATGATTTAATAATTTAGTGTAGTGCTAACAATGGATAGGAGGAAAGCAAGGAGTGCTACCAACAGGAAAAGTAGAGGAGTTCAGAGAAATGAGAGGTGAGCATGGGAAGCAGCCCCCAGGCAGGCTTCTTGGTGGAGGTGACACTTGGAGCTGGACTTGAAATCATTCAATCCAGAGTTCATGCGCTAGCTTCAGAGGCAATACTTGATTTAGTCCTTCCCTCGCTCTCCAGACTTATCCTGTGCTGCCAATCATCTTGACCACATGAAGGCTTTTCCTGCTTCATTCAGAACCTTTGCTCTTCCTGTTTCTACTGTCTAGAGTGTGTTTTTTTCACATCTAGATTTTTTTCACATCTAGATTATTCTCAACCTTCGGCTCTCAGCTTAAATATTACTCCTTCAGAGAGGCTTTCACTCACTGTCCTGTTTATGTTGGTCCCTTCCTTCTCTCTTTCTGACTCTATGGCTCCCATCAAGTTAGAAAAAAAAAATAGACTGGGCGTGGTGGCTCACACATGTAATCCTAGCACTTCGGGAGGCCAAGATGAGTGGATCACCTGAGGTCAGGAGTTCAAGACCAGCCTGGCCAGCGTCGTGAAACCCCATCACTACTAAAGATACAAAAAATTAGCTGGGTGTGGTTGTGCATGCCTGTAATCCTAGCTACTTGGGAGGCTGAGGCAGGAGAATTGCTTGAACCCAGGAGGCAGAGGTTGCAGTGAGCCGAGATCACGCCACTGCACTCCAGCCTGAGCAACAAAAGCAAAACTTCGTCTCAAAAAAAAAAAGGAAAAAGAAAAAGAAATTATAGGTATTCACTCACTTAGGAAATCAAGAAATCAAAGTAAAAAGGTGAGGAAAAAAAATAAAGCCCATAATGCAGGCAGGCACTTTACATTTATAGATGTTATAGGTAACTCCTAGAAACATCTTAAACATCTTGATTTACATACTTCCAGATACTTATCTCTGCCAAGGCTGAGTTTTTAAATGGGGCCATATAGTGTATTCTGTTTTACAATCTGATTTTTTTTCATTTCACCTCATATGGTCCATTTTTTTCCCATGTCATCTTTCATTTCTAAGAGTGGTAACTGCTCCTACCAGGTATCTACACTGGTCCAGATAAGCACATTGTGCTCGTCCTCACAACAGCCCTTTTAGGTTGTTCCTGTTCTTATCCCCATTTTCTAGGTATCCGCATTTCACAGCTAGGTGAAACCAAAGTTCAGACATGTGAAATGACTTGCCCCAAATCACACAAGTTAATAAATGGCAGGGGCAGGGGTAGGAAGTCTGTGTGACTGCTGAACTTCCACTTAATAATTGTTTTTACTGCCTCAGAAAGAGCTGAGTGTCCCTTTGAAGAAATGGTTGGGGAGTTTCTGGGTAAAGAGAGGAAGAGAGACTGTTTCCTGCCTCCGAGGGCTGTTCTGCTAGCTCAGTTGGGGATATGTGGGAGGGAGGGACTGAGTGTGCAGGGAACTGAGTAGGGTGAAAAAATACCTGGCAAACAGAGGATTTTCAATGGGTTATTTTAAGTAAAATAGCTCCTTTTAATATGTGCCTTGTGCTGGAGTTAACAAACGTTAATTAAAGCAGAAGCACATATTGTTATTTTATCTCCCATTTGCTTATGGGTTGGGGTATATTTTTAAAAAGCCCACAACATCCCACATTTAAATATGTTCCCAGCCCTAAGGACTTTAAATGCCAGAGATATGTTTGGCCACAGATGACAATGCAGGCCCACACCTGGCCCACTGAGGCAGAGACCCAGGCCCTTGGAGCCCATCTCACCTCTGAAAATGAGCTGATGGATCAGCAGATAGTAAGAGCTCTGGGGGTGGGGGCCTCTGGATGCAGAGAAACCATATGTTTTGGTATTATGGGCCGTCCGGCAGGCAGCTATAAAAAGAGAATAGCTTCTTCTAAGAACTTAAGCCCAAAAATACACAGGAGGAAACGGGAGGAAGTCCCATTTATAACATGAGTGTGTTGCCAAATATTCTTTTGTGTCTAGGAACTGTGGTAAGTGGTGCTTGAGACCTGAGAAGGTAAAGCTTGAGAAAGGAGAGTGGTGACCCTGGTCTAAGCTGGACCCCTTCTCAGCACAGTGGAAATCACGTGAGTGGGATCAGATGGATCTGGGCTCACATTTCAATTCCCTCACTTGTTCTGTGACCTTAACTAAATTATTTATTCAGTCTGAATCTGTTTTCTCTTTTATCAAAAGGGGAAGTGTTAGTTTGTTTTGTATCACTATAAAGGATCAACTGAGGCTAGGTAATTCCTAAAGAAAAGAGTTTTATTTGGCTCACAGTTCTGCGGGCTATACCAGCATGGCACCAGTATCTGCACAGCTCTTCTGGTGAGGTCTTAGGAAGCTTTTACTCATGGCAGAAGGCAAAGGGGAGCAGGTGTGCCACATGGCAAGAGAGGGGGCAAGAGAGAGGAGGAAGTGCCAAGCTTGTTTAAACAACCAATGGTTGCATGAACTGACGGAGCAAGAACTCGCTCATTACCATAGGGAGGGTACCAAGTCACTCATGAGGGATTTGCCCCCATGACAAACACTTCCCACCAGGCCCCACCTGCAACATTGACCATCACATTTCAACATGAGATTTGGAGAAGACGAACATCCAGAATCTTTCAGGGGATATACCTACCTGGCTCGAAGAAAGAGATGGGAATTAGATAAATGTCAAGTGTCTTCTATAGTATCCAGCTCAGAGTTGGTTCTCAGAGAACAGTGGCTATGATGGTGAATATGTTTTGGGCAAAGTGAAATTGTTGCTTGTTCACATTCTTGTCCGCACTTCCACACCATAGTACAGGCTGTTCCTGCTCCAAGAAATGCCTTTCTTTCTATTTCAGAAAGTTCAAAGCCAGCCTGCCCTGCAGAGCCCAGTTACATGACATCTCTTTCCATGAAACCTTTCCAAAGTTTTCCCAGTGGGGTGTAGCCTTTCCCACCTCTGCATGTCCTTAGCACTTAATCAATGACCGTCCATACTGTTCACTGCAGCACAGCTATCATAGTTGTTTCTGTGTGGGTTACATCTCTTCCATTAAACTGATTTTCTCTTAGGTATTTCCCTTCATGCTTGGTGTGTAGTCAGTCCTCAGTAAACATTTGTGTAATCATTTGTTTATTCAGTATATGTTCACTGAGCACCTATTATGTGCCAGGCACTATGCTAGTGCTGAGGGTATAGCAGTGAATGACAGTGATAAGACCCCTGCCCTCGCTGAAGTTACACATTAGTGGAGGGAGATAGATAATAAATGAATAAACAAGTCAATTGGTAAATATATAGTTATATAAAGATCACATAACTTTGATAAGTGCTATGAAAGAAATGAAAAAAATAAGAAACAAGATGGGTGATGGAGGTAATGATACTTAGAGTGGTGCATATGAAGAGGTGACATTTGAGCTGAAACCTGAAGGGCAGTAGGAGGCAGGTTTGGAACAATTTCTGGGAAGTGAGTTCCAGGTAAGGGGATAGACAAAAATTGCAAAGGTCTCGACGTAGGAAAGACTTCGGTGTTTTCTAGGAACAAGAAGATCAAAGTGGCTAGAACATAGCGTGGAAGAAAAGACAGTACAAGAGGAGACAAGAGGCGGACTGGCTCAGGGAGTGCCTTGGTAGCATACTTGGATTTTATCTTCTAAGTGGGACAGATTTTAAGTGGGGTGGGAACAACATGGTCCTACTTAGAGTTTAAAAAGATCTCTCTGGCTCTTGCGTGAATGTGGATTGTATAAGGACAAGAGAAGAGGCAAGGAAATGTTGTGCTAGGATCTACTATCTGGAATGCTGCCTATGAAGATGAGGGGATGATTGGACTGGATGGGCTGGATGTGTGTGGGTGAGGGAAAGAGACAAGTCAGAAATGACTCCCTGGTGTTAGGCTCGAATAGCAGGGTGGACAGTGGTGCCATTTCCTGAGATGGGGAAAATGGAGAAATATGAGTCTTGTATTTATTTGCACATATTTTGTGAGGGTTCATTAAGAATTTTGTGTTGGACACTTCAGGTCTAAGGTACCAAGTATGCAGTTAAATATATACATTTAGAAAACAGGAGAGGGGATAGAGATCTAAATTGGGGAGTTTTCAGCCTCTAAGTATGAAGGCCATGAGTGTGGAGGAGATCATGAGAGCAAGACTGGAGACAGGGATAGGAAGAGGGCTGAGGCTTGAGCTTTGGGCACAGCAATAGCTCAAGATTAAACAGAAAGAAGAAACCAGCAAAGGAGACTAAGATGGGCCAAACTGTGAGGCAGGAGGAGACCGAGGAGCGTGTGGGGCCTAGAAGCTAAGAGAAATGTTTTCAGAAGAAATCATTGTCATCATCATCATTATGAGTAACATCTTGAGCTCTGCCATGTCTGTGCTAAGTGTGAGATGTGACTTACTAAATTCACAAGTCATGAGATGGGATTCTTTATCTCCCTTTTTCAGGTATGAAAACTGAGACTTAGAGAGAGTCCTATTCCATTTGTGTTGCTATAAAGGCTTACCCCAGGCTGGGTAATTTATGCAGAAAAGAAGTTTATTTAGCTCACGTTTCTGTAGGCTGTACAAGAAGCATGGTGCCAGCATCTGCTTCTGATGAGGGCCTCAGGCTGCTCCCACTCGTGGAGGAAGGCAAGGGGGAGCTGGCATGTGCAGATCATATGGAGAGAGAGGGAGAAAGAGAGAGGAAGATGCCAGGCTCTTTTTAACAGTCAGATCTTGTGGGAACTAATAGAGCAAGAAATCACTCACTACCATGAGGAGGGCACCAAACCCTTCATGAGGGATCCACCCCCATGACCCAAACACCTGCCACCACGCTCCACCTCCAAGACTGGGGATCAAATTTCAACATGAGATTTGAAGGGACAAACATCCAAACTATATCAGAGAGTGAACCAAAGAAAGAATGAATGAATGAATGAATGAATCTACATCCATTTTTTTGCAAACTGCCCACACTACGCTCCCATAGCCTACCTAACTGGAAAAAAATAGGAACAAAAGATGATTCTCTTTGAAATACAGCCTGCAAATGCTAGAATAGTATACCAGCTTACAGAGGACTGGGCTTTCCTTAGAGCTTGTTGTCCAACCCCCAGCCTCCCAACCCTGAGACTCACCCCCAGAGTACAGGGCCCTCCCCCATCTGGAGTGCTGGAACACAGTGACCGGCAGCTGGGGCAATTAAAATGAATCACTCCAGCTCTGCCAGGGAAGAGCTGAGTGATTTGCAGCTGGTGACAAATGGGATGATTTGCCACCCAGACGCAGCATCTTGGATGAAGTGGCCTCATCAGTGGAATTGTTGCATTTGGCCAGCGCTAATTACCCTGGTCTAGGAACCTCAATGCCCAGTATCAAGTGAGCCTCTCTCTGAACACAGCTCAGCTCAGTAATTAGTCAAGATGGACTTTTTTCTCCCAGTAATTTAGAGACAGGCCATCTGAGCCTGTGCCTTTATGCCCGTTTTCATTCCTTTTTATAAATAGCCGTTTGAAGCAGAGGACAAAGGGAAATAGGTTGCACTCAGTGACCTCTTGAGCTCAGTTGAATGAAGGCACACAGGAGGTGTCCCTTCTGTCCCCTTCCTCTTGGGGATGACAGGACGTGTTTTTGAAATAAAGAAGAATGTCCATATCCAACTCCTTGTCAGAGATGTCCCAGAGGGGAGGTTACTGGGATCAAGAGTTGATTGCTGCTTAATAACTTTCCACTCCCTACACTGGCCCCAAGAGTCTGCTTTCCTGAAGGCCCCCCGCCTTAGTGTCTGCTCCCCCTGCCCCTCTACCCAGGTTGCTGCTCCTCACACTGTGTGCATTCCTCCATCCTGAAGGACTTATTCTCTGCCAGCCAACTTTGCTACCTGCTTCAATAGTATTTTTATTTTAAATTCTTAAGAATACCTGTAAGATGAGTACAACCATTACTCCATTTTGTAAAGAACTAAGCACAGGCCGGGCATGATGGCCCACGCCTGTAATCCCAGCACTTTAGGAGGCTGAGGTGGCCAGATCATGAGGTCAGGAGATCGAGACCATCCTGGCCAACATGGTGAAACCCCGTCTCTACTAAAAGTACAAAAAAATTAGCTGGGCGTGGTGGCACACATTTGTAATCCCAGCTACTCAGGAGGCTGAAGCAGGAGAATCGCTTGAGCCTAGGAGGCAGATGTTGCAGTGAGCCAAGATCACACCACTGTACTCCAGCCTGGACAACAAGAGTGAGACTCTAAAAAAAAAAAAGAAGGAGAAGTAAGCACAAAGAGATGTAGTGATTTGCCCAAAGTCATACAACCAATAAGAAACAAGGCAGGATGCCCTCCAGCTTCATCTGAACCCTGAGCCTATTCTCTTGACAGAGAATGACAGTACCCTCTGCTTTCTCTGTAAGGATCGCACAATAATAATTGTCAAACAAATCATGGCAATAGGTTATCTGGGTGTTTGTGCAGAAGAATTAATAACTGGATAGATAGTTTTAAAAATATGTCAACTACTGTTGCATATTAGCTTAGATCAAAGGTGTCTGATATTCACAGTAGGGATTGAGAGCAGGAGTCTGCAAACTATGGCCCCCAGACCAAATCCAACCTGCTGCCTGTTTTGGCATTCAAGTGTTATTGGAACACAGCCATGCACTTGCGCTTACATATTGTCTATGGCTACTTTTCACTGTGCAACAGCAAAGATGAGTAGTGCAACAGAGACCACAAGGCGCGCAAGCCTGAAATATTTACTACCTGGATTTTGACAGAAAAAGTTTGCTGGCCTCTGTTTAAGAGCTGTAAATCTAAACTGTGAGATTAGAAGCACACATTTAAAGGCCTGCAATGAATCCTAATCAATAACCAGAACAAGAAATGCCTAACTATCAGAACCCAGAGAATGGTCCCATCAGATCCTTACTATCTCCCATTAGCATCAAGTTATGCCCTAAATGATATATATACTACTTTGTTAACAAAAGGGAAAAAGATCCTTTGCAAAAAGAGACAGCCTGCTTCCAGCACCTGACTCCCAGACCACGTCAGAATTCATTTACCCAGAAGGCGTGAACTGTCCATTGAGCATGTTTCCTCTCCCACAGCCCCTGCTCCTGTGGATCACCTAATGCTGTCACTTGGATCTCGGCAGTCAGCCTGCCCCTTCCAATTTCTGTGGGCTCTGCAGTGCTTTTCACCCATCATCATCATTGTTAATCAATCAATACCATAAACAACAATCGTAGTAACATCGTAAATCAATACAGCTGAGTGATTATATTGTAATGGAAGAATGATAGTGGTTTAATGGGAATACAGAAGGGGTGGCTCAGAACCATGCTGGCAAAGGTTGGGGAAGTTTACAGAGGAGGTGAGATCTTACTCACCTCTTCTATTTTACATCTACTATTTTATATCTACTATTTTATATCTACTGGCATTCTCCCAGCCGTGTACCTGTTCTGCTTGGTGATCTCCCACTCCTACTTCAAAATCTAACACAATATCTCCTCTTCTGGTAAATTTTCCTGACCTCTGCTAGCAGAGTAATTAGCGAGCCCTTCTGTGTTCCTTCCTTGCTACTTTCTTACTTGTCATATAACTAAGATAGTAGAATAATTATTGTCTATGACATTTACATAAGATGGTGATGATGGCTTAACAGAGTGCTAACTATACTATGAGCTAACCATACTGTGCTGAGTACTTTGCAGAAAATCTATGGTTTCTGACATTAAATTTTATGTTTTTTAATGAGTAGGCTCCACTGCCTTCCTATCTTCTCTATCAGACTGAGCCTAAGGAAGGGAGAGATCATGGCATATTCACTTTTATCTCCCCAATGACCAACAGCGTCTGCCATATAAGAAATGCTTGCAAAGTAAACGAATAAATAGTATGGTACTCACAGTCCTAGAGATTCCTATCTCCCGGTTCTTCAACCAAATGCTAATCTGGGTAATGCTATGAAGAGATTTTATAGAGGCAATTAAAATCTCAGTCAGTTCACTTTAAGACACAGAGATTATCTAGGTGGGTCTGGCCCAATCAGGTGAGCTCTCAATAAGCAAGAAGTCATCTCCAGCTAGTGAATGTCAGAGAGATTCAAAAAATGAGAAGGATTTGACACACTATTGTGGACTTAAAGATGAAGGAAGTCAAGTGATGAGAAACACAACAACTTCTAGAAGATGACAGCCAGCAAGGAAACAGTGACCTCAATCCTATAACCACAAGGAGATGAATTCTGCCAACAACCAGTGAGCTTGGAAGAGATAAGAACCACAGTTCCAACCAACACCTTGGCTTCAGACTAGATAGACCCCGAGCAGAGAATCTGGCCACCCTTAGACAGACCTCTAATCTACAGAACTGTGAGATAGTAAATGAATGTTGCTATAAGCTGCTGTGTTTGTGTCATTGTGTTATGCAACAGTAGAATACAAATACAAGCAGGTTTCCAATTCTATCAGATATTGGTGGTCAGACTGCTGACCAAAAGTTCCACTGGGCTTTGAAGAAGTCAGTGTTGCTGAGATTCAACATCACAGAGGAGTCATGAGTTAAGGAAGTCCATGCCCACCCATAAATGAATCAGAATTAGGTGAGGGAGATAGTGTCCTGCAATAGCTAAAGTGCTGGATAAGAAATATGAAATCTCAGTTTCTAGTCCCAGCTCTGTCATTGCCTTACTGTGTGACTCTGGGCCAGTCATCTTAGGTCTTTGAATTACAGTTCTCTTATCTGCAAGATCAAAATATTCCTACTTCTCCCATCCATTTTACAGGGCTGTAAATGAAGTTGAAGTAAGATAATAGGTTCAACAAGCCACATAAGTTGTAGCCAATTCTGCAGGCAAAAAAAAAAAAAAAAAAAGGCGGGGGAGATTCCTCAAATACCTAGCGGGGATTGGGAAGAGCCAGGCCAAGTTGCAAGGCTAATAAAATTCAGGTGACTAGGCAGACAGACCTCCAAGGGCTTCAGATCACAGCTGTTTGTTCCCTGCCAAGAAAAGTGCTGCTTTGCCCTGTGGCTCCCTGGGAGAATAATCATCATCAAAAAAAGTAATGTTTTGTGTTTCAACAGCACTTTTCCAAGTGCTTTCCCCTGTACCATTTTAATTCCAACAGCTTGTATCCGTTAAAGGAAAGCAATGGACTAAGAGTCTTTCTAGTTTTGAAAGTTTTGGTTTCTCACAGTGAAGTAGGGTAAGTCTAACCTATTATACAGAGCAGGAAGACAGAGGCCCAGCTAGGCAGGTGACTCACCAAGTTATGGAGATGGTCAGTGAAAGAGCAAAGGCTCTCATTCCCAGCCCTGGCCTCTAATAATTCTAGCTCCCTGCCTTTAGTATGGAGCTGGGAAAATGTAGCTTTCCTGGATAGAGGCCCAGCTTCACCTGAGCGAGTTCCAAATTGAAGGTAGGGAGGATTGCCTTGCCCTCAAGTTCCTCTCTTGCGAATTACATGCAAATGAAGCATTGGGATTAAGTCAGACTTTGAACTTTTCCCCCAGCTCTCCAGTTATGCCAGAAATGACAGTTGCTGGCTATTAAGCAGCAAACTCTTTCTTTGGTATTGTCATTAAGTAGGCGGGGATGTGAGGACTATGGTTCACGGTAGACTGAAAAAAAAAAACATAAAAATATCAATTAAAAGAGAACAGGGAAGAAGGAGTCTTAGATGTGTGGAAGTTCTGTGGGAAGGCTTTGGGCTTCACTAGATGATCCTGAACTTGGGATGGCTTCGCTGGGTTCTTCAGTTTAGGGATGTTAGAAAAGGAGGCAGCCATCCTGAACACTTGGTTTGATGCCATGACTCCAGACACCTTGGACCATACACAGTTTTGGATTCTCCTGACCCTGACAATTCTTCCCAGGGTCCAAAATCCAATGTGCATAGAGATGCCAGGTTATAAGACAGACATTATTTATGCATTCATTTACTAATGAGGGTCTGCTCCATGCTGAGCACTGGAGATACAATGCTATACCAAAGAATTAAAAGATTCCTTTGCTTTCATGGAGCTTATGGTCTAGGGGAACAAAGACAATAGAAGAGGCAAACAGATGCCATAGTTCTGCTGCTATGAGAGCCACACAAGGCTCTGAGTCTTACACTTGAATACTAAAAATGTAATGGTTAGGATGAGGTCTGAAGGATGAATAGGGGCTGATGCATTGATCAGGGGAAAGAGCAGCATGTGATAAGGATGGGAGCCTTTTGAATATGAGGGGCCAGACAAACAGCTGTATGACCAGAGTACAGCAAGTATGTTGCTGGGTGACATTGGAGAGTGAACCAGGGGCCAGACCACACAAGGCCTCAAGGCTCATCAAAGAGTTTGAATTTATTCCAAGTGTTAAAAGAAAAGCTTTGGTGGGTTTTAAGCAGAAAAGCAACATGGTGCAATTAATATGTTTCAAAAGATCACTCTGACTACCTTGTACAGGTAGCCTTATACAGGTGGGCAGTGGGGGCATAGAGGACGGGATGGAGGCAAGAAGTCCAGTTCAGTCTCAAGTGACATCAACAAGATGGCAGAGCCAGGCACAGTGGCAGACGCCTGTACTCCTAGCTACTTCGAAGGCTGAGGCAGGAGGATTGCTTGAGCACAGGAGTTCTGGGCTGTAGCGTGTTATGCCGATCAGGTGTCCACACTAAGTTTGGAATCAATATAGTGACATCCCAGGAGCAGGGGACCACAAGGTTGCCTAAGGAGGGGTGAACTGGCCCAGACTAGAGTTGGAGCAGGTCAAAACTCCAATGCTGATCAGTTATGGGATCGTGCCTGTACATAGCAACTGCACTCCAGCCTGAGCAACATAGTGAGACACTGTCTCTAAAAAATAATACATAGAACAAGATGGCAGAATAGGAGATAACCTGCTCATATCCCCCTAACAACAATAAGAATTCTGCAGCCATCCGCAGGAAAAAAAAAGTCTCTCTGCAGGAGCGTTGAGTTTCAGGTAGGAGGTTATAAAACCCTGGTAGAGCCCAATACCTAAGAAGGCTGTTTTAAGAGTGTAGAATAGCACCCAGGTAGCAAACTTAATCATGCTCTTAGGTTCAAACCTGTAAACAACTTTGTTCATGAAAGGGCTTGGCTTCAGCCCTATTTGGCTTTGAGCCTGCAACCAACACCATCTGCCAATCGGTCCAGGAGAAATCATGCACCTTTGTGCCTCTGTAGAAAGTTTTGATTGCCTGCCGACACTAGTCTTGCCAGTGGATCTGAAAGTTATCCGGCAGTTTGACTCCAGCCCCCTATAGCTGTAGGCCCAGCTTATTACAGCTTGCACAAGGGAAGCTCACTCATACCTCACAGACCGGAAATTGCCTGTCCATAGGAACCTCTGTGATAGCCAACAAGGCTCCACCCCACAGCAGATCCAGAGGGGGCCCAGTCTCAGCTTTCACCCCTCTTGCTACAGTTGGGAAACTCCCCCACCCATGCAGGAAATTGGTTGGGAAGTACACACATCTGGGCTACTAGGGTGAGCTCACCAGCATCTATGCCACTGTGGATCCTGCGGGGACCCAGTCTTGGCTTTAGTTCCACTTAAACTGCAGTAAGAGAACTGCCCTGCCCATGCAGGAAACTGCTGTGAGCACACATGTCTGGAACACTGTGGGCAGGCTTGCCAACCTCTGTTCCACAGCTCCTCTTACTATAGTCAGGAAATTGTACCACTTATTCAGGGATCTGTCAGAAAACACAAAGCCATATGGACCAATGAGACAGGCTTCTGAACTCAGGTTCCTACCCATCTTTCCCACACAGCTCTGGTAGCCCCTTTGACTCCTCTCTAGGTCCGACTAAGCTGGAGTACCATCCCAACCTCTAAGTCCTCACAAGACTTACAGAGAACCCTAGATTAGGGTACCCTCTAGTGTTGAAATGGCTGCAGCAGTCACAGACTCTGACAACAGATTAGATTGCATAGATTTCTGGACAGGTCAACTGAAGGATGAGCACAAACAAGGCCAGACTGCAAAGATTAGAATAAATATCTAACTCTTCATTGTATGAGATTGACATACATCCACAAGCATTAAGAACAATCTTGGAAGTATGACCTCACCTAATGGACAAAACATGACACCAATGAGGGACCCTAAAGAGAAGAAAATATGTGATCTGTTGGACAAGTAATTCAAAATAGCTGTGTGATTTAGAACTTAAAATATAATAATTAAAAAATTTTAAAAAAATTAAAAAAGAGACAAAATAGCTATGTTAAGGAAGCTCAGTGAATTTTAAGAAAACACAGAGAAACAATTCAACAATTTAACAGAGAGACTGAAATAATAAAAAAATTCTGGAACTGAAAAATACAAATGAATGAAAAAAATTTTAAATGCAATAGAAAGCATAAACAGCACAAGTTAATCAAGCAGAAGAAGGAATCAATGAGCTTGAAAACAGGCTCCTTGAAAACACAGCCAAAGGAGAAAAAAAAGAAGAATGAAAAAGAACAAAGAAAGCTTACAGAATCTATGGAATAGCATCAAAAGAGCAAATATTTTGGTCATTGAAGTTCAACAGGGAGAAGAAAAACACAAAAGGGTAGATGGCTTATGTAAAGAAATAACAGAGACCTATCCAAACCTAAAGAAAAATATAATTATCCAGGTAGAGGAAGGTCAAAAGTCACCAATAGAATTCAACCCAAATAAGACTATCTCAGACATGTTATAATCAAACTTTCAGAGGTCAAAGACAAAGAGAATTCTAAAAGCAGCAAGAGAAAAGAAGCAAATAACATGGAAGAGTATATTCCAACACACCTGGCAACAGACTTCTCAGCAAAAACTTTGCAGACCAGGAGGAAGTACTCTTGGTGACACATTAGGAGTACTGAATGAAAAGATGAAAACTTGCTAACCAATAAGCCTGTACCCAGAAAAGCTATTTGTCAGAATTGAAGGAGACATAAAGACTTTCCTGGACAAATGAAAGACCCAGAAATTCATCACCATCAGACAGTCTTACTAGAAATGTTAAAGAGAGTTTTTCAAATGGGAAGTAAAAGACACTGTGTAACAATAAAACATATAAAGTTATAAAACTCACTGGTAAAAGCAAATATACAGACATTCACAATATTCTGATATTATAATCATGGTGTGTAAACCACTTACATTATTAGTACAAAAACTAAAAGACAAAACTATGAAAAATAACAATAACTACAATAATATGTTAAGAGATAGAGCTATTGAATGTTTATTGTAAGCCTCATGGTAGCCACAAAGCAAAGATTTCTAATAGTTAAACAGAAAATAAAAGCATACTACTAGAGAAAATCTCTTAATCACAAAGAAAAACAGTAAGAAAACACAGAATAAAGAATCTGTTTTTTGAAAACTAGAAAACATGTAACAAAATGGCAGTGGTAAGCCCTGCCTGAATTACCTGAAACGTAATTGCTTAAATCATCTAATTAAAAGACATAGAATGGCTGAATGAATAAAAATAAATAAGACCCAATTATATGCCACTCACAAGACAGTCACTTCACTGTCAGACTAAGAGAATACATAGTCTGAAAGAAAAAGGAGGGAACAAGATATTCCGCATAAATTAAAACAAAAAAATGAGGCAGGAGTAGTCACATTTATATCAGAAAAAAATACATTTTCAGGAAAAAAATTGTAACAAAAAAGACAAAGAAAGCGATTATATAATGGTAAAGGAATCAAACACAGCAAGAGAATGTAATAATTATAAATATATATTCAACTAGCATCAGAGCACTTAAATATGTAAAGCAAATATTAATAGATGTAAACAGAACTATACTCTGCAATAAAATAATAGGAGAAACTTCAACACTTTCCACAATAGACAGATCATTCAGACAGAAGATAATCAAAGAAACACCAGACTAGATGTTTCTAGATGCACTCTAGACCAAATGGACCTAACATACATTTACAGAACTTTCCATTCAAGAGTTGTAGGATATACATTCTTTGCAACAGAACATAGATCAGTCTGCACCATATATCACATACAAAACAAGTATATCACATACATATATCACAATACAAAACAAGTATTAACAAATTTTTAAAAATCAATGTTATATTAAGTATCTTTTATAACCACAGTGCAATAAAACTAGCAATCAATAACAAGAGGAACTTTGGAAACCATACATAATTACAGAAATTAAACAACATGCTCCTGAACAACCAATCAACCATGAGGAATTTTTTAAAAATTTTTTAAATTTCGTGAGACAAATGAAAATGAAAACATGACATATGAAAACCTATGAGATACAGCAAGAGGAAAGTTTATAGAAATAAACACCTATGTCAAAAAAAATAGAAAGATATTAACAACCTAGCACTGAACTTCAAAGACTAAAAAAGCAGAACAAACTAAATCTCAAATTTACAGAAGGAAATAAATCATAAAGACCAGAACATAGATGAATAAAATAGAGGCTAAAAACAACACAAAAGCTCAAAAAGAGTTGCTTTTTGGAAAGACAAAGCTGACAAACCTTTAGCAAGACTAAGAAAAAAAGAAATGACTCAAATAAATAAAATTATAAATGGAAAAGGAGACATTAAAATTGATACCACAGAAATATAAAGGATCATAAGAGACTATTATGATAACTATACACAACAAATTGTAAAACCTAGAAAAAAATAAGTTCTTAGACACGTGCAACCTATCAAAATTAAATTATGAAGATATAGAAAATCTGAAAAGACCAATGACAAGCAATGAGATTGAATCAGTAATAAAAAGTCTCCCATCATTAAAAACCAAGGACTGATGGCTTCACTGCAAAATTCTACCAAATATTTAAAGAAGAACTAATTTAATTCTTCTCAAACTATTCCAAAAAAATTGAAAGGGAGGAAACTGTTCCAAACTCATTCTTTGAAGCCAGAATTACCCTAATCCCAAAACCAGACACAACAGAGAAGAAAACTACAGGCTAATATCCCTGATAAACATAGATGCAATAATCCTCCACAAAATAGTAGCAAACCAAATTCAACAGCACATTAAAAAGATCATGCACCATGATCAAGTAGGATTCAGCCCAGGGATGCAAGAATGGTTCATTATATTCAAATCAATAAACATGATACATCCCATTAATAGAATCAAGAATGCAAATTATATGATCATTTCAATATATACAGAAAAAGCATTTAATAAAATTCAGCACCCATTTATGATAAAAACCCTCAACAAATTAAGTATAGAAAGAAAATACCTCAACACAATAAAGGCCATATATGACAAACTCACAGCTAACATCATATTGAATAGGGAAAAGTTGAAAGCTTTTCCCCTAAGATATGGAACTAGATGAGGATGCCCACTGTCCCCACTTCTATTCAACATTGTACTGGAAGTCCTAGCCTGAGAAATCAGGCAAGAGAAAGAAGTGAAGAGCATTCAAATTGAAAAAGAAGAAGTTAAATTTTCCCTGTTTGCAGATGACATGATCTTCTATATAGAAAAACCTAGAAACTCTGCCAAAAAGCTAATAGAAATTCAACAAAGTTGCAGGGCATAAAATCAAACTACAAAATTAATAGCATTTTTATAGTCTAACAGAAAACTACATGAAAAAGAAATCAAGAAAGCAATTCCATTTACAATTGCTGCACAAAACACATCTAAGAGTAAATTTAACCTAGGAGATAAAATATCTCTATGGTAAAAACTATAAAACATTGATGAAAGAAATTTAAGAGGACACAAGCAAATGGAAAGATATCCATTATTCATAACTGAAAGAATTAATATTGTTAAAATAGCCATACTACCCAAAGAATCTACAGATTCAATGCAATTCCTATCATAATATCAATAACATTCTTCACAGAAATAGAAAAATAATCCTAAAATTTGTATGAAACAACAAAAGACCCTGAAGAGCCAAAGCAATCTTGAACAAAAAGCACAAAGCTAGAAGCATCACACTACCTGACTTCAAAATAGACTACAAAGCTATAGTAACCAAAACAGCATGGTACTGGCATTAAAACAGACACAACACACAGACTAACAGACCAAAATAGACAACCCAGAAATTAATCTACACATTTACAGCCAACTGATTTTCAACAAAGGTGTCAAAAATATGCTCTGGGAAAAGGATAATCTCTTCAATAAATGGTGCTGGGAAAATTGGATATCTACCTGCAGAATTAAACTAGATCTCTATCTCTCACCATATACCAAAATCACCTCAAAATGAATTAAAGACACAAATATAAGATTCAAAACTATGAAAGTGCTAGATAAAAACATAGGTAAAACGTTTCATGGTAGTGGTCTGGGCAAAGATTTTTTAAATAGAACCTCAAAATCCCAGACAACAAAAGCAAAAATAGACAAATGGATTGCATCAAACTAAAAAGCATAGCATAGCATAGTAAAAGAAGCAATCAACAGGGTGAAGAAACAAGCTACAGAATAGGGTAAAAATATTTGCAAACTATGTGTCTCACAAGAGGTTAATATTAAAAATATATAAGGACCCAACAAAAATGCAAATAAGTCAATTAAAAATGGACAAAAAACCTACATAGACTTTTCTCAAAAAATAAGTATACAGATGACCAACAGGTATATGAAAAAGTGTTCCACATCACTAACCATCAGGGAAATACAAATCAAAACCATAGTGAGATATCACCTCACCCTTGTTAGAAAGGCTACTATGAAGAAGACAAAAAATAACAAATGCTAGCAAGGGTGTGAGGAAGGGGAACCCTTATATGCTGTTAGTGGGAACATAAATAGTGCAGCCATTATGGACAACATTATGGAAGTTCTTCAAAAATTTAAAAATAAAACTACCATATGATCCAACAATCTCACCATTGAGTAAATATACAAAGGAAATTAAATGAGTACATCAAAGAGATATCTGGCACTCTCTTGTTTATTGCAGCACTATTCACAGTAACCGAAATATGGAATCAACATATGTGCCCATCGACAGATGAATCGATTTTTTAGAAAGTGGTATGTACTCAACGAAATAGTATTCAGCCATAAAAAAGAATGGAATCCTATCATTTGCAACAACATTAATGGAGCTAGAATACATTTTGTTAAGTGAAATAAGCCAGGCACATAAAGACAAGTGCCACATGATCTCACTTATATATGGAATGTAAAAAAAAAAGATCTCATAGCAGTACAGAGTAAAACAGTGGTTCCAGAGACTGGGGAAGTGAGAGGGAGGGGTGATGGGAGGAGATTTTTTTTGTTTGTTTTGTTTTGTTTTAGACGGAGTCGCGCTCTGTCACCCAGGCTGGAGTGCAGTGGCCGGATCTCAGCTCACTGCAAGCTCCGCCTCCCGGGTTCACGCCATTCTCCTGCCTCAGCCTCCCGAGTAGCTGGGACTACAGGCGCCTGCCACCTCGCCCAGCTAGTTTTTTGTATTTTTTCTTAGTAGAGACGGGGTTTCACCGTGTTAGCCAGGATGGTCTCGATCTCCTGACCTCGTGATCCGCCCGTCTCGGCCTCCCAAAGTGCTGGGATTACAGGCTTGAGCCACCACGCCCGGCCGGGAGGAGATTTGTGAACAGGTGCAAAGGCACAGTTAGATAGAAGGAATAAGTTCTTGTGTTCTATTGCACAGTAGGGTGACTATATTTAACAATAATGTATATTTCAAAATAGCTCAAAGATAGTATTTTGAATGTACTCACCACAAAGAAATGATAAATGTTTGAGGTGATCTGCATGCTAATTACTCTGAATTGATCATTATATAATGTATACATATAGCAAAACATCACCCTGCACCCCATAAATATGTACAATTTTTGTGTGTCAGTTGAAAACAAAATAAAATTTAAAAAATAAAAGTACAGTTTAGAGGCCATTGTGTTCATCCAGATTTGGGAAAGCTGCTGCAGCTTCAAATGACCTCAACACTTGTGTCTGCCACCTACTAAGATGAAAAGAGCACTGGGATAGTTTTATGTGAAGATCGGTGTGATTTTTCAGACCTCTTGTGCACTGGTTCTGGGGCATTGGGGAAGTGATTTTGCCTCTTTGTATCTATCTTGCTTGACTGCTTAATGGAACGCGTATATCCTGGGCTACCTACCTATGATTT
The DNA here is from genome assembly GCF_000951045.1 of Mandrillus leucophaeus. Lineage (NCBI taxonomy): Eukaryota > Metazoa > Chordata > Mammalia > Primates > Cercopithecidae > Mandrillus > Mandrillus leucophaeus. Next base: position 1,765,489 of record NW_012102277.1, read on the forward strand.
TAAAGCACACAATCTCATAAATGGAAAAGCGTAAGAGGAAGCAACTGGTCCCTATCCCTGTGTGAACCTTGACCCCTTCTCTTTCCTCCTTAGAGTTGCATCCCCAGCACTTGCAGTGCTGGGGAACCAAGAGTCACCACCAAGTATATCTCTGTAAATGGTTCACTACTTGAACACCTTCAGAAATGGAGAAATGCTCTCAGTCTCAGGATAGCCATCTCAATGTTGTACACCCTATCCATCAAAAATACCTTCCTTATATTTAAGTAGTAGTTGTTGTCCTGAAACTTCTATGAAGTTCTCCTAAATCAGGTCACATAGTACAAGCCTCATGCAACTCTTCAGTGAACATGTCTCTTCAAGTCTCTTCGTCTGGTTAAATGTTCCCTGTTCCTGCAACTGTTCCTCATGCGACACAGCTTTGCTCCACTCTCCTGGTCTCATTCATTTCAACAAGTTTTCCTGTCTCTTATTTTCCCCTCCGTGTGAAACACCTAGGAGCATTCTTTTCCACATAGCAAGCAATGACATATATTTGTTGGATTTCTTGGAGTGAACACTGTCTGCCTAAGGTGAAAAGGGATCTCCAAGAAATCAAGGTAGAGTGAAGTGTCAAGGGACGTGGGAATAACATATATAAAGTCAACACAGATAAGCAGTGTGGAACAACAGAGCAAGCCAACAGGCCTGCGTACTGCTCTCCTGAGGCACAGTCGACTCTTGGCTTTCTTTGTAAAACTCATGGGTTGCATTGGTGATTTCTCTGATTGTTAAATATAGGGTTTCAATCAAACACTGTCACCTATTGAAGACTCTGAGCTTGAGGCTGTGAGAGCACTTGTCAGAAAGGGCTTAAAGGTACAGGAGCTCCAGAATAACACTTCCTCGATAAATTGAACAAGATGGAAACAGAAATGAAATGCAAAAAACTTTATCACTATAGGATTCATTATGATTTGATGCCCTAACTGCTTACCACATAAAATCACCACAAGTCACATGCAAATCAACTTATAATATCTTGGGAACCCCTGGACTTGGAAGTATCCTATCAGATCAGAGAGAGAACAGTGGAACTCTTGGCTGGTGATGTTTCTCTTCATTGTTTGGTGGTTAAGAGAGGAGAATAGCACTCTGAGAAGTTCAAAGATACATTTCTCACCTCATAATTGATTGTCATATTTGCCTTTTTTTATCTTTTTATTTCAGCCAAATTATCTTCCTTGGGTGAGTGGGGGAAAGAATTGTGTCTGCACCCCATGGTGACATTCCCCACAATGGCTGGAGTATGACTGTTCTGATTCTGTTTCCAATGTATTCTTCCTTCCTTTCCTTCTAGTCCACTATTTTGGTGGCCTTTGCCAGCCAGGAGAGCAATAATAAGGCAGTCTGAAAACATGTCTGAGTCAATCAAATGTTTGCATCATGTGTATAAATGTATTTGCATTCATATGTGTATGCACAAACCATTTGGTGTGTATGTAATTGCTTATGCATATTTGTGATTTTTGTGGGCAAGTGTTGGCATATCTGTGTCTTTGTCATCATGTGTCTTGCTGTTATATATGTGTAAAAGTGAGTGTGAATACGTGCATGTGGGCTTTATCACCCCTGAAGGACAGCAACCCCACAGGTCCATGTCCTTAATAAGGAACAAAATATGGAGTCTCTCTAACATTTGAATTCTCATCTTGCTGACAGATAAAAAGGGTGCAATAGGGCCTGAAAGCTCTGCCGCCAAGCCCCAGACTAGTGCTCAGTCCCTCCCCAGAGCCTTCCACAGTTGATGTCCATGCTGCTGATGCCTCTTCCCTTTGGCCTACAGGTCCCTGTCTGGTCGCATCGTTGGCGGAGTCTGGTGGTTCTTCACCTTGATCATCATCTCCTCATACACAGCCAACCTGGCCGCCTTCCTGACCGTGGAGAGGATGGTGTCTCCCATTGAGAGTGCAGAGGACCTAGCGAAGCAGACAGAAATTGCCTACGGGACGCTGGAAGCAGGATCTACTAAGGAGTTCTTCAGGGTAGGGACATCCTTTGTCCCAAGGCATTTTCTCAAAAGGGAACCACAACTGTCATTAAAATGTCCTTCTCATTATATAGCCTGAGATAACAGGCAGCCAGAGCAAGTGCTTAACTGACTGTAAGTCAGGGAAACTCAGGACATTTCTAAGCTTTCTACCACCCCCCTGAGAAATCTACATTTCTACATTTGTAGAAGCTTCAAAGCTCCTGCATTGATTTAGATCCCTTGTCTGTATCAGTCTGTGCTAATTCTCTGAGGGCTGCAAAAAAACATCAAATACAATTTCCTCTCTGTTCTCACAGAAACCTTATAGTCTAGTTAGTAATCAATTAGGAACAGCTTATGGACAACAGCTGGACCTGATGATCTTTGTGTCCCCTTCTATCTCGTAGAAGGAGCTCAGTGAATGTTTGTTGACTTGATGAATCAGAGGATAGTATATGGGAAAAAAAAATAACTGGAAAAAGTGATCTATTAAATAGTTCCAGGAGAGAGAGAAAATGTGAAGTGGGAGTGGAGGTGGTGAGATGTGTTTTGGCAGGAGACAGTGAGCGGAGGCAAAGGAGCAGAGAGCTTAGGAGCACAACCTTCAAGGTCAGCAGATGGAGGCCCGGAACCTGGCTCCATCCCTTACTTGTTCTGTGCACTTAGCCTCTGTGACACCGTTTCCATTCATGCATATAATGAGAATAATGTCTATATTAGAGCCTAACAAGACTAAAAGAGATAGGGAATCTAAAGTAAGAGGCAAAACAAGGAACAATCAATGGAGGTTCCCTATACCATTAGGACTTTAGGAAATGCAAACATCTGGGAGTCATTCTGAAGAATCGGTAGAGACTGAAGCCATGCAGGGTAGACGTGTAAACATTTCTAGATATCACAAAACCAGGCCAGACCTGAGGAGGCTAAGTACATCCTAGATAAAAGGAACAACTTGAACAGATGCCCAGAAGCAGGAAAACCTGTGGTTTCCCTGGACTTTAGGGATGTTTGTCCCAGGAGTTGAAGAAACAGTACATGGAACTACCATATATGGATCAAATAAGAATAATAAGAAACGTTTGCTACTGTCTACATATGAACCAAGTCCTGTGCTAAGCACACCCTACACGAATTATCTCATTTAATCCTCTCATTAAAGATGAGTTAGAGATTGTCTCTATTTTATAGATTAGAGTTAGGATATGTCCCCATTTTATAGATCAGAAAATTAAAAGTAATCTCCTAAGATCACACAGCTAATAGTAGCAGAAGGAACAGAGAGAGCAGGCTGCCATATTGCCTCAACAAAAGAGAAGGGATCCTGTACAGCCATACCTAGTTATCTCACTACAACTTCATGGAGCAAACTCCAGGCCCGAATAAACCACTGTGGGAGGTGCTGCAGGTTCTTGACCATGGGCTTTGTATTCTGTATGATAGTCAGGAAAGGGAACAAAACCTTAACCATCACTGATCCTAACCCCAAGGCTAAAATCATCAATTTTCAATGTATCAGAGCAAGAAGGTGCCTTAGAGGTCACCTAGTCAGAGCCTGTCATTTTAGAGAGAAGCATTACTTGCTTAAGCTCACCCAGCCAGTAAATAAAAAAGCCACTTACAAACTCATTACACTTCCCTGACATTTTTAGCCTGCAACAAAAGTGTGAAGAAGGTGCCTGTTTCTACTTGTCCATAAAGCCTGTCCTATGTCCCAACCCCTGCTGATGCAGTTAGGGAACCATCTAATTCACTTAACAATGCTCTCAGCCTTATAGTATAGACAACATGCACCAGTCCTCAAAGTACTTTTGCATCTATGGTTTCATTTATGTTTCACCTGCGACCTCAGGCAGAAGAGGTACTTGTGGCAGCCACTTTGTGGGTAAGAAATTAAAACTTGGGAAATTCTTTTGATGCAGGTGTCAGGGGTGGGTACCAAATCTGAGTTTTCTTGTTCCAACCGAAGTATTCTTGTCACTGAACCACATGGTCTTAATGTGGTGGTGTCATTAAACTGACAAACATTTTTGAAAAGATCCCTCAGGATGACAGCTGGGCTTGTGGACACATCTAGTCTAACTGTACCATTTTATAGTTGGGAAAACTGAGGCCCAGAGAAGAAAACGGTCATGCTTACCTAGTAAGAGGCACGGCTGGGATTTAAAATTTCAAAAGTCTTTGTTAATCACTATGTCAATTGACATATTACTGCCTCTTGTCCACAGCACAAAGTTAAGAACCTGGAACCAGGGCAGTGCATATTCTACAAGTTCTGTGCCCAGGCCTACTACATTGGTGGCAAATTGGTTGTAGCCCATGTACTTACTTTGACAGGTCAGTAGTGGTTGCCTAGAGTTTCTGAGGTTACATCTGGGCTTGATATGAACGGATTCTTTGATTGATATCGATGTCTCTCATGTATAGAGGAAGGGAAACTGGTACCAAGCAAGCCAAGTATGAAGCATTCCTACCCTAAAGTGAAACCTGAAAAAAAAGCATAATTATTAGTAGTCATTGCACTACTTATAGAATGCCTTCTTGTGCCAGGCACTGGGTTATGCATTTTACCTGTGTTCTCATATAATCTCCATGGCAACACTGTGAAGTGCACAGTATTATTACCATTTTCAGAAGAGGAACACTGAGGCTCAGAAAGGCTATGCTACTTGCCCAATGTCTTTCATCTAATAAGATACAAAACCTAAAATGAGGGAGGCGGCTGGTTGCAGTGGAAAGGCACAATGTGTGCAATCAGGAGACCAAGGACTCCTGGGTCTGCCACTAACAAACTGCATGACATTGGACAGTTTATTGCCACATCATGGGCCTCAGTTTCCTTACTTGTAAAAGGAGAGTGCTGCCAAGATATGTCCCATGCATAATAAGCCTTTCTATCTCTGTGACTCTGACCTTGGATAATTATCCCACCAAGAGTTTGGTGGCTGGGGAGATAAGGTCACCTACCACCCCCACAAGGCAGAAGGAGGGAATACTGAGACAAGAATTCTTCTATTCCAGTCTCTGAAAAAGCTGGCTTCTTGTCCCCGTGACAGCCCACAGCTTCTTGGCAGCTCCAGCCCAGAGATGCTTAATCCTCCATTGACAGTTTAATTAAGATGTATGAAGGGCCATGGGAGCTGCAGATGATCGGAGAGATCCAAGAACAAATGCCCTGAGTACGCTTCCAATCTTCCCTGCCATTCATGCTACCTTCACATTCCTGGAGATTAGATTTTCCTGATAGTTCATCCCGAGTGTCTATGTGCACAGCCTTAACATTTGGGGCACTGGGGTGAGGCTGGGAGGACATATTAATTTTCTGCAACTGTTGCCCAGAAGGCTCCTCAGCCCTGCCTGTCAACAGCCCAGTTCCCTGCTGTGTCCATCCTGTCAGGTCAAATTGCATCTTGCAATTGCCCTGCTGTGTGTTTTGTTGATTTGTGCCTGGAAGATTATCTGCAAATCTGGTCACAGCTGAATTTATACATTTTCCTGCTTCCTGTGAGAGAATATTATATACATTGGCAGACCTTATGATTAATTCTGGGTAATCCCTCCCCTAACCTTGGAATCCTCCTTCTCTTTTCTCCCTTCTTTCTTCTTCTTTCTCACATTGACATTGTTGCTTGAATGATGTATCTTCAGGTAAAGAATAGGATACTTCAAGCTAGCCAGGGACTTAAAGATTACAATGCCCAAACTCCCCCTATGGAATGGATGGGGAAACTGAGGCCCAAAGAGAAGGGATTCTCTGTAAACAAAACCATGAGTGAGAAGTAGAACTAAGACTGATATCCAGGGCTTCTCACAGCCAGTCCAGTGTCCTTTCCAAATTGTAAACCAGACTGTAAAACGAGTAATATAGTTTATCTAATTATAGGCTATTAAAACTGAAGTTTTAATAGCAACTATTTCCATGACTTTTCCCTGGAGACCTGTGATTTTCCTGGGCCCCGAATATCTTTATTGATCAGCTGGCTCAAATGACAATTGTAGATCAGTATCTTAACAACACTTGCCGTGCACTAATATCAAGGAAATAAACCTGATACTTGTATACAGAAAAAAGTGATACGTTGCATGTATGATAATTTTATATTAAATAAATATGAAATCTATGTATTAACCACTGAATTATATAGAATATGTGACTCTAGCAACAGCTGTTTTTAAAAAGTAGTCCCTTAACACTTGTCCATTTAGGAAACTTTGTAATAGCCAAACTTTAGTATCCCTAAAATACATCTACCCTTTGGGAAAAGGTCACCATTTAGAAATAGTATGCTAAATGAGAAGTCTGATCGTGGTCCTGGATCATGGGCCCTGACTAGGGGCCTACCATGTGCAAGGTACTCAATTAGACTCTGTGAAGGACCCACAGGAAGGAAGACATTCTCTCAAGTAGCTTCCACATGCTTGAGACTACATACAAGAAGAGACGACTTGCAATCCTAGCAGTCTAGCCTGGCCATCCAGTGAGTGCCCCACACAGTGTGTCCCATAGGAGTATCAATCCTCACAATACTGCTTCTCAAAGTGAGGGTCACACAGGCCACACAGATCAGAATCACCTGGTGGGGACAATTCCTGAAAAAGATGTATCTAGGTTCCACTTCAGACTTGCTGACTCAGAATCTCTAGATTTAGAGCTAGGGAATCTGCATTTTAATGATCAATGTACATGATAATGGTGCCTACTGGAGTCTAAAAACCATTGGGACTGAGGTGGACTCCAAATATATAGGATTTATTCTGTTCTATGAAACAAGGATTTGATTAGACAGAACCAGCATCTCAAGTGGAATAAATAGTCCAAGCAAAGTCCCAAAGGGGAGAAGGCCCAAGGTGAGTTTAGGGGGAAATAAGGAAGGCAGTTGGGCCATATTTGGAAGATTTTAAAATGTAAGCAGATGACAATATTTGGTCCCAAGTTATCAGCTTTATTAGACAACAATATATTTGATTGGTGCAAAAGTAATTGAGGTTTTTTACCACTAAAAGTAATGGCAAAAAACCTCAATTACTTTTGTATCAACCTAATACATTCTGAGGACAGGTCTTGCAATATAGGATGACTAGAACTTGGCTACCCATGATCCAGAAATTCTGCAGTGTTTTCTTCCAATAATGAAATCAGATTCCACTGATATTCAGCGTTCTATTTCTTCTGGTTAGTATAAATATGGCCTTATTGAACAATAGATACGTCCTTTAATGTATTTAAAAGTCAGGCAGGGCCCCAGTTTCTTAATTCTCCCCTTGTTTAGGAGGAATATAATTACTCAGAAGTAATTAAAAGATTCTGAGCTATTCTGTTCATTCTGAATTTGCAAGATATTTGTACTTTGGAACCTACTGGTACTAATTAGAGCCTCTTATTTTGCAATCACTCATAATTTGTTTCTTCCTGAGCTAATCTCGCTCATGAATGTGTGATCAAGCTACACTCAGCTCTTCATTAATGCATGCGCCGACCCCAATTCCAAGCTCACTTAATTCCAGCTTTGTTTCTTTCCCTGCCAGAGGTCTAAAATTGCCGTGTTTGAGAAGATGTGGACATACATGAAGTCAGCAGAGCCATCAGTTTTTGTGCGGACCACAGAGGAAGGGATGATTCGAGTGAGGAAATCCAAAGGCAAATATGCCTACCTCCTGGAGTCCACCATGAATGAGTACATTGAGCAGCGGAAACCCTGTGACACCATGAAGGTGGGAGGTAACTTGGATTCCAAAGGCTATGGCATTGCGACACCCAAGGGGTCTGCCCTGAGGTAAGTAGCCAAGATTTGCTTCCTTGGTACTCCCTCTCCCCTCCCTATCTCAGGAATGAAGCTTCTGTGTCTGCTACAAGGCTCCAATGCCACAATGCAAGCTGTCGAGGGGGCTCTTCTTCAACACCTACGGGCCCGGAAGATTCCAGCCACCCAAGATCTTCAGCCCTGAGGTTGGAAATTGACCTGGGGGCCTCAGCTTGCTGTGACTGTCACTGCCCATGTGTTCTTCCCCTACACCTCACCTTCCTCCTCCAAGTGTGTGAAACATCAATGAACCTTGTGCTTTTGTCGTGTGATCTGTAACACCCCATCCTTTACCAGACACCTCTGCATCCAACAACGCCATGAACAGAGTTCTCCAGCAACCTGAATTCTTTGACAGAAGGTGGTTTATAATGTTTGTCTCAAAAGAAACATAAACACGTTGTCCAAATGAAAAATCAAATCTTTCGAGTCCTGAGACTCTGGCTGTGGAAATCGAAATAGTATCTAATGAATAGCACCAAATTAATTGTAGCACCTATTCTTACCTAAAGACTGATTTATTTAGCAAGATGTAGACAGTTTGATAAAGAAGCACATTCAACTTTACTTTCACGTAAAGAAATCCTGATATGCATTTTCAACAGTTGAAGAAGAGTCCTGTAGACATGGAGTCAGAATACCTAGATTTAATTCTGACTGTCTTACAAAAGGTAAAACATAGCATCTCCAAGCCCTCAGTTTCCTTATCTGTAGAGGCAGAATAATTGTTCCAGCCCTTCCTAGGTCTGAGGTGGTTTGAGTTCAAGTGGTATAATTTATGTTGAAGGTCACTGAAAACAGTACACTGTGAAGTCACCTATGAGACATTATGTCAATTATAGAAGAATTCAATCATTTGGGGGAAGTGTTGCATTTCAGGAAGGGTAAGAAGGATTAATAAAGTTTGAAAAATGATGGAGAGGGATTCCTAACCCATCTGGATATGATACCCTGGTCCACCTCTGCTTCCACTTTATTCATTTATCTTAATAATACTAAGCCCCAACATTGTTCTGGGGACTGGGCTAGTAGCTGGAGCTACAATTTTGAACAAAAAGACATAGTGCCTGTCCCCATGCAACTACATTCTTGGAGGAGAGACGGACATTAAAGAAATGATTAATGTTTAATGACAATTCTAATAGATACTAGGACAGTCTATAAACGGGGACCTAGAGGACATCTACTTCCTGCAATGTAGCAGAACGAAATTCTCACTATGAAACAACCAGATATGCTGGATAAGATATAACAAATAGCCTTTTAAATGCAAGTTAAGAAATCCCAAGGACCAAAAAGAAAAAAAACAAATCAAAACCAGAACTAAAAGCATAAGCTTATTATTCTGGGACCACCCTAAGCAGAGCAAAGGTATAAATCACGTGACAATCTACATGCGCAACAATTGACAGTACAACTAAAGACATAAAAGTAATCGAAAACATTTTAAGAGAAAAATACACTATCATCAAAGACCAGATATATTCAAAAAAGTCTGAATTAGAACCTATAGAAATAAAAAATTCATTCATTTATATAAAATCTCAGTGGAGGGGTTGAACAGCAAATTAGATAAAGTTAAAGAAAGAATTATCCACTTGGGGGTGGGGGGGAATCAAAGAAAATTCCCCAGAATAACACAGAGAAAGATGAAAAGAAAATGTAACAAAGAGTTTAAGAGACATGAAAAAGAAAAAAAAATTGAATCTGCTGTGAGTTCCAGACAGAGACAAAAGAGAATGAAGTGGAGGCAATGTTTTAAAGAAATTTTCTGGAATTTATGGAAAACGTAAATCCTCAGATTTGAAAATCAGTCTTAAGCATAATAAATAGATAAAAATCAGCAGCTGATTCAATTGAAAGTGCAGAACCATAAAGACAAAGAGATCTCAAAGACATCCAGATTTAATAAGGTTCAATTTGGTCTGCAGGATGAGTGGGGCATGGCTGGGAAGACAGGTCCAAGGATGTTTTTTTCAAGCTGAAGTTTGACAGATTAATAGGAGTCAACTAAGTGAAGGGAGGAGAAGGGAAGAAAAGAGTAGCTGAGGCAGAAGAAACAGCATGTGCAAAGATTCTAAGGCAAGAAATCATTGCATGGTCGATTAACCAAAAGCCACTAAGTGTTCTTGGAACACAGGTAGTAATACAGAGGAGAAATGTTTAAGCTGAGATTGGAGGATGAAGTGGGGAAGAATTTTACAAAGAACTTTTGTCCTTATTCAAAGAGCAATGAAAATACTTTGAAGAACTTTAAGTAATTATCTGAAAATTGAGAGAATAAAGATACCTGGAGACGTGTAGACATAATTGAATATGAACTAATGAAGATAAATGGTCTGGTATTTATCAGTCATGTGTTTTTGCCTGGTAGAATCTAAAACACTCTTTATAAGTTTGAGCAAAGTTCAAAGGGGATTCAGATGATACTGTTTGGCAAGGAAGAGGCTTTTATCTCGGAAAGTTATTGATCATCAACCTAGAAAGACTCAAAGTAGAGAATGAGTTTTATAGTTCCAGGAACATCAGTGATACCGCAATATTACAATGCACTGAAGGTTTCATGAGTCAAGGACATCCACATAAATACATGGATGTGAAGTTAAGAAAACAAAGCACAGACACATAACATAATTTGTCCAATCAATAGAGTACCTCTGCCATCCCATCCCACACACGGTTTCCTGGAACAAGGTAAGGTAACAACAACTCGGGAAATACTGTATATTTCCTGCTACTGGAAATACTGGAGTGACATGAACCTAAAACTCAGGCCATTTGGCACTCAAATGGCTTTCCACTATAATAAAAATCATCACTGAGTCAGTGCATATTAAGTGCCACTCACTGTGGTACTTGCATTACCTCTTATAACCCTTGCAACATGCCTATAAAGTACCATTATTTCCATTTTACAGATGAGGAAACAGAGTAAGAGTTAAGTTGCCTAATCAGGTTGACACAGCTAATAAGGCAGAAGCCAGATTTAAAGCCCTGGCAGTCTGACTTCAGAGCCTACGGCTGTAACTCACTCTAATGTTGCACTGGGCTTTATGAATGACAGCACCATTTAAGGCAGGGGACTGGACTTGGGCCAGGTTCTTTGCACCTACTCACATGGACCAAATAACCACCAACTTGGGAATTAAAACCAGATCTTTGAAGTTCAGAGCAGCCACTCACCACTCTGAAGGCAAAAAGTGATAATGGACACTGGCTTTAACACACCCAGCACCATTCCTTTGAGGAGTAACCCTGCTTTTATGGATTTGCTTGCTGAAAGACAGTTTCTGGAACAAATGATAAAAATAATTCTGCTTCATAATAAAGAAAAAACTAATTCTTTTGCATAAATCTCTGTAAAACATGTAACAAGCCATTTATTGATTTCAAAAAAAGACAACAAGAGAAAAGAAGAGAGAAATAAAAAAACAACATGTTTCAAATGCAGATCACTGATGACTGAACTGCAAGTCAAGAACACCCAACTGATGGTCATATGCTCCTGTCTTCCCACAGTGCTCCTTTCTCTCCAATGCAAACTTGATGGTAGTCATGGGGCCATCATAATTCCAGATTCAAAAACAGAAGAGTAACACTCGTCCTAAGAGGACCTCAAGTGTCTGGCCTGGGAAAGTTCCTCTACCCTTAATGGGATTCTGCTTCTCATCTGTGCATTAAAAGGGAACACTGCTAGCAACCAATAATGTAGAGGTTCCACAAAACACACCATTGAAGAATGGTTGCAGAAAATATGAGTAACCGTGCCTCCCCCACAGCCCACCCCCCACACACATACTGCAGCCAGGTTTCCATTATAACTCTTTTCCACACCCCATATGATGCCATTTGACCCAAGACATGGTCAAACTCCAAAGAGTTATAGCAGACCAAATACCACAAACACATGTGCCTGCTCCAGCAATCCTAGATCCACTGACTTGATCCCAGGAAACCATTCTGCATGACAGAGGTGGGCAGTAAGGAGAAGAGTAAAGACATTTGTGCTTCCTTTGGACCCATTGAAGAGGGGCTGATGTATGCTTAAAGATAACCTGGCAGAAGAAATCCAATTTCGTTCAAATGATTTTGAATCGTAAAAAAATACTTTTTTAAAAGACTGTTTAACTACTCACAAGGCTGCAAACTCTTTGGAAGTGTTTACACTACAAAAAGGTGCTTGAGTTTGTTCCAGGTATTATTATAAACTTCTCTTCAGCCCAATCAAAGGTAGGGTTTTTGCAGCTTTCACAGGAAGATGTCCTCCAGGCTTACTGCCGGTACTTGTATCAAGAGAGGACCTTCCTGGCCATTCTCCTCCACTACTTTGTCTCCATAAAGCCAGACTTCGCTGTGCCTGTGGCGCGTTCACTCTCTTACAGCCTGCCTAGAACAAGCTCCAGATTTCTCCAAGACGGATTACCCAGTTATGCTTCAGAAGATCAGCGAACTGACACCTAAGGCCCAAATGTTCCTCCAAAACTTGCCAAGTCTACTTGGCAGAAGCCAGGCCATGGTCCCTACAGAGTGTTAAAAAGCTATGTTAGTGACAGAATGGTTTTTGGTTGTTGTTGTTTGTTTCTTCTGCTCTGGAAACAAATACTCTGATGAAGCGAGGTGGTTCAATGCTTGATTTTCCATTTGGACAGGTGGCGTTTCTTTGAAACAGATGCTGTTTGTCGGCTGTCACTGCATGTTTGGGGATGGGAGAGGGGCTGTTATGTTTCACGAGCCCTCGGGTTGTGGATAAAGACCTATGCAGCCAATGCCAGTCACTAGGGAAAGGCAACTGGTAAATCTACTAATTATGATCTATTGGCCCTTTTGGTGCCAACTTAATGTATCTTGCTAGCCTAAACTGAAATGTCTTTTCTTTATTATGATGAACACTTCCTTCTATGTGTTCAAACTTCCTAAGTAAGGGGGCATAGCCCATGTTTTATAAGCCCAAGAAAGAATCCATACCAGATTGGCCTCAGTTGAAATGTCACCTAATGATTCTCTTTCACAAACTATCTACCAGGAGCTTAACAGATTTGCTAAGAGTTAGACCCTAATCAGGACATTGGTCAAAGTCTGGTCTTTAACTGTGACCGTGGTTCATGGAGTCTTCTTTGGTCTCTGTGATCATGACATGTTTGTCTTCTGTCATGTGTCTTGTTTATGCCAGATGTATGGGCCAAGGGGGCAGGAGTGCCGTACAACTTCACCCTGCAGCTTACTGGGTAATGGACACCCAGGAAGGTCTGAGACCCACTCCCTGTGCTTTCCATTTAGCGTCACCGATTGGTTTCCAAATACCTTCTCACACAAAGCACTGTGCATAATGCTGCAGGGAATGGTGGTGAGAGACGCAATCCGCAATCCCAGTATTTAAATAATGCATCATCAAGTACGGCTCATGAGCAGCATTATGTAGATACCTATTATCCTACCAATGCCATAAGAGAGTCAGAAACACTCAAAAAAAAGGAGTGTCCAGAGCTAAAAAAAACACTCAAAAAGAATTGCAGATTCTTCCACCACTAGAAGAATTGTGGAAGAATGGTGGAAGAATTGTGATAGATGGGAAGTGGGGAGAGGATTCTTCATATTAGGGGCTGAAGGAGAAAAGACAGCAAATGTAGAAATGGAGAAAAAAAAAACACATGCATGGGGCTTGTTTGCAGGAACGACAAGGGGTCCACTTTAACCAGAGAATTCATTAATAGGTAGGAGTGATTGGCTGTGGTCATATTGTGAAGAATCTCAAATGTCTCTGCATGTTTTACTATGTCCATAGGAGCCACTGAAGGTCATTGACAGGGAGGGACATGATCAGACAGGCTCCTGGAGATTACCCTGGCAGTGGTTTGCAATGTGCATCAGAGAGAGGAGGATCACAGGCAAGGAAGTCATTTAGAAAGCTGTTGTGGTCATCTTGGTAGGAGGTAATGAATGTGGTCATGAGTTACAATGGGATGCAGACCCGTGGGAGAAGTGGTGGACTCTTTGTTCATCACTAGTCATATCCTTCACTTTAAAGCTGGGAAGTTTGGAAAAGAAGTCTGTTATGTAAGCTTTCTGGGACTTTTGTGCTCCTGCCTAAGGCTTGACTGGGTACAAACTGATTTTGGCAAGGACAGAAAACAGGAAGATAGGGGATTTACCTCCCAAACAGAATTGCTGCTGCCACCTCAGTTTTACCTCTGAAATGCCTACCTGGTTAAGAAAGGCATCCCTAGAAGGGACACAAGCTTTCCAGCATACCAGCAAGAATGATGAAGGACATTGACCACCTTTAGTTCCTCCCTGCTGCATTGACTATATCTGGCCTTTATCAATTTTTTAGTATGACATGAGCCCAGAATTGTTCATCACCATCGTAGCCTCACTGGCATTCCCACTGAGTATATTTTTTATCTCTTCACGTAACCCTGTGCTGGAAAATAATCTAGCAAGAGTTGCTTGTGCATATTGGCATCTGGCTAAAGAAAAGAAGGGTGGTTAAGGCTGTGAGTCAGGAAGAGGTATCACCAAGGTTTTGTAGGGAAGGCTCTCACTTTCAGGCACTGAGGGTTTCTTCCTAGTTGCTCATCCCCGACACTGGGATGATAAAACATGCTTGTATCTTCCATGAGGTCCAGTAGGCCTTCCCTGAGAACCTTTTTATTTTTTTTTTTTTTTGACCTAATGCTAACCTGAGTGTTACAGAAAGCCATAGAGAGTTCTCTTCTTTTAGAGAATCACATTGACCCAGAAAATAATTAGGAAACAAATAAGCAAGTGCCTTTTTGTGTGGCATTGAGTCGATTGCTCTAAAGAGTCCTTCCCAACTTCAGTGTGTATCAAAATGACTCAGGGGAGCTGGTTTAAAATGCCCCTTCCTAGACTCCAATCCTTGAGACTTCTGATTTTGCAGATCCAGGAATATGCAATTTGAACAATTCCCCTAGGTGCCTCTGTTCTAAGTAAACAGCAGTCCACTCTGGGAACGAGGGCTAGAAGAGGTCAGGGAGGCAACGCGCGTGGAGTCTGAGGAGGCAGAACATGAGAAGGAGGCTCTGAAGGAGCAGGGGGATGGATATGATGGGGGGTGACCAGGAATCCTCCTGGAATGGTTCACAACCACAATTCCTGGAGTTAGATCACTTCCAGTCAAGAGTTTGACCTCACTGGGTAAGTCACTAGAACTTCATAAGCCTCTGTCTTCTTATCTGAAAAACTGGAATAATAATTTTGTGCAGTTGCTTTGACGATCTGATGAAATAGCATGAAGTGCCTGTTACAGAAGATACTTACTAGTGTTCATTTTCTACCACTCTCCTCCTCCCATTAGACCTACTAAAAAGACACTTTTGAGCCAAAGAACTTATTTTTTTCTTTTTTGTAAAACCAACTGTGTTCATCAGAAATGCACATGAACCCCACCCTCATCCCCCTCACATACACTGGCTGCATTAGAAATAAAATGTCTCTGAGAACAATTTGTGGTCCTCCCCCACAGAGAACATGCTAAAAAATAAAACCCTAATATTTCTTTTTCTCCCTCCCTCCCACCCTCACAAGTAACAGCCTGTCTTCCCGTAGTATAATACTGGTGCAGAGCCTGCTGTTGATAAATACAGTATGTCCCAGGGAAATGACAGTCCCTTTCAATTGGTCCTTACCTCCTGATGGGTAGCCAGGGATGCTTGTTGTCATGGTAACCCCATGAACTCTGTGACCCAGGTCGGGCCTGATCAGAGACAAAGCCCTCTGAGTGGAGAGGCTGGATTTACTTGCGTCCTCAGAAGAGCTGGAGAGAAAGGAAGAGAGAGAGGAAATTGGGGGATAAAAGGGGAGATAGAAAAAAAATGGGAGGGAGGTTGGGAGTGAGGGAGGTTGGAAGGGAGAGACAAAGGAAGGAGGGAGGCAGAGAGAAAGAGAGAGAGAGAGAGAGAGAGTGTGTGTGTGTGTGTGTGTGTGTGTATGTGTGTGTGTTTCAATAGAGACTGGAGGTTTGCAAAGGAGAGCTGCATCAATTCAGAAGCCTTCTCAGGTCAAGATGCATTACACCACACGTGTAATGCACGTGGGATGCATTACGGAGAGTATGGAGAAAGCTTCCTGAGACTGGTGCAGTAGTCTGGTGCAAAAGTCCAGACAAAGGAGTGGCAAGCGCTTTATTTAGCATTTTAGGGATGGTGATAAGACTTGTTGTTAACATTATTGAGCACTGACTCATCTCAGGCACTCCTAAGAAGTGATGTGCATTATCTTATTTAATCCTAACAACACCGCGGAGGTAATATTGTTTTCATCTTCATCACGTAATTCAACCTGATTCCAGACCTCTTCTCACTCATTAAGCAAGAACGCCCTCTCAAAGATGTAAGGAGGTAAATTATGAGGAAGGGATGATTATTCAGATAATAAAGATTATTTAATCCCCACCCCCATCACACACACACACACACACACACACACACACACACATACACACACACAAATAGCATTGATCCTATCCAACTAATATACAAATAAGAAAACAGATTTCATAAGGGAAATGGCTTGCTTTCTGCTCTATTTGAATTCCCTAGGGAATCCTTGCTTGACTCTGCACCATTTCTATTTGTTGGGGACAAGGAACCTCTCCAGGGTCAGAGTCATACCACAGGTGGATGTCTTACCCTATACCTACATAAAAATGCAAAACTGTACATCTGATGCATATTAAGGTTCCCCTGCTTGCCCATGACACATTGAAGCAAAAACATTCCTAAAGATTTTTATGGTCCTGAAAATTCTATATGTTTTTTGTTTCTTTCAGCAATGAAAAACAGGTCATTTTAAACCAACTGTGCCATAAGTTTAGAGGGTGGGGTAGGGGAGCCTTACATCCATTTTATGCCAATGATGTGCTGGGCAATGCATTCAGTGTCCTGTGATGGTCGTACATTAATCCTTCCCTCACCTTTTGATTTAGATATTATCATTTCCCTTTCACAGTTTAGAAAACTAAGATTCAGAGGGTAATGCTTTACCCAGGTTCTCAAAGTGATTTGTGGAACAGAGCTTAGGTACAAACCCTGATTCTGAAACCCTCATTCTTTCCACAACCCACTTCTGTGCTAATCGAGACACACATCACTGCCTTAAAAGGTGGCATCCTCAAAATGTCCAGGGAAAACATCAGGGGACATGAGATGTCAGGTAGCCTCCACAAACTAAGCACTCTGTCTTGAAGCACTAGGCTAGGTTGCAGATCCACGCTGCTAATTTATTTTGGAGGATCCTGGTGAAATCACAAAGACAAATGGGCACTAACTCTTGTTAGAGCTATTTATTTATTTATTTATTTATTTATTTATTTATTTATTTTTGAGATGAGGTTTCACTCTTTTTGCCCAGGCTAGAGTGCAATAGTGCGATCTTGGCTCACTGCAACCTCCGCCTCTCGGAGGTTCAAGTGATTCTCCTGCCTCAGTCTCCTGAGTAGCTGGGACTACAGGCGTGCACCACCACACCAGGCTAATTTTGCATTTTTAGTAGAGACGGGGTTTCACCATGTTAGCCAGGCTGGTCTCAAACTCCTGACCTCATGATCCACCTGCCTCAGCCTCCCAAAGTGCTGGGATTACAGGCATGAGCCACCATGGCTGGCCTAGAGCTCCATTTTATAGTGCCTGGTTGAGAAGCTCATAAATGGCAAAGCAACACATTAAAGAGAGAAAGAGGAGGAAAGTGGTGAGAGTAAGGTGGCAGGGATGTATCTGGGAAGATGAATAAGGGAAATGAATGGCCTTTACCTAGGTGAGAACAGCAGCGCAGTGCAGGCTGTGATTTGCCCACTGAAGCACCGCTCCTCCTGCTGATATACAAATTGTATGTTGCTTTCTTTTAAGAGGCTGTCTCTGTCAAAAATAGCATCTCTTTTTTTCCTCTCTCTCCCTCCCATCAACAACTTAATTTCAGACTTGCTAGGTCTTTTGCGTTTTCTACGAAGGCAGCTGCTGTAATACAAAGACCACGAGAGAGACGGGTTGGATATTTGTCCCAGCTCTGCCACTTGGGGCTTGTGGGTTTGGAAAGCAAATGTGCTTTGGTGTTCCTGAGACCTGTATTCAAATTCTGCCTCCCACATTTACGTCCCATGTGATCTTGAGAAAGTAGCAAGCCGCAGTATGACCCAGAAGTCAAGACTGGTATGAATCCCAGGTCTGCTAGTTAATAACAACTGTTTCTTGGACAAGTGACTTCATCTCCTTAAGAGTTTGCACCAAATGTAAAAAACTGGAGGTAACTCTGGCATTTATTTCTGTGGTTGTTAAGTGTGGTTAGATGAGATAATACAAAGTGTTGAGCACAGTGCCTGACACATAGTAAAATGCCTGACAAGTGTTAATTATCCTTATTTAATGTCTTTGAAACTTAATTTTCTCATCTTCCAATTGAGATCTTGCTATAAGTTTCACAAGATTGTCTTGGGAATACAATGAATCCCTTATGAAGAGTTCATGCTAAGTGAGGAGTTCTTGAATATGAATCCACTTTCTTCCCCCCAGTTCTCCTTCCCTTTCAGCTTCCCTCCACACTCACCATCTCTTCTGTTTGTGTGAGTATCTGACCCAAATTAGTGGCGATTACCTTCTCTGGGCTAGACCACACTAGGATTGCTAACATTGCAACATGGCAGAAATTTCAGAATACCAAGTGTTCAGGTAACAGCCACACTGCATTCATCCATATGCCTGAAGGTAGAAAGTTCCAGTGTCTGAGAAGCCCAGTCTCTGAGGGCAGGCAGAAAGTAAGGGATAAGGGGTAGCCCTGAGCTGAACCCCTGCTGAGAAATTCCCAGCCATCTGTCCCTGTAACATTTTGTGAATGGCCCCACAGGCTAAGATCATGGCTTAACAATCGTTTGTAATCAGCCTGTTCCTCAGAGGGAAAGGGGGCAAAAGCCCAGGTGAATCCTAACCAAAGGAACCAATCTCCTCTCACACAGTAAACCAGCAGAGTCCTCAAACAAAGAAAATCAGGCAGGGAAATTTGCATATATTATTCATCCTTCCTCAGAACAAACTTCTAGCAAAAATAAAAGAGGATAATGTCCTCTTAATTATATTCTTTATTCCCTTGGGAATAAAATTTATTCCTTTGGAGGAATATTAAAAAAAAGAAAATAGCTGCATTAGTCCAGCCAATCTCCCTGTGGCCCACAAACACAACTTTCCCCGACTCCTGTATCTTGGCTTGTATTGCTTCCTTCTGCCCCCTACCCATATTTCCAGGTCAACGAAGCAAAGGCCAACTCTCCCAGAGAATCTAGCAGAGAATTTAGCCTGCGGTAAACCCCTACTGATTGCTTATCACATAGACCAGTTCCTACCTAGTCAACTTCTACGTACGTGGTGACTTTCCGAGCACATTATCAAAGCAGTTGCTGTGCCTGGTCCGTCTGATTCATGGAGAAGCAGGAAATACTAGTCCTACTATATAGACCACGTAACACAAATTAAACCAGCTGACAACTTGTAGGTCTGTTTGGTCATTACTAATAAACATCCTAAAGGCAAAAAATGCAAGTACATGACCATGGTCATGCAATTTAATTCTACCAACATTCCAAGTACAGTATTTTCAAAATGCCAAGTCAGTACTCTTGAGGGAAACAACGATGAATAAACTATGACATCAGCACTTCCAAGATGCATCATCTAGAGCAGGGACCACAACCTCAAATACCCCAGGGCCAGGTAAAGAAGATGAGTAAAATGGACCAGGGGTAAACCCTATGTGGTTTTCTCATTTTTAATAGAGTCATGAGCGCAGACAATATTTCTCTAAGAAACAAAACCACAGTGCAAACACTATGGTAAATAATAATTATAGTTAATATTTATTGAGCACTTGCTATCTGTAGCAAGCCATCTCTAAATTCTCATATGCATTTTCTAATTTATGTAATCCTCACAAGAACCCAATGAAGTAGGTACCATTAATAATCTCATTTTACAGATAATGAATCAGTGGCACAGAGAGACTAATTAACTTGTCAGAGTTCACACAGTGAGTAAGTGGCAGAGCCAAAATTTGAACCCAGATAGTCCGAATTCAGAGTCTATGCTCTTATCAATTACATAATGCTATAAATGAAAACTGACACTGAACCTTAGCAAGATCATAGGAAATGATGAAGGCTAGTGAACAAGGGTATGTGTCTTATCTAGACAGGACAGCCTCCTCTCATTCCAGTCTAATGTTGACATGTAGGAATGTTGTCACATATTCTCATTGTTCAAAATAAACCAGAAATCTCAATTTTTATATAAACTATACAATTTTTTTAGTAGTGATCACATTTAAGAGAAGGATAAAGGAAGGCACAACCCAGTAACAACTAACGCTAATATAAAGGAGAAAGGAAGTACCGTAAAAACAGATAAATAAACAAGGCACAGTGAGGAAAACATGCAGTTAAGAATTAATATCTTGCCTGTCCCCTGGGTGAAAGCTCTAGGAAGGCCTCCAGGAGGAGGCAGCAGTCCCTGAACAGTTCCTCTACCAGTAGAGAGAACAGCCAGAAGGAAGATGGGGAGAAAGGTATTTCAGGAAAGCCACCGCAAGCATACCATACGGGAGTGAAGGGAAGGGTGATTCATGCATTCTTTTTCAATCTTTGTTGTTGCTGTTTTCAGCAGGGAATCACTTCCTCAAACAAAACCTCTCATAGAATCCCATTATAAACGAGAGATACAGTGGAGCTGCAAGAGATAAGGGGCTGCAGGTGGTAGTGGAAAGGGAGAGGAAGAAGGGAGAGTGCCAGCAGGGTCAGGCTGGAGGTGGGAGACCTGCAGGAGCTGTTTTCTTCTCTTCCTCAGGAGCCATTCTCTGCCACTGAAGGGGAGAATTCTCCAGCATTGTGATCCTGTGTATTTAAAAGTCCACAAGAAAATAATGGACCTGCTGGCCTCCTCTGCATCCTGTTCACGCAGTCCTTAGGATTGGCCCGGCTTTTCTTCCTTTCATTGAACCAGGGGTGGCTGAGATGAGACCAGTGAGCTGGCTCTTGTACTGAATAGTGTTTCCACTCCCTCCATTAATTGTGGGGGGACCTTCATTCATTCCCTCCGTTATCTTTTGTCAAGCATCTCCAAGGTGTCTGACACAGACCTGTGTGCCTGCTGCTGCTGACAAATGCTTCTGCATTACAGGACCAGATGTGGTTTACTGTGAGCTGCAAATGAACTGTTGACACCTGCTTCTCACAATATGGGCGGGCTAGGTATCACACGTACCTTAGAAATGCTTGCTGTCTGTAGAATTCCTGCTGGAGGAGCCAGACTTCAGATCCCTATCCAGGTCTCTGAGCTGTTTCCACTGATCTTAACCAGGTTTCTTCACAGAACCCTGAAGAAAGTTACAGGACCAGAAATAAGTATTTGCACATTTAAGACTGCTGTGCAGTTTTGAGGGGTTCAAGTAACCCCTGTGGTTTATCTCAGAAATTAAAAAGTACTCATTCATTCAACAAACATTTGTGAAGCAGCTACTGTGTTCCCTATTCTGCAGTGTCCAGGGTTCTTGCCAATAGAGCTCTCAGTCAGATCAGATGAGTGGAGATGGGTAAGGGAATGATGATTTTGCTGTGATAAAGCATGCAAGTACAATGGGACCAGAAGGCTTACTCCATTCTGCCTTGGGTCACTCCTGGAGTATTTGCGGAGAACAACACACATTAGAAGCTTGTAAGATGACTAGGGTTCCACAAAGTGGCGAAGTGTCCTAGGTAGTGCATGTGCCAATGTAGAGGTGAGCTTTAGTCATGCTTCCAATCCAGCTACCTGAATTTGTCCAGAATTACTCTCAAAGCACTTTCCCATCTGTCACCTCATTTGCTCCCCACTCTACAGGCAGTCGGGGCAGAAGCAGCATGCAATTATTCCCATTATACAAATGGGAAAACTGAGGTACAGTTAGGGTCATCAACCACCCTGGTTTGCTCAAGGTTTAGGGGGCTTCCAGGATGTGGA
The DNA here is from genome assembly GCF_000951045.1 of Mandrillus leucophaeus. NCBI lineage: Eukaryota > Metazoa > Chordata > Mammalia > Primates > Cercopithecidae > Mandrillus > Mandrillus leucophaeus. Next base: position 1,787,292 of record NW_012102277.1, read on the forward strand.
ACTTTTGGTGCAAAAACCAAGACTGTCCCAGGAAAACTGGGACAGCTGGTCACCCTAGCTATAGTTACATGACATGTCATATAATGTGATCAGAGATGAATGAGGAACTCAAATCACGCCTTCAGACTCTTTCCTCCACCCAGCATGAAGTAATTAAGTGAGCACTCTGTATATATCGTTTGCTTTAAAAAAAAAATTCCTTTGTGTCATTTGTACAGTCAGAAACCAAAGACAAAGGCTCCGTCTTCTGCTAATTCACTGCCTGACCAGCATTTCTTCTCATAAGATCACAGAACTCTCTGTTCCTTGAGTATACTCAAGAGGGGAACGGCATCTGGAATAGTCAGGGGTGAAGGGAACTTTGATCCTACCTTAAGGAACCCGGGGATGTCTGCATTTTAATTGAAACTCCTGATACAACCCCACTATTTTCTTCTGCTTGGTCACTGGATAACCTCTCCCAGTTCCCTCATCACCCCAACCTACTGAGTCAGCAGAGTCCTATGGGGCCTTAGCTGTCTGCCCAGTCAGTTTACCTTAAATGGTCCACACAGCCAATGATGTCATAGACTGGACTAAAGACAGAGGAGGACTTTGAGACCGCTGTCTAAAAGAAGCCATTAAGAGAATGCATCCAGGACCCAGGCCCATCAGTACTAGTCCTACCTAAATTCAGCCACGCTTTTCCTCAGCAGTGGCAGGGTAAATGAGCTTTGGTGCCTAATGAGGCTCTGGTCCCCATTCCCAGCAAAGGAACCCTGGCTTGGCCTTGGAAAAGAAGCAGAAAAATCCACCCAGAGAAGGTTTCTCTGTCATCCCCTCGAAATGGTTTTTTATTCTCCACAGGCCTACGTGTGACAGACCATGGAAGATTGCTTAGTTCAGGGAGAAGTGTAAAAAGAGAAAGGAGGAAAAGGTGATCTGGACCTTCTTCGCAGAGAGAGGACTCTGCGCCCCTGAACCCTCAAGCCCCATGGAAGGAAGAGTTAGAAGGACCATGCTCACTTGTGCACTGACCTTTAATACAGTGCAAGCAAATTCTCACCCTAAATAGCCCCCATAAATGTGTTTAAACTTTGCTCATCAATACCTGTTCTCCCCTCTTAAGGGTGGATGAGGAGTTCCTTGAAGGCCCTTCCCCTAGAATCCCAGCAGATCCCAAGCTGCAGATATCATGTGTCAGTAAAATTACAAAAAAAAAAAAAAAAAAAGATAAAGTGTGGATACTTGACAATATTTTATATTGCCAGGAAAAGACAAAGGAAACAAAAAAAAATTACCATCTCTCATTAATATCATTTAATAACAGAAGGAATACATTAACACTAAAAATTAATGAAGGAAACAATCAATTACGAACAAAGATCTGTCCTTTAAATGGAAAAGTTCAACGTCCTGAAAACTCACTACGCAACCCTTATCTTTCCTTCTTTTCCCATTGATGAGTGAAAACTATCACAAACCAGTTCCAGCTCATTGGATGAGCCGTTTGGGAACCACTGATTTAATCCCATCTAGCTCGTGAATTTCCTCCATGTTGTTCCTGAAAAACAGTTGTCCCATGAACAATGTCCCACCAAATCACACTTTTAAAGTAGCAATTACCAGAGGGCATTAATAATTCCAGGTTTGCCATCATATTAAGCAGCAATCTGTGTCCCTGTGGTTTTGTCTCCCTGATCTAATTCTGCCCTCTGGCATCTCAGAGAATAATTCTAGTTCCTCTTTCACTGACAACCAACCTCAAGTTTCCATGTGAGTCCTGCTTGCTTTGAAATGGCCCACCATCTCCATGATCCCTGGATCCAGGGTTAAAATTTTCAACCTTGTCTCTTCCTCTCATATGAGCCGTTTTATTTTTCAGTTAATTGGTATGTATTTGCTTACAACTGACTGTATCATTCACTCTGCTGAGTGTAGATGGGCTGCTGGTCTGAGGCCTCTCTCTGCTTAAAAACCTGCCGTATCTCCCCTGCCCATGGGTAAAGTGTTGATGTTCTAGCATAGCATTCAAGGAAGTTCACGATTAGGACTCTGTCAGCTGTTCTAACTTCATCTCCCTGAAGTTCCCCTCATCATGACCACACTCCCCAGGTGGGGACTTCGCCCTTTTCACAGAACACTCCCTAAAGGTTTTCTAACTTCCACCCACTGTCAGAATTCACCTCTCTCCTTTTTTGGTGCTTCCATAACCCTTTATTTTAAAATCTGATACAGTCTTTAATGAACTATTGAGAAACATTTCTGCCTCGCATACTAGATTGCATGGTCCTTAAAGGAAGAGGTTTACAACTTGTTCAAGTTGTTATTCCTAGTAAGTACCTACAATGATTAACATTTAATTGATCTTCATAAATGTTTGAAGTGTTGACCCAAAGACACTAACTCTTTACTCTGTAGGCCTTATAATCAAGTTGAAGACTAAGACCAATACACATCAAATAGCAGTAGGCGATGCAGTGAACTGACTGCTAGATGCCAGGCAAGCTTAAAGGAAAGGTCAATGAGAAATGAAGTGCTCAAGGGCAGATTCAAGGAAAACATGGGGAGCACTGCAGAGCAACCAGGCCTTAAAAGAGAAGTTAAGGAGAACAGCAAGAAGCAAGCACACAGGAGCAGGCAGAGGCGCACTGATTGAGAAAGTAGCACGCCCAGCAGCCTGGTCTGATTAAATTTGAAGTTGCCTTTGTGGGAGGAGAAGCAAAGCATATTATCATAGGCTGGGTAGAATTCCAAAGGTCATTTTATCCAACACTCCTCAGATGCTTAAACTCAAGGTTTCAAAACCAGAAGTGGAAGTGTAGACAATTGCTACAGAATTGAAGCCCAATATTCCATCCTTTGCTTTTCATAAGTTGAGACACAATTAAAATCATCTGAAATATCTCCCTTGGCTGCTTTTTTCAAACTTTAATTTCCCTGCAAGTATATGATAATTGAGTTTCTTTAGAGCACAAGGCTGGACATATTGGACCTTAATGTGCACAAGGTCATCCTAGAAATCGTCTTTAGAGTACCAAGTCTTTCCTCCCCAAGAATTCCAAAAATAATTCAATATTTAGAATGCTGCCCTGGACCTACCAATTCCAGTGGCTGAATGTCAGGGCTCAGTCATTTGAGGATTATTTTTGCTCCTTGGCCCTCTTGGGGAATAAATGCCATGCATGTCACCACGTCAGTGACTACAGGCCTGGCTTCATCCCCTGATGACCCACAGCCATCATCTCCTTTATGCTGAACATCTCTCCGAATCTTGGAATTTTCAGATGACTCTAACTTTGCCAAATTAAAACCATGCCTGATTCTTTTTTTGTTTGATTGTTTGCTTTATGTTTGTTTACTTTGCTCAGTGCCAAGCACAGAATTTAGCATAAGAAAAGTTCCACTAGAGGTTGTTTATTCAAGTAAGTAATTATTATAGCCATCCGTATCTGAGCCCTTTACAAAATTTTGGCGGATTGTCCTCGCAGGTCTGTTTTATTAATCAATTTATTGACTCAAGTTTATGTGTCCAGCTTGACCATTCCTTTGACTTCCAGATGCACCTCTTCCCAGAAAACTGATTCCCCCCTTGGACATCTCACAGGCATCTTAAATTTAGTGCATCCACTTTGGGAGGCCGAGGCAGGCAGATCACGAGGTCAGGAGATCGAGACCATCCTGGCTAACACGGTGAAACCTTGTCTCTACTAAAAATACAAAAAATTAGCCAGGCGTGGTGGCAGGTGCCTATAGTCCCAGCTACTCTGGAGGCTGAGGCAGGAAAATGGTGTGAACCCAGGAGGCGGAGCTTGCAGTGAGCTGAGATCAAGCCACTGCCCTCCAGCCTGGGTGACAGAGTGAGACTCCATCTCAAAAAAAAAAAAAAAAAAAAAAAATTTAGTGCATCCAAAGCTGAACTCTTGGGCTTCTCCCAAATCCATCTCTTTTCAGTCCCTCTCATCTCCACAAATGGTTCCTCAGTCTACACAATCACAAGGGAAAAAATCAGCTCAAATCTTTCCTTCAATCCCCCATAGCCAATCTATCTCCCTTACTCAAAATGTATCCTGAACGTACAGCCCATCTTTCCAATCCTTAATTCACTCTTGCCTGGGCTCCTCCGCTGGTCTTCTCATTGGCTTCCACATTTCCCATTTGCCTCCCTTTAGTCCCTTCTCCTCCCTGCATTGGGAGAACTTTATTAACTTGGTTTAAAAGGGTCTGTCATTCCCTGGCTAAGACCCTCCAATCTCAGAATAAAATGCTAAATCCTGGCCTGCAGAGTCCCTGCCAGCCTCTCCAAACTCATCTCCCCATAAGAATGTGATCTCTTATCACCCAATCCTCTTCTCCCTCTAATCTCTTCTTAAATGTCACTTCCTCAGACCCATGTTTCCTGACTACCTCTGACATTTTCTGTTACTTCACCTTTTGTTTCCTTTATAACACTTCATATTTTCTCTTATTGCCTGTTTCTCCAATTAGACTGTAAGCCTCACTAGGGCATGAACCATGTTTGTCTTATGCATTAGTATATACCTAGGACCTCTTGTGGTGCTAGCACATAATAGCCGCTCAGCTATATTCAAGGTTATTAAAGTGGGTTTATGGCAAAGTATTATGGTTTCCCACTCGATGTAGATGTCCCTTCTATAAAATCAAAACAAATAATAATTTAGTCTCTTTCTGAATGCCTCCTTTGCAAGGGTTTCATCTTAAGACAGCCAATTCCATTTTCCTTTGGCTCTACTGTCATTTCTTTTCCATACTGACTGAAATGTCCTCCATGACTTTTGCCTATTGGTCATAGTTCTCCTCCTTAGGAACCCATAGTATAATTTTCTCTAAATTCTCTAAATTAATCCTTCAGATATTTGAAGGCAAGTCTTATATTTGCCCTAAATCACACCTACTTCAATGTTATTCCACACATGTGATGGTTCCAGATGTATCCACATCATTCTGGTAATTGAGCTCTTGACACACTCCAGTTTGTTCTTGCTTCTTAAAATTGTTGTCTAACAATGAGTTCCAGACTCCAAAGGAGATGGGACAAGTTCATAATGGAAGACCATCACCTTCCTTTGTATGATTCTAATGCCTGTTTTGATATTTTATATATATATATATATATATCCTCTACATATATGATATATAAATATGTTGTGTATATATATGATAATATATATGTAATTATCAACAGCATTCTGAGCTCGTGAAACTAAAACAATTTCCAAGTCATTTTATTTAGACATTTCTTTAAAATACGTAAGGCTGAACTTAATTAACACTAATCTATGAAGAATAACTAATTAACTGCAGTGGGCAACTGACTTCCACTTTCAGGAGAAAGAAAATAAAGTAATCTCAGAAATCTTTTTTGTTAGTCTGTAAAATCTTTTCCAGGTAAAATCTAGAGCTTAATCCATATGTTGTGCCATCTTTTGCTTTTCCACACCTCTGATCCTAGGTAAGTTAGAGCTAACGAGTATTTGCTGAGCTTCTATTATGGGTCCAGTGTATGTTATAATCTCTTTTACACATAGGAATCTGACGTTTAGAGAAGTTTATTGATTTGCTCAATGGCACACCATAAGTGCTGGGGCTAAGATTTAAACTCAGGTCTTCTGACTTAATTCAGATGTTTAGTTTGATGGTAATCGTAATATTGTTGTTGTTATTATTTATCACAAATAGTAGTAGCTAAGTCGGTTCATGAAATAGCTCATTGATAGTCCATTGGATAATTCTGAGTTGGAACTTCTATTATCTCATTTGACAGGTGGAGACACTGAAGCTCAGATGGCTGACATAGATTAGCCTAGGGCTAGTTGTAGTTAGTTGCAGTGAGAATTTCCCAGTACTGGAGGTTCTCATTCAGAGCAAGGCTAACCCCAGAGATGGTCCCTGAGGGCAAGTGGAAAATCTGAAGCCACAAGAGGCAAGTAGGAGACTAATGCATTTGGAAGAAGTTTATAACAAAAGGAACACTCACTTGCCTGGAATACCCACATATTCTCTGAAGACATTTTAGTCTTTGAGGTTCATCCCATTCTGTTTTAATTTTTTTGAGACAAAAAATGACCAATCTCTTATTTGCATATTCAAGCATTCTTAATAAGTCACTAAAACTCTTGTTTTTCACAACTCTCCTTTTATTAAAACGATAATTTTCTGGTCCATCAGAATTGGTCTTATAAAAGAACTTAAACAATATATTCCCTTCATAATTTAGCACCAGGAAAACTGGCAATTTTTATAATAGAAAGATGGCCTTACTTTGCTAACCAGTTACAACCCAAGTTGAAAGTTTTTCCCCAAAATCCTTTCCTCATCAAAATACCAATAATGATATTAACCAGGTACCACTGAAGTTGGTCCTCTTGTACCCATTTCTGTGAACAAGACACATGAACACTGGCTTGAGAGGCAGTTGGTGAGCTCCACTTGAACCTTGGGGAAGAGAACAAAACATTCCACATTGACCTTAATGAGTTGTTCCTAGGTAGGCGTGATGAAAATGTAAAACTGAACCCCAGATCTAGCCAACTGAAAGACATTGATTATTCTAGAACAGCATCTTCCAAACACCAGTCTGTGGACCAGTCACTGCTTGCCAAAGACAAAGTTCTCACCAGCGTGAGGTAAAATGAGGAAAATAACAGCAATGTGCCTAAATTCATTCAACCTAAAGACTTCCTTTTATTCTGCAAGGTTGTCCTTCCTATTTCTTTGATTATTTCAGCATCTTTACTTCTATAAAAGGAAGTTGCCAAGAGATGGTAGTTGTTCTCTTTAAACATTTCTACTTAGTCAAATTAACATTTAACATACACCTATGTTGGTCCTCCCACACCCATTTGACTTTTCTCTTATCTGTGAAAACTAGATGTTTGGGAACTACTGCTAGCCTAAGGGATAGCCTCTGCTATTCCAGACCCCTGGATTTTCCAAGGGTCCTGGCCTTTTCAAATGTAATATTTTATAAAGGAAATATTTTTTAATCAAACTCACATCTTTAACTTTTGTTTTGAACATGTGAAACACAACCTTTTCTGGATAACTCTATCATGATCAATAATCAGTGGCATCGGATTAGAATACAGCAAATCTGCTGGAGGGCAAATATCATAGGGCAGTTTTCCAGAACCAAAATCACCCCCAGGCCACCATTCTTTTAGCATCATCATTTTTCTCTCCTTAAAAAAAAAAGAAGAAGAAGAAGACCAGGCAATGTGGCTCATGCCTGTATCCTAGCACTTTGGGAGGCTGAGGCAGGAGGATTGCTTGAGGCCAGGAATTTGAGACCATCCTGGGCAACATAGTGAGACCTTATCTCTACCCAAAAAAAAAAAAAAAAAAAAATTTAATAGAAAAGAAAAAACCTGCTTTGGCTCCTTCCTTGTTGTCAAGTTGTGAATTAGCATCTTACGAAATGGCATAAGATGAGGCTTTTCTTATTTGCTGACTTCGTTCTGCTTGGGCTTAGAGAATGGAGATTCTTGGGTATTACAACTGTGTGCAAAGTAGAAGTTTAAAAAGGACTGAGTAGTAGGGGGTGGGGAAGATCTAAATGAGCACAGGCAAGGATCATACAGTACCCCACCTGCACTCAGTGTAAAGCACAATGGTTACCTGCATGGGCTGAGTGACAGCCTGGGGCAAGTTAAGTGTTTATCTGTAAAATAGAAGTAGTAAAAATGACAACCAAATAGGCATATAAGGATTAAATGAAATAAAGCATGTAAAGGGCTTAGTACAATACCTGGCCCACAATAGGCCCTCAGTGAAATAAATATTAACTACAATGATTACCTATTACATTTTCTTTGCTCACTTTCTGGTCCTTTTCTGTTGTATTCTAGATAGGTGAGTTTACCAAATAGCTGAGACACATAGGTTATAGATACATAGGTGATATTGCATTTAGATTTTGACCATTCATTTGTTCATTTGGCAAAAAAGAAAAAAAAAAGTACACGGCATGGAGAATGCTGTAATAAATGTTGTACTCCTACACTGCATGGAATATCCCATACTAAATGGTTTGGGGAAGGATCTAAAATCACAAAGAACATAACTCCAGGGAACTAACTGTCTATTGGAGGAGACCCAGCCAACACACCAATGGGCTAGAACAGCATTGTAGCATAAGAGATAAAGTCAAGTGCAGAGGATCTTCCAGAAAGGAGAACATTTTGAGGTGAAATTTAATTAAATATCTTTTTTAGACAGTCCCTTGTTTGACCTGATTGAGATCATGAGCCCACCAGTGTAGGACATAAATTCCTCCTACCTTACCCATTGTGAGAGATGCTCTGTGAGGACTGTTTACTTTCTCTAAACACTTCTTCACACTATTGACCCCAAACTGAATTCTTTGCCTCAGTGGAACAGTGAGGACTTTATTTCTAATACAGAAAAGTGGTCTTATAGTTCACAGCAAAAATGAGAATTAGAACCTTGGGAACCCCAACCTTTGTTCTCTGTTTCACTTGGTCCCTATACCTTCCCTTGCTGTGCCCAGTTCTCTTGTGTCCCTGCACTGATACCCCTTCCTCTCCCACTTTGAGTCTTTCTACATACATTTCCTTAAAATGGAGAGGTAGAGGAGACAAGAGAAGGAAAGGTAACGAAACAGAGGTAGTGGCTATCTACTTACCCTAGCATTGAGCCTCTTTCAGGAAAAAATGTCCTTTGTGTGTTATTCAGGCACAAAGACCATTTTAGCTTGCTTTCTTCCTTTCTTCCTTCTTTCTGTCTCTCCTTCTCTCTCCTTTCTTTCTTTCTTTTGAGAGGGAGAGAGAGGAGAGAGGAAGAAAGAGAGAGAGAGAGAGAGAGAGACAGAGAGAGAGGAGTACTGGCCCATAAAGGTATCTAAAAGACTAAAGAGTGCATTTCTGGGATCTGTTAACAGAAATTGTTTTCCCAGCTTGAAAATTGCCACATTTAAAATCCCAATGTGGGGTAAGCGAAATCATAAATATGAACTTCTTTTCAGACAGCAAACCAGCATTTGGAGTCTCTCTCCTTGCCTTCAGGGATCCATATGCCACAGTCTAGTTAGCTGCCCAGCGACTGACAAGCATAAATAAAAGGTAATGGTTATAGTAAAC